>NW_017733129.1:0-33536 GCF_001890085.2 Hipposideros armiger | reverse complement strand
GTCCAGAAGCCAGCGACTGATCTGCCTCGCCCGAGAAGAGTGCAATGATGGTGCCAACTTGGGCCAGTGAAGCAACGTCCTCCACAACTAGACTTAAGAACAAAAAGACAGCAACTTGTCTGTTCCTCTTTCCCCAATTCCCCAGCGCTGTTCCCATTCCCCAATTCCCCAATAAAAAATAAATCTTAAAAAAAAAAATCACAAAGAATATAAACATAATTTTTAAAAAAAGAAAAAAAAAAGAAAAGTATGAGAGGACTGATAAAAAGTCAAAACAGTAATCAATGGTATTTGTGGAAATCAGCCTTTCGGACAAAACAAAGTTTTATTTTGCTTTAATTTGATTTTTCAAAAGGTAATATCCCCCAACCAGGACAGTTTCTCCCAAGAATTCTTGCCTTCCTGGTGCTCCTCCTGGATAGGTCTTCTCTTTGCTATCTCCAGGTCCTCCTCTTGTTTCCACTGGAAGATCAGACAGGGTGTGTGTAGTGGATACCCTGTTAATGCAGAAAGGCATATCACATGCAAGAAAACAATGAAGAACCAGAAACATTTCCATAAGAAAAGGCCAAAACTTTGACCTTTTAAAGACGGGCAGGTGTGAATTTAACTGCAACAAATTGTTTGTCAAAAAAATTTCTAAAGGGCGGGGGGGGGGACTGCAACATAGTCTCTGATGTCTAGAACTGATCTGACATTCATATCTAATACTCAATATTATTAGAATCTGGTCTGATACATACAGCCATTTTGTTCTCCTGTTGAACATAAATAATCTCACAGAATACCACATCTTAAAATGGTTACTCTGAGACCATGGTAAAATGAAATAAAACAAGGCCACTTCATAATTTAGTCTAGAGGCAGGCAAAAAAAAGGCCCTGTGCCACCCACAAAATACACAATAATAGAATTTGCCCCGCTTTCTGTTAGCATCCAATTTATCCCACTGGGTTCAGTCCAACTGGGTCGAACAATGACCCTCAAAATTTCATGTCCAAATATTGGATCTTTGGAAAAGTCATGATGTATTTGTCTATGTTTTTCAACGGTCATTTATTTATATAAAGAACAAAGATCAATCAGTGATGTGTTGCCCATTTTGTTTGATCACCTTTTACCATCTTTCAGTAAGCTTCATAATTCCTCGTTCATAGAAAGACCTGTCTTTATTTGCGAAAAACTGAACAAGGTGCTGATTTACAGCCTCATCTGAATTGAACGTTATACCACGCAAGGAGTTTTGAAGAGAGCCAAACAAGTGGAAGTCTGATGGCACAAGGTCAGGTGAGTATGGTGGGTGTGGCAACACATCCCATCCAAGCTCCAATAATTTTTGACGGGTGATCAAACTTGTGTGTGGTCTCGCGTTGTCGCAATGGAACACAACTCCTTTACAATTAACAAGCTCTGGAAGTTTCTGGATTATGGATTCGTTCAAACTGTCCAACTGCTGACAGTACACATTCGAACTGATTGTTTGGTTCCTTGGTAGGAGCTTGAAAAACACACCTTTAAAATCCCACCACAATGAAAGCATAACCTTCCTCTGATGAATGTCTCCTTTCCATGTCATTTGAGGCGAATCATCCCGTCGGGACCAAGACCGTTTGCACACCACATTGTTGTAAACAATCCACTTCTCATCACCAGTTATCAGTCGCTTCAAAAAAGGATCGTTTTCCTCATGCTTAATGAGCATATTGCAGATGTTTATACATGCCATCAAATGAATTTCTTTGAGTTCATACGGAACCCAAATATTGAGCTTGCTTATGTATCTCAGCTTCTTCAGGTGGTTGTGAACTCTTGAATGAAGGATGTTCAATGTTTCTGCAATCTCTCGTGTCGTGTAACATGAGTTTAACTCGATCAATGCCTTTATTTTGTTATCATCAACCTCGGTGGGCTTCCCTGATAAAGGAGCATCGTTGAGATCAAAATCACCAACACAGAATTTCGTGAACCATCGCTGGCACTGACGTTCTTGTCGAACATTGTCAAGGTAAACTTTATGCAACTTTTCACAAGCTTGATACCCGTTCTTCCCTTTATGGACGTAAAACAGTAAAATATGGCAAAAATGCACTGTTTGGTCTTCCATCTTCAACTTGTTATAAAATCTGCAAAAGTCAACCAACTCGCTCAATTTTTTTTTAGAATGATATTAAATGACATAGCAATAACATAGATGTGAATGACTCTAGTACTTCCAAAAATGAACTAGTGCCATCTGTTGCAAACATGCGTCATGACTTTTCCGAAGACCTAATAGATCCGTGGAACAGAGATAGAGTCCAAAAATAGACCCACAGAAATAGTCAACTGATCTTTGACAAAAAAGCAAAGGCAATACAATGGAGAAAAAATAGTCCTTTCAACAAAAACTTGTAGTAGACATTGACATCCAAAAAAATGAATCTAGATACAGACCTTACTCTCATCACAAAAATTGATTACAGACCTATATTTAAAATGCAAAGCTATAAAACTCTTAAAAGATAATAGGAGAGAAATCTAGATGACCTAGGGTTTGGCAATGACTTACTAGCTACAACACCAAAGGCACAATCTACAAAAGACAGAACTGATAAGCTGGACTTCATTAAAATTAAAATTTTTTGCGCTGCAAAAGACAATGTCAAGAGAATGAAAAGACAAGCCACAGACTGGGAGAAAATATTTGCAAAGGACACATCTGATAAAGAACTGTCATCCAAAATATACAAAGAACTCTTAAAAGTCAAAATAAGAAAACAACCCAATTAAAAAATGAGCCAAAGACCTTAACAGACACCTCACCAAAGACATACAAATGGCACATAAGCCTATGAAAAGATGCTCCACATCATATGCCATCAGAAAAATGCAAATAAAAACAAGGAGACATGACTACACACATATGAGAATGGCCAAAATCTGGAACACTGACAACACCAAATGCTGATTAGGATGTGGAGCCACAGGAACTTTCACTCACTGCTGGTGGGAGTGCAAAGTGGTTCAGCAACGTTGGAGGACAGGCTGGAAGTTTCTTACAAAACTAACAAACCTTTCCCATATGATCAGACAATCATGCTCTTTGGAATTTAACCAAAGGGGTTGAAAACATGTCCACACAAAACTTGCACACACATTTAGAGCTGCTTTATTCATAATTGCCAAAGCTTGGAAGCAGTAAAGATGTCCTTCTGTGGGTGAGTGGATAAATAACCTGTGGTACATCCAGACAATGGAATATTATTCAGTGCTAAAAAGAAATGCACTATCAAGCCATGAAAATACATGAAAGGACTTTAAATGCATGTTACTAAGTGAAAGAAGCCAATCTGAAAAGGCTACATACTGTATGATTCCAATTACATGACATTCTGGAAAAGAGAAAACTGTGGCGACAGTGAAAAGATCAATATTTGCCAAGGATTAGAAGGAAAGAGGGATGAAGTGGCAGGGCAAAGAGAATATCTAAGGCAGTGAAACTAGTGGATACATGTCATTATATATTTGTCCAAACCACAGAATGTACAACACCAAGAGTGAAGACTAATGTAAACTATGGACTCTGGGTGACATTGACGTGTCAGTGTAGGTTCATCAACTGGAACAAATGCACGACACAGGTGGGGATGTTGATAGTGGGAAAGGCTGTGCATGTGTGGGGGCAGAGAGGTACATGAGAAATCTCTGTACCTTCTGTTCAATTTTGCTGTGAACCTAAAATTGCTCAATAAATAAATAAATGTACTTTAAAAATATTTCATGTCCACCCAGAACCTCAGAATGTGGCCTTATTTGGAAATAGGGTCTTTGCAGATGTAATCAAGTTGAGATGAAGTTATACTGGGTTAGGGTGGGCCCTAATCCAATGACTAGTGTCCTAAAAAGGGAGAGGCTTAGAGGCAGAGGGAAGGAGCCGGTGTGAACGGAGGCAGACACCAGAGCAAAGCAGCTATAAGAAAAGAACACCCAGGACTGCTGGCCACCACCAGAAGCCAGGAAGAGACAGGAGGGATTTTTTCCATAAAGCCTTCAGAAGGAGCATGGCCCTACTGCCACTTTGATTTTGGTCTTCCAGCTCTAGAAATGTGAAAGGGTAAGTTTCTATTTAGTCACCCAGTTTTTGGTACTTTGTTACAAAAGGCCTAGGAAAGTAATACAACCTGCTTCTACAGACCCATCCCCAAATCCCTCAACCAAAGTTCAAATCCTAGAATGTGTGCTTTCTAACTCCTTCTTACTGGGACACCCCACGGCTCCCCATGACATGTGTTCTCCCTCACAGCACTGAGTAGTAAACCCAACTTGTTTAACTATAAGTAACTCCTGATGGCCTCTGGATAAAGGGTATTCATGTCAGTCAAATTCTCAAAAGGTCCCAAACCACAAACCTCCCTGTACCCGAGTGACCCCTGAAGTCTATGCCCACACTTTCAATACTTCACAAGCCTTGAGGATTTCAACCACAAGAAAAAGTCAGTTCAATACAGAGGTTTATTTTCATGGTGAAGCTACTTAGACTATAAGTTCCTTGGGGTCAGTGACCGTGTCTGTCTTATTTACCAATGTATCCCAATTCCTCAGCCCAAATCCTAGAATAAGGTTGATTAGTCAGACACACTTGTTTTCTAAACAACTAAATGAAGTAATGTTGCCGTTCTTACCTAGTGAGGCCAGGTTCTGGAAGTTCTCCAGCATCACGTCTCTGTAGAGGTTCTTCTGAGCACCATCCAGCAAAGACCACTCCTCCAGCGTGAAGTTCACAGCCACATCTTCAAAGACCACTGAGTCCTGAAACATCCCACATATTCTGTTCAGAAGGGTACCAACTCCCCCAATGTGTTCAGGAGGGTGGATGATGCTGAGAATACTGCGGAACTGAGAATCCATTCATAGGAAGTTCTGAAGATTCTATGGTCTCCCAACACCAACCCTGGGCCTCAGCCATCAGGTGTCTTCCTCTTTCTCGCCACACATCCTTCCCGACTGACCAAATCCTGTCTCGCAGACTTAACACTTCTGAACCACTAAATCTATCTCTCCAGTTTGATGGTGAACCATTCCAGTATTATAATGATCCAGAACAGTCCAGAGTGTATAGCAAACATGAGAGAAGTGCTCTAGAAATGAAATACAGCAGGTCCTTGAATAACTTCATATTTTTATAACGCTGATGAGACACCATGGGAACTTAACTCCTGTTTATATCAATTAGCCTATGGTGAAATTAGTTTCATCATCTGTCATTTTGCTTAAAGTCACAGAGCCTATCAACAATGTTAAATGAGGACTTACTGTAATTTCCACACTGATACCAGCAAACCCTTGTTACAGAAACAATTTCACCTGCTTTCTCTCTCCCACCACAGCAATCAGCCCAAAATGAAATGCCAGGTCAAATCCAGATGAAGTTTTCATGAATAAAAACACACTGAGGGGCAGGGAGCTTTTCTTTTTTTCATAAACCTGAGTGGCCCAGGAGCCTGCAGAAGCACAACTTTCAATCCAGGCCCACAGTAGGCCATATTTCCTGATACTCCAGGCCAGGGCTCAGCAAACTATGGCACACAAGCTAAATACTACTACCTGTTTGTGTATGTAAAGTTTTATTAAAACACAATAAAACATGTTTATATACTGTCTGTGGCTGCTTTCACACTAAAATGGCAGAGTTGAGTTCCAATAGAAACTCTGGCCTTCAAAGCCCAACACACTGTGTGGCCCAATTCACAAATAGATCAACGGCCTGGTGGGTTGAAAATATTCTTTTGGAGAATTATTAGCTCTTACCTACCTGTGTCATATTTGTCTGTAACTCAGCAGCTGTTTTTTCTCCATCCATGTTCCCTTCATGAAGAAAGGCAGAGTACTGAGAAGTTAGAGCTGTGGCAGGAGAGAGAAGACATGAGAAGCCAGGTCGCCCCACAATTTCCACACT
The DNA here is from genome assembly GCF_001890085.2 of Hipposideros armiger. Lineage (NCBI taxonomy): Eukaryota > Metazoa > Chordata > Mammalia > Chiroptera > Hipposideridae > Hipposideros > Hipposideros armiger. The sequence goes on along the minus strand of NW_017733129.1, from coordinate 27,601 downwards.
CATGAGCCTGGATGCTGCAGCACATCCTTTATGAGTGACCACTCCGCTCAACATACACACGCACGCGCACACACACACACACACACACACACACACACAAAACCCGCACATGCATACCCCCAAGACACCAAAGCAAACACACACTGATCTACTAAGAAGGTGAAGTAATCTTACCTCCTCTAGAGCTAGAAAACTGTGCTCTGGTTCTTGATGATCATTTAAAAAAAGGTTATGAGTCCCATTTTCCAAGTAAGTTAACTGAAGTCTAAAAGTTTAGCTGTCAATTTGCCCAGGAAAAGCACACAAAAAAATCAGACAATGCCTTCAACCTTAAGAATCTACTAAGAATATACACTCCATCTCAAATCCAAGAAAGCACTGACTTATATCCCAGACATCTGGGGGATCCATTCCCAATATTTCTTACTTCTGCAGCCCTTGGCAAGCTAAAAGGCATTACTACTCAGCCCATGATCACTGGACCCTCCCTTCATGGGCTGCAGGGTCCCTGAAACCCGGTTTTTGAGAAAGAGCATCAACTGACTGAATTCCACATATAGGAGGCAGAGAAGACTGCTACGCTGTGATTCTCGTTCTCAATTTTGCCTGTACAGACAGAAGCAGCAGAATGTGAACACTTCAAGTGAAGTTAGCAATGTGTGTCATCTCTGATAGCGTTATCTATAGCGCTGTTGCACAAATTTCAAATAATGAAAGAGCAACTGTTTCTTCCACTGCAGTGGACCCAGTATGTATTTTAAAGCCAATAAAAACGCTGATATTCTTTACTATATTTATAACGTGTCCCATTTAAGCAATCATGGTGTGAGAATGACTTTGCAAAGAGATGTCCGTACCTTTACAAAGAAATTACTTATTTTTCATAGAAATGGCAAATCAGATATGATTACAACTAGTTTATAGTTGAGGAATCTCAGAAAGAGTCAATTAACCACGCACTCAATGCTACCCAATTAGAAAGCTGCTGAGTCGGGGTGTGTATGCAGGTCTATTTACCTTCAAATCCTAAATGCATTTATATATTTATATATATATATATATATATTTGCATTTATGTGTATAAATACAATGTATATTTCTGAACATATGCCTTACAACTTAGTTGTTAGCAAGGCCCTCATTCCCTAATATTACCAGGGTCTGGCCTAGAACCCTGTTGGGCACACTATGCAGAGTAGACAAGAGAAGTATTCTATTCAAATGTTTTATCTTTGAGCTCCTTTTCTTGACTAAGTCCTATGTCTTGAGCACAATGCTTCCCTTAAGGTCCCTACCTCCTGCTCCTTCATTTCATATTTATGAGGTAATATTTCTCCTGATCCTACTACATACAGTCACAGGGGATACAGACCTGAACGAAACAGAAAAATCCTACAGTATATTGACTTTATAACCTTTTGAGGGAGGACAGTTAACAAAATATTATCGGTTGGTGGTATATGCTACATGAGCTATATAAAAATGTAGTACATTACGTATAGGGTTAAGGAGGTGCACATATATTTCTCTTTAGAGAGTCAGGACTACTCATGTGGCAGGACATAAGCAGAAAATTAAAGTAACTGTTTCAGATAACACTGGAAATGCACAACTGGTGTAGTATATATACTTATATATTTATAAATAGCATCAATTCCCAGGGAAGAAAAAAATCAGTATCCATAGGTTAAGCATTGACTTGTAAGATTGGAAAAAGAACTGCATAAAGCAGTGGTTCTCAACCTTCCTAATGCCTCAACCCCTTAATACAGTTCCTCATGTTGTGGTGATCCCCAACCATAAAATTATTTTCGTTGCTACTCTATAACTGTAATTTTGCTACTGTTATGAATCGTAATGTAAATATCTTTTTGTTTTCCGATGGTCTTAGGAGACCCCTGTGAAAGGGTCGTTCGACCCCCAAAGGGGTCGCGACCCACAGGTTGAGAACCTGAGAACCACTGGCATAAAGGGTTAGAAAAAAAAGTGAAAATGAGGCACAATTAATGATACTTCTAAAAACTAATAAAAAGAATCAGAAAAGCTAGCAGTGTCCTTTGAAAACTAATGACGTTGACAAACCCTTAGCAATTTTCTTTAAGAATGGAGCACAGACAAAAAAAAAAAAGAGTTATGAATGCGTCATAATTACAGATACTGCAGGGAGGCTAAAACAAAAAAATAAAAGGAACAGATATGAAAATGTACAGGTAATGAATGAATTTCAAATGAGAGAGAAAAGTACAACTTTCCAGCAATGATCTAAAGTAAATACAATATTTGATTATATCCAGTCATTAAAGAAAAAAAAATCAGTTGTTTTAAAAAATACCCACAAAGGAAACATAAGTTACAAACTGTTTTCTGACAAGGCTAACCAAGTAAGTATGGGATTCAAAAGTCCATTGTTGGGGTGGAAAAACTTTTTTCCTATTTCCAAGACCAGAAAAGTACAACTAAAAAAAAGGATCTCATTCATACACATTAGTGCAAAATAATATTAGTACAGTCGAGGAGTGAATAAGGATAATAATCACAAACCAAGTTTTCATTTCATCCTAGGAATGAAGGGTAGTTGAAAATAGAATCATCAATTAATATAATTCACCACAATAGAAAAAAACCATATGACTGTCATCCCCTTAAATACAAAAGTGACTGATCTATATGAATGTCCATTGGTGGTAATAATTTCACCCACTACAACTAAAAGGGAACAGGTTTTACTAGGAAAAAAATCTACAAACACCTACAGTAAACATCTCATCTAATGGTGAAATGGTAGAATTCCTTGAGATCAGGAACAAGACAAGGATGCAAATAGTATGCAATTCTACACTAAACTGGAGGTCCCTGCAAGTGCACTAAAGAAATAAAAAGAAATGTTAAGGTACGAGGAATAAAAAAGAAAACGCTGAAACTAGCATATGATCTTTCCGGTGTGATATTCAAAAAAATCTACAGGAAAAAAATTTAAATGTATAGCTGCATTCGGCGAGGAGGGTTACAAAGATATTATATAAGCAATTCACTTTTATGCACCTGAATATAATGTATCAAACGGATTTTACCCCACAGGCAGGGTAAAATTCAGGTTAAATAATCTCTCCTGCACCAGGTGAAAGGTGGGGACGTAGTAGAGGCAAATGTCACCCCGTGCTCACCTAACGCCCAAATCCCCAGATCAGCGTAAAGACGAGGTGAGGTCTCGTCCCCGTGACCCGAATGGCAAGGATGCTTTTCCTTTTTGAAAAGAGAACAAAGGATGCTTTTTGGAGACCGATTAAATACGAGGGTGGTTCTCCCAACTCTGGTCTGCTCTCACTCCGACTGCTGGATCCCCAGCCCAGAGTTCCCAATTCAGTGAGTTTGGGAGGAGCCGCAGCCAAGGGAGAGGGGTCCAGGGCTCTGAAGAAGCGCCACGGCGATGGGGAGCCTCGGGGACAGGGTCCCGGCGGCAGCGGCCCTTTGACCGCCGGCCCCAAAGGCCCGGCCCTTCGCCTCCGGCGTACGGGGTCTGGGACCGGCCCGCCGAAGCCGGGCAGTACGCAGACGGAGGTGAACACTGACCTCAGAAGCGAGAGAGGGCGCAAGGAAACCCGGCCAAGGGCTCGCGCTCGCACAAAAGCACACCTTTGCTTCCGGCTTCTGCGCCGCGCACAGCGTATGGAACAGGCCTCAGGAGCTGGGAAATAAGGTTTACGTGAGGCGGGAGGGGCGGGGCGGTGTCCGCTTCCAGACAGAGTGGAGGATTAGCGTTTCCTCCCTGGAGAGACGCGGTTGGATCCTAGGGCAGGATCAGCGCAGGGATTGGACGGAGCTGGGCGGGACCAGGTCAGTGGCGGGGCTTGGTTGACTGGTCCTGTGGGGCTGGACTTAGTTGAATATTCAGAGAGGCGGGGCTTAGCGTTGGGCCAGGTCTTAGGGCGGGACTTAATTGAAAATTCCGAGGGAGCTGAGATTGGTCAGGGCTAGGGGCTAGGGGCGGGGTTAGAGCTAGGGCCTCCTATTCAGGCTCTCAAGGAGAGAACAGGATGCACACGAGTGCGTTTATACCTACATTCTCCACGTTGCTATACACAGGACTTAAGTCTGTACGGATCCATGAGATCTCCCTTCCATTCATTCAGTCCTTTCATCAGACCTTTAGTTTTTCTTTTCATTGTTTTACTTTTTTTTTTTTAGATTGTTGTTTTTTTTATTGTGGAATTGGGGGATGGGAACAGTGCTGGAGAATTGGGGGAAGGGGAACAGACAAGTTGCTGTCCTTTTGTTCTTCAGTCTAGTTGTGGAGGACGTTGTTTCACTGGCCCAAGTTGGCACCATCATTGCGCTCTTCCCGAGTGAGGCTGATCAGTCACCAGCTTCTGGATGGCCGCTCATGGCAGCTGCTGGCCGCTCACGCTGGCTGCTGGCTACACACGGTAGCCCATGGCAACCCACTGCAGCAGGAGATGCAGCGTACGCAGCAGTTGCCGGCCACTCCAGGTTGAGCTGTTGTTCAGCATCTTAGCTGTAGAGGGCAGTGTCACTGGCCCTCATATATGGGATCCGAACCAGGGCCCTCTGGCGTCCCAAGCCAGCTCTTAACCAACATGCCACTCAGCCAGCCCTTCATTGTTTTATTGATAACTGCTCATGCAGAGGAAGGTTATTGATAATTATTTATGTAGGCCCATTTACTGGGAAACCTTGCTGACTTCTAATGGTTGTCTCTTTGTTATTTTGGACTTAAAATATAAATACAATTTTCTGTACATATTTTTTTCTTGTTCTAATATTAACATTTTTTTTCTTGCTTGTGCAGGGCCTCTCAAATTATGTTATAAAGTCAGGAAGAAATCAAGCATTTTTGACTTGGTCAGTAATGATTATCAAGCTGTTTGCTGTAGGTTGTGGCCTTTATTAAGTTAAAGAAATCCCTTTTAAATCTGGTTTATAGATATTTTACCAATTTTTGATCAGTGTTATCAAATGTTTCTGCATCTATTGAATTGATAACATACTTTGCTCCTTTAACTTTATATTATATCTGTATAAAATCTTTAATTTTATATAGTTCAGTGAGTCTATACTGTTTTTTAAAACATGGTTTCTATATTTGCTAGCTTGCTTTTAAAAGTCTTCCCAAACTGCAGAGTACAAAAATATGTTTCTAATTTTCTTCCAAATTGTATTATTCTTAAAACTTTTCAATCTTTACTACCCCAAGAACGTATTTTGATATGCAGTGCGAGTTGAAGGGCTGTGATGTTAATAAGCTACCGATGGGCTCTGTGTATTGGCCCCCAGGTTGTTTATTTGTTCACTACAGGTTGAGACCATTAGCTCAAAAGCCTGCTGACATCAAACTCAAATTATTACACATCCAGTTATTGTTTAAATAGCCTCAAAAAGCATGCTTATAGCCATTTAGAGTCTGCCTGCTTTGTATACCCTGTGAAACTTCACCCACCATCTGTTGAAAAATTGATTAAATAGAGCCTTGTGGTAATAAGACCCAAGCTGCTATGGCCCTTTAGAGCTCTCTGACCCAGGAATTCCCCTTCCTGGGCTGCTGAGCTACATTATCTCAACATGTATGCCCCCGCCCAGATTCTCCTCCCGCTAAACGTTCCCTTGCCCTCCTCCTTTTCTGATTGGTGGCCTGTGTGCCATAAGCCTCTGGATGTTCTCATGCTGTGAGCAACTTCTCTCATGAAACCCTGCCCAAGTGCCACCCTGTCAAAGAAACAACAGAGGTGGGCAGTAGTTAAAGCAGTAAAAACACCCTGCGGACAGTAAAGGAACCCCTCAACCCAAATTTTGCTTGGATGTCCAAGCTGATGATGCCACACACACATACCATGAGAGTATAAAAAGATGTATGACTTATATTAAAAATGACCCTTGGATCAACAAGGTGAAATAATTCTATTAGTAAATGACCATGAAACATCGATTTTTGAAGACACTAGAGGCAAATTGTGCCAGTATCAAAACTCAGAGCTCTAGAGACACTATGACCTATTGTTGTAGATTTCATAGGAGCTTACTCATTCCTTGTACCAGCTTCTGCAGCTCTCCTATCCCCCTTTAAAAAATAATGAAAGTGGGCATCGTTTTGGAAAAAAATTTAAGGTCTGTAAACTGTATTGTGTGCCCACATTTCCTGTGGCCCCCCCAACCCAGATACTCTTCTGGCTTCTATACCTCTAAAATTAACACATTTCACAGTAGCCCATCTCTGTTCAGCCTTTTCTAGCATTCCTTTACATCCAGATTCCCAATACCCTTTCACTTTCAGGTGGCAAAACAATACACCTGCACTGTGATGCCACAAGTCCTCACTAAAGGATCCTCATACTTCTTTCCCATAATCTCTCAGACTCACCTCCCTCTTCTTCTACCTTATATCTGGATGTAGATGACTTGCTTTTGTGTTCACCTGATCTAACCTCTTCTCAAGAGGAATCCCTTAATCTCTGGAAAATTTTGGCTGTATAAAGACATAAAGTTTCTGAGGATAAATTACAATTTGATCAGACCCTGCAGGTTCACTATCTAGTCCATGACATAATCCTGGGAAACAAGTCCTCACACCAGAGAATTACAGCCATTCAAAATTCCGTCTCCTTTTACCAAAAGGCAACTTACAGGATTCCTAAGACTTATTGTAAACTACATTGCCAACTTAAGTAATTATCTGCCTCTTTCTATGACATGACTAACGACACCCTTAAATCTCTGCTATGGGAGGTCACTGCAGAGTTAGTTATTGACCAAGTCAAGGCTACTATCAAGAATCCTCCCAAATTTGGGCCGGCCGAGTGGCGCGATGGTTAAGAACTGGCTTGGGACGCCAGAGGGCCCTGGTTCAGATCCCACATATGAGGGCCAGTGACACAGTTCTCTACAGCTAAGATGCTGAACAACAGCTCAACCTGGAGCTGGGCTGTGTCGCCTGCGACGGTGTAGGCTGCAACCCCTGTGGCAGTGGGTTGCCATGGGCTACCATGTGTAGCCAGCAGCCAGCGTGAGCAGCCAGCGTGAGCGGCCAGCAGCCGCCACGAGCGCCCGTCCAGAAGCCGGCGACTGATCTGCCTCGCCTGGGAAGAGCGCAATGATGGTGCCAACGTGGGCCAGTGAAGCAACGTCCTCCACAACTAGACTGAAGAACAAAAGGACAGCAACTTGTCAGTTCCCCTTCCCCAATTCCACAGCGCTGTTCCCATCCCCCCAATTCCCCAATAAAAATCTTAAAAAAAAAACAAAAAAGAATCCTCCCAAATTATAATAAGCTGTTTTGTTTTTCTGTTAGTATTGGAAATTGATGGTCAAGCTCTTGTACTTTCAACTCACAAACATAATGGAAATCAGAGGTCATTGGGGTATTACAGTTGCTCTCCTGACCCAGTAGCTAAAGAATCTCCCTCTTGCTTCAGGGCAGTAGCCTCAGTCGCAAAGTTAGCAGAAGGCTTCTCCGGTTTATATCATCTCTTCACCCCCAGTGTAGTATCAGAACCCCCAGTCTAAGATGCTGTAGTGCTTGCTCTCTTTCGCCTTAACTGCAGTTTGCACCTCCCTCCCCAGGTAAGAGGAATCACAGAGAGGAAGCTAACCTACATTGAAAAACTTGAATCACAGTGAATTAATGTTGCTATATGAAAAGGTCAGGTGCAGCTGTGCAGTGACTGTACTCATCTCCATGGAGAGAGTGCAGCACCAGTAATGCAAAGAAGACTAGGATGCATTCAAGGATGCTGCAAAATTTCAAAGTGATAAAGACTGACTGGATAGGGGGATGGATTTTGGACAGCAGTCCACCATCCTCACAGAGTGTCACTGGCAATTATGGTACATTGTGTATTTGTGTTATATAATTTTATTAACCATGACTTCCTCAATTTACTTAAAACTTTATATGTGGAAATTCTTTGAGGCCTGGCTTGAAGTTAAATTTTCTAGAGATAGATCCATTTGTTCACACTAATTTCCTGAGGGCACTGCCATCTAGGACCCTCTTTAAATAAAATTCTCTTGAGGTTTTTTGGACTACATGAATAATGCAAATTTAGACTAAAAACTAAGATTTTTCTTTCCCTTTCTCTATTATATCTGATGCCAAAGCCTAGACCAGTACATTTTGTTGCCCTCCTGTTCTGTATGGAAGCTTTTCTTTTCTTTAAAACTTTTAATTATGGATTTTCAAACATATACAGGAGTAGAAGATACTATGAAGCCTTCAATGATTACCAATATTTTGTCATTCTTAATACATCTGTTCTTCCCCTTGCTTGCTATTGTAATTGAGTTTTGTTTCTCTGGAGCATGTTAAATCTAGTATCTGACATCATATCATTTCACCCATAATTTGAGTGGTAACTTTGGAAGAAAAGGACATTGTAAGGATACAACCAGTGTACCTTTGTTTGGGGCTAAAAGAAGGAGAAATGTTACAGAGTAAAAGACATAAGAGATAATTATTTAATAAAAATAAACTTTTAAGAAGTTTTTAGCATTATCACAATACTGTGATCATACCTCCCCCCCTCAAATTAACAATATTTCAGTGCATTTTGAGGAACAAGTTGGGACACACTTGTAGTCAAACAAGTTGAGTTTATTACTCATTGCAGTGAGGCAGAATACACACCATGGTGAACTGTGGGGCGTCTCAGTAAAAGGATGTGAAAAAAGAATTAAAGGATTTGGGCTTGTGTTAGATGCTTTTGGAGGAAGGATCTAAACTGGATGTCAGGAAGTGAGAGTAATTGTATGATTGGGTGTCTTAGTAAAACTTACCTAGAAGGAGAGAAAACTAGACGGAGGTTAAAGATGTCATTGATAAACAAGTATCAGTCACTTGTGTTAGCCATAAGGGGTTGGGAGGATATTTGAGCCTATTTGAGGCCTGAATAATGTTTATGTTTTGTCTGTGTTCAGAGGTGATTGCAGAGTGGCCTCGTTTTTGCTTTAATATGTCATGGTCACAGGATGGCCTTGTCTGCTGTTGCTGTTGTGAAATTGTTTATATTCAACAGGCGAACACACTGACCTAGCTGATAATACAGGGGCAGCTCCTGGATGTCAGGGGCTGCTTTTCTTTTCCCCTCATATCATCTAATACCCAGTATGTGTTCAGCTAACCCCAAATGTCTCAAAATGTTTTTTCTTACAGTTGGTGTTGCTGGAATCAAGATCTAAGGTCCACACGTTGCAATGGATAGTTCTGTGTCTTAAGTCTCTTTTTTTTTTTTTTTTAAGATTTTTATTGGGGAATTGGGGGGAGGGGAACAGTGCTGGGGAATTGGGGGAAGGGGAACAGACAAGTTGCTGTCCTTTTGTTCTTCAGTCTAGTTGTGGAGGATGTTGCTTCACTGGCCCAAGTTGGCACCATCATTGCGCTCTTCCCGGGCGAGGCAGATCAGTTGCCGGCTTCCTGACGGCCGCTCACGGTGGCTGCTGGCTACACACGGTAGCCCATGGCAACCCACTGCAGCAGGGGCTGCAGCCTATGCCGTTGCCAGCCCAGCTCCAGGTTGAGCTGTTGTTCAGCATCTTAACTGTAGAGGGCAGTGTCACTGGCCCTCATATGTGGGATCTGAACCGTGGCCCTTCTCGCGTCCCAAGCCAGTTCTTAACCATCGTGCCACTCGGCTGGCCCTGTATCTTAAGTCTCTTAATCAGTAACAGTTCTCCCTTCCTCTTTCTACTCCAAACTGGGTTTGGCTACCTCATGATGTCATTTAACATGTCCCTTGGTCTCTCCTCTTCCCCTTCCTCTATAAACAGCTAATTAGATTAAAGGATTTTTCTGATTTTTTTTTTTGGCAAAAATATTTTATAATTGATGCTGTTTTTTTGTTGCATCATATCAACTCACATGAAATCCAGATGCTTCTTTTGTGATTTTAAGATTTATCAGTTGATTCCAGTGTCAGCTTGATCTTTCCTTTATAATGTTCTCCAGATTGTTTATAGAGTCTTAATATATCCCTTAATTAATAAGATTCCTTATTAATTACAAAAGGAAAAAAGTGTAACTTAATGGGAGAACCTGTCGCATACCACTTTAACCAAGTGATCAAAGTTATCACCAATAATGAGACAAACTGGCATCATATGCCTCCTGAAATGATGCACTGACAAGGACACATATCAATTATGTAATACTTAATCCAAAAATGTACTCACTAAATCTAATCAAAGAAAACATCAGATAAAACAAAACTGAGGTACAGTCTGTAAAATACTTTGGCCTGGACTTTCAGATCTTCAAAGATGCAGAAAGGCTGAAGGATGGGAAATTAACATTATTGGGCCAGTTCATGAAAATCTACATATGAACTATATGGTAGACAATAATATTAAACCCATGTTCAGTGTTCCTGATTTTGATTATTGTGGTAATGTTTGAACATGCCCAAGTTCCTATGGCACTCTGAAGTGTGTAGTAGAAGTGGGTCATGACATCTGCAATTTCCTCTCAAATGGAGTCCTCAGTATTACTCTTGCTGAAACGCGCGCGCACACACACATCTACAGAGAAAGGAGAGGGAAACGAAATGTGACAGAGCTTTAACAGTTGGGAAGGAGTCTATGTGAAGCATATATGGAAGTTGATCATATCTTCCCTTTTCTTACAACTTTTCTTAGAATTTGAAATTTTTTCAAAATTAAAAGTTGAAAATATCCCCATTCACTTTTCACCTAATATTTTAGCAGCCATTGATTGTTATTGCCTAGATCCATTCATTCATAAGTGGTTGCAGAATGGTGATTTTTTTATTCTAGCATTTTCTTCATAATAAATAAAGCTTCTAATAAAGCTTCTATAATTCTCCTATAATTTTCCTTATCACACTTTCGGTAATCCTAAAATACTGCTCCTAAAGGAGGGGCGATACATGCTTGATTCACTTCTTTTTATGAATTTTCAGAATAATGACTTGATATCATGGCCACCTTCAATACTAACCACTGAGGCTTGTTTTACAAGTATCATTATGAATTCATGACTTTTACATTTGATACAGTTCAATTGATTGCAGTCATTGTTCTTTATGAAATTGTTCCATTCAAAGCCAGTGGGAGCCCTTTTAAGTTTTCTCCTCTGTATTTTTGATACAACCCCATTAATCTTTGATAGGCTCCTAGCTTTCCAGTATAAGATATTTCAGGCTCATCTTGAACATTTCCTGTTCTCCACTGGGCTCGACTATTTCCCAAATGAGTCCTGGTTTCTTTTATGAGCAAATGGCATTTAGAGGCATTTGAGCACTAGAGGGGCTCATTGCTCCTGAGCTGTTACCGACTCAAGGCATTTTTGGTGGTACAGTCTAGGAAGAAATTTAAAAGAAAAAATAATAAGTACATACTACATTCCCAATTTCTAATTGTTTTTGAATAGGGAGATAAATCTTAACAGTAAAGAATACTGTGTGTGTGTGTGTGTGTGTGTGAATGGCACTGGTATTCACACACACACACACACACACACACACACACACACACACATAACATGACATTTATTGTAAGAAACTGCTCACGTGACTATGGAGGCTGAGAAGTCCAGCATTCTGCCATCCCCAATCGAGAGGCCTAGAAAAGCAGGTGATGCAGTTAAACACGTGAAAGCCAGCCAATAGTGTAGGTAGATCTCAGTCTAGGTCCAAAGCCTAAGACACAGGAGCACCAAGGGCAGGAGATCGTTATCCCTGCTCAACAGTCAGGCAGAAAAAGAGAAATCAGGCTTCCTCTGCTTTTTTGTTCTATTCAGGCCCTAAATTGGATTGGATGATGCCCGCCCACATTGGGGAGAGAAATATGCTATGCACAGTCTATTGATTCAAATGCTAATCTCCTGAAATTCCCCTCATAGATACAACTAGAAATGATGTGGCATTTCATGATGCAGTCTCATTGACTTGTAAAATTCTAACTAGAAGTGGAATTGCTGGGTCAAATAGTAACTATATTTTTGGCATTTGAAGAATTACCAGACTGTTTTCCAAAGTGGCTGCACCATTTTACATTCCAACCATCAGTATATTTTCACTCTAATCTTCTGAATCAGAAGAAACAGAAAAACTGAACAGACCGATAACTACTAATAAAATTGAATCAGTAATTGAAAAACTCCCAACAAACACAAGTCCTGGACTGGATGACTTCACAGGTGAATTTTACCAAACAGTCAAATAACACCTTCTCAAACTATTCCAAAATATTGAAAAGGTGGGAATGCTCCCCAAATAATTATACGATGCCAGCATTACTCTGAGACCAAAACCAGACAAAGACACTACAAAAAAAGAAAACTATAGACCAATATTCCCAGTAAACATAGATGCAAAAATCCTCAACAAAATATTAGCAAACTAAATTCAGCACTACATTAAAAAGATCATACACCATTATAAAGTGGGATTTATTCCTGGGGTGCAAGGTTGATTCAATATCTGCAAATCAATTAATGTGATATACCACATAAACAGAAGGATAAAAATCATATGATCATATCAATAGGTGCAGGAAAAACATTTGACAAAATCCAACATGCATTTACAATTAAAAACTTTCAGCAAAGTAGGGATAGAGGAACTGTATCTCAACATAGTAAAGACCATATCTGAAAAACCAACAGCTAAAATCATGCTCAACATTCAAAACCCTAAAGCTTTCTTGTTAACATTAGGAACAAGACTATGTCCACTTTCACCCCTTGTATTCAACATAACACTGAAAGCCCTAGCCACAACAATCAAATAAGAAAAAAGAAATAAAAGGGATCCAAATTGGAAATCCAAAGAGGCCAATAGACATATGAAAAGATGCTCAATGTCACTAATCATCAGAGAAATGCAAATTAAAGCCACAATGAGATATCACCTCACACTTGTCAGAATGGCTATCATCAATAAATTAACAAACAACAAGTGTTGGCAAGGCTATGGCGAAAAGGGAACCCTGGTTTACTGTTGGTGGGATTGCAAGTTGGTGCAGCCCCTATGGAAAATAGTATGGCAGTTCCTTAAAAAATGGAAAATAGAACTAACATATGACTCAGCAATTCCACCTCTGGATATTTATCCAAAGAAATCCAAAACACTAATTTGAAAAGATATATGCACCACTATGTTCACTGTAGCGCTAAATACATTAACCAACATATGGAAACAACTGAGATGCCCATCAATAGACAATTATATAAAGAAGATGTGGTACATATATACAATGGAATATTACTCTGCCATAAAAAAGAATGAAATCTTAACCATTTGTGACAACATGGATGGACCTAGAGGGTATTATGCTAAATGAAATAAGTCAGACTGAGAAAGACAAATACCATATGATCTCACCTACATGATGTGATAAAAAATACAGTGAATATTTAAATTAAAAAGTTAATTATTACAGTAAAAGACACATTGCCATTAATCCCCCTAAAAATACTCCCCCTTACTTCAAAGACACTTATCCCATTGTTCTAGCCACTTTCTGAAGCAGTTCTGGAAGTCCTGTTTCATGAGTGTCTTTAGTTGTGCTATGGTGGCTGCCTCGATGTACTGAATCGATTCAAAACGTTTATTTTTCATGGTCATTTTTACTTTGGGGAAGAGCCAGAAGTCGCCAGATGGTGCCAGATTTGGTGAATAAGGTGGATGAGGACACACCATAATGTTTTTATTGCCATACCAGAAGCGATGTTTGACACCGAGTGTTGTCATGATGGAGGATGAAGTAAAGGCATAGTCTCTCAGAACTCTTTAAGATGCTGCTCTGTTTCTTGCCTCTCCTTTATAGGTTTAGTTGTGTCAAACAAAAATTTTTACCTTCCATGATGAAAGTCTCTTTTTAAAAGAAAGTGTTTAATGGGCCATTGCTAGCAAGAAAAAGACCAGATCCTGGAGTTGGAAGTCTGAACCACCAGCAGCATGACTAGGTCGGAAAACATGTCCACTATCTTGGAGTTGTTGAGCATTTGTATACATCAAGTTTCGGGGAAAGGGAGATGTAAGCTGTTCTGAAAGAATTCCCATTAGCTAGAGACAAAGAGGGTGGGAGAAGCTGAAGTGGGGCCAGCTCTGGAACAGGCGCAGATTCAGCAAGGAAGAAGTGTCCGCTTCTGTAGATTGGCTGTGGGCAGCAAATTAGAAAGTTCAAGTGTAAATAAGAAGCCGAGGCTCCTTTGCTTTCATGGTGCCTGGCTATTCTCTCTTTTGGATAATCATGGAAATATTCCGCCACCTCGGAGTTAATCCTGAATTCCAACAGACAGACAGGAATGTGAAGTCTTTTGTTAGAGCTGGCCCACAGCTATTACACAGGCTAACTGTTCTTTCCCTCACTCTCCGGCCTTTGTAATTTAGAACACTTCAGAATACTTTTTCTGGTTGGTTTCAAAGTTAGGAGTTTCTCCCTGAGGGATGTGTTCATGTTACAAGGACACCCTTTCTCCACACACAAGACCCTTGGCCCTCAGAATCAAATAGTAACAAAAATGAAATGCATCAGAAAGGTCTCTATTTCAAGAAAGGGACATTGCAGCGACAATTTCATTCGTGATATCGCTACTGTAAAATCAAGCATTTTGAAAAATGAAAAGGTCCCTTAGTATTTATTGGGTACATGATGTCACTGCAGACCTCAGGGAGAACAATTGTAATGGAGGTAGAAAGATACCAGATGGGTTGGTTGAAGAAAGAGTGAACAATGTGGAAATGGACATGGCAAGTACAGACCTGTTAAAAAGAACAAAATTCCACCAAGTAAATTTGAAGAACTAATTGGCTCTATTAAGCGATACATGAATCAGCCAGCATTCTATCCACCAACCAGAAGGATTGTACAAAGTGATTTTATTAAAAAGAAGGGTTAAGTAAGCTATTAGTAAAAAAAGGTGGTGGTGGGTGGGGATTATTTTAGGCCAGGCCATCTTCTTTTGGGGGAAGGGAACTGCAGGAGCCTTTATCATGCAGATTACCTCACTATCTCTAGTCAGGAAATTTCAGACTGGTCTATTAAGATTACAGTCCTGGGGAAAGTCAAAATTGCAATTAGATCAGCTATTGATTCTAGGTTTGGTGTCCTGGGCTTTAGCACAAGTAATCCTGTTTGGGGCCTGTGGTTTTCTTCCTAACAGCTGAATTATCCAAAAATCTGGAGCAATACCCAAAGAAGAATATGGGTCTTTAAGTGAGTTTCATTTTCATTGAAAGATGGAGATATAGATTCCCATGACATAGGACATGATAGTATTGCATACAGACTTTGGAAAAAACTGGATAAAGAAGGGAAAAGTGAGTGTAAGTTTCCTGAAAAGTTCAGAAGAGATGGGATTCAAAGTTCAAATGGAGGTGTTTAAGAGGCAGTCATTAATAAAATAATCATACAAATAATAATTGAATTACAATGGTGGCTAATGTTGTGGTGGTACATTATTCAATGAGAGCAGGTAGCCAGTGGGGGCCCTATAACTGAGAACTGAAGGATCGTGGGTAGGATTCATCCACGCATCATCTTGTCTGTCTGTTACAGCCCCATCTTCAATGCTTCGAAAGGCCAAAACTCAAAACGTCAGAGTTTGGAGTTAAGGAAAGTTTTATTGATTGAGAAAGCACCAACCGAGAAGATGGGAGAACTAATAATGGTGCCTCAAATCTATCTTGCTCGCTGGACAAGGTGAAGGGTTTTTAAGGGGTTAAGGGAAACAAGTATGTGGAAGTGCTACTGGGGGCAAGTTTCAATTAGAGGACCTTGGAACTTGGCTACTTATGGTAAAGAAGTGTCAACATGAGATCTTCCTGGAAAACAGACACTTGGCTTCTGGGTGGGTGCTCTGGATTCAAGTTCCGGTTAAGTCCTGGTCCTTTGGTTCTGCCGAGGGGACGGTGAGACTTTGGTTCCAGGTGCAGGTGGAGGTCAAAGTTCTCTCCTCTGCTCATGCTTCAGCTGCTTGACTTGTGGTTTTGGTCTGTTTCTCAGAAAAACAACTCAGTATCTCATTAGACAGGATAGGACAGTTTTGAGCTTTTTCTGTGGTTACATGTCTAATTTCCAATTCTCTAAGCAGCAACTTCTCCCTCATTCTGTAAATTATTTTATTTATACTGCTACCCATGCAGACTGATGGACACCAGACCAATATAATTGACCTCTGAGATAATAGCACCAAAGGGGTGTTCGGTAGGCCCCTCAACTCAAAATTAAACTGATAGTTTATCCAGTTTATCCTCCCTAAAAGGTTCCTTTTCCTTTTATTACTATCATGGTAAAAGCTAACATCATTAACTCTGGCACCCCTGGAACTGTTCTTTAGTGGTTCTCAATCAGATTTTGCCCCCTGCAGGACAACTGACAAAATGTCTGGAGATATTTCTGGTTTTCACTATACAGTGTTGGCATCTAGTGGGTAGTTGACAGGGGTCTCTTAAAAATCTTACAGTATGTGGAACAGACCATCACAACAAATAATTTTATACACCAAAATGTCAATATTGTCATGAATTACAAATCCGAATAGAATGTTGAGTACTAATGTTAACATTTTTCTCTAAAAAATTCCAGTCACTGTCTATTATTTTATAATGATATTGAAAATATTATCTGAAAGAAAGACCTCACAATCTTTCTCAATTATTTTGTGCTATTGCATCTTTTTTATTATGGCTAAATACATATAACATAAAATTGAGTATTTTAGCCATTTTGGGGCATATAGTTTGGCATTACGAACATTCACATTGTTGTGCAACCATCCCCACCACCCATCTCCGGAATGTGTTCATCTTCCCAATTAAAACTCTACCCACTAAACATAAACTCCCCAATTCCTCCTTTACTTTTGGTCTCTGTCAATCACCATTCTATTTCCTGTTTCTATGAATTTGACTACTGTTGGCACCTCATATAACTGGAGTTATATAATATTTGTCTTTTTGGGACTGTCCTATTTCACTTAGTATAATATCTTCATGTTTCATCCATGTTATAGCATATGTCAGAATTTCCATTTTTAAGGTGGAATAATATTATATTTTGTATTCATACCACATTTTGTTTATCCATTCACCCACTGATGGACACTTGGGTTGCTTCTACTTTTTATTTATTGTGAGTATTTCTGCTGTAAACATGGGTGCTCAGAAAAATATCTGTTTGGGTCCCTGCTTTGGACCACTTAATTTTTTTTCCATAGCACCTTTCACAGTTGACTTATATTTATTGTTTCACCTCTTTGTTTTGTTTCTATCCCCACTGGAAAGTCAGCTACATGATATTAGAGACTACTTCTTCATACCATGTTTGTAGCACCTAAAACATTGTAGGTTCTTAATAAATATTGTATAAGATGAATGGATCAATCTTCTGAAAACCTGTAATTTTTTAAAGAGATTGAAAATAAATAGGACAGATACTCTCCCTTCTCCAAGTGAATGTTTATAATTACAGTTGACCCTTGAAAAACATGGAGGTTTTTCCACCCAGTCAAATATCTGCATATAACTTTTGACTCCCCTAAAACTTAGTTGTCTCTCAGTGACCACCAGGAATTAGTTCCAAGATCCCCCATGGATACTGAAATCCATGGATACTCAAGTTCCCAATATAAAATGGTGTAGATCAATGAATACAATCATCCCTTTGCATTCCTGGACTCCCAACCAATGATTGAAAATAGTACAGGTATTTACTGGAAAGATCTGCATGTAAGTGGACCCCCACAGTTCAAACCAGTATTGTTCAAGGGTCAACTGTATACTGATTTCCCCCCCCAAATACCACTATGAAGCAGCCCCACTGATAACTAAATTTTAGATAACTAGTCTTAAGGAACAAATCCAGAACTTCTGGGGTTGTTTTAATAAATCATTCCATATGACAGGAGGTAAGAATCAAAGACTGAATCACCAGGGCTCTTGCCTATGTGTCTGTTTCCTACCTGGTTATGGAAAGGTGGTGGTTACTGGAGGAGACTAGGAAAATAATCTAAAATGTTGCTTTATAAAGTCTTCATGGAAGCTTTCTGACAATACCTGGAGCTCTGCTGGACTTTCATGGCCTTGGGAATGAAACATGTTCAACAAAATCTAAGGTTCCTCTGACCAGATGGTCTCTGTCTTTGCAGTGCACAGCTGTGTCTCTGTCTGGAAGGACATACTCCTCATAAGGGGTCACACCTTTTCTTCTTGAGAATTGCTAATATTTTCACCCCAGTTATTTACTGATAAACTTTCTCCACTTCGATTTTAGAACACAGCTCTCCTAGTTTCCTGCTACATCACTGGTCTCTCCTGCTCAGTCTCTTTCACAGGTTACTCCTCCTTTCCCAGAGTGCCCCTGTGCTCTGTCCTTGGTCCTTCTCCATATTCACACTTGTTTCTTTGGTGTTCTCAACTAGCTTCCTGGCCTCAGATACTACTTATATGTCTATGACCCTCCAATTTTTACCTCCAGCACAGACCTTATCCCAAACTCTAGATTCTACTATGTCAAACAAACATCTCCATATTTTTTTTTGTAGTTAAATATACATAACAGAATTTACCATTTTAACTGTTTTTAAGTATACAGTTCTGTGACATTAAGTACTTTCACATTATTGTGCAACCATCACCACCATCCATCTCCAGATATTTTTCATCATCCACAAATGAAAATCTGTACCCATTAAACACTAATTCCTCATGCTCCTCACCCCCCCATTTCCTAGTAATCTATATTATTTTTTCTGTCTTTATGAATTTGACTACTTTAGTTATCAAATATAAGTGGAACTGTATAATATTCATCAATTTAGAATATCAATTTTGACATTTTAAAAACCTGAACTTCTCATGTTCCCTTTCCTTCAGATTTGCTCCACCCACAACCCTCCCTGTTTCAGTGCATGCAATTCCATTATTCCAGTTGTTAAGGACCAAAACTATGAAGACATTCTTGGCTTCTCTCTTTCTTTCATAACCATATCCTGACTTACAACAAATCCTCTTTGCTCTATCTTGAAAATAAAGCCAACTGACCACTCTCAACCCTTACACTACTATCCCCACCCTGGTCCTACTTACCTATATCATACCTGGCTTGCTTAAGCCACCTCCAAGCAGGCTGCCTCCCATCCTACAATCCATGCCCAGCCCAGCAGTCAGAATGATCTTTGAAAATCCTAAATCAGATCATGTCACGTGTTTTCTGAAAACTATGCAGCGACTCCCCAAACACTGAGAGTAAATGAAAGGAAAAGTCCTTCAGTGGCCGTGATCATGACCAGCCCCCATGCCTGTCCTCCTCTCCTATTGTGTTCCCCCTCCCCCTCATCCACTCTGCTCCAGCCACATTGCCCCCAGGCAAACTCCCTCCCACCTCAGGGTCTTAGTATTAACCTTGCCTTCTGCCTGGGGCACTATTTCCTCAGATATGCACTCACCTAAATAATTCACCATCTTCACAAATGTAACTTCCTCAATGAGTTTTATTAAGACCACCATTTTTAATATGACAACCTGTCCTCCCCTTACCCCCGATTCTCTTTATTCTAAGGTAGGTGAGCCTAAAATAATGACTGACACATAAATACTCAGTAAAATTAGGTTTGATAAATTGAATAAACAAATGAGGTTCTGAAGGGGCTGACAGTAACATTGTTTCCTGATCACAGTTGGTTGGTCTAGTGTGGGAAGAGGACATGATCATGCCAATCAGAATTCTTTCTGAGATTTTTTTTTTGTACTTGAGAAACTAAAATAAATCCAATTCTTAAGTAGTGAAGCTATGGGCTGTGAGTTGTGAAAACTGCTGGTTTACATATCTCATTCCATTTGCAAGCAGGCTGAGAAAATGAAGCGATAATCTGGAAAAAAAATCCTCATCATGTTTCAGCCGCTCTGTCCAGTTGTGCCAGTATACAGCTATGTTCAGATGAGGCTTCAGGGTGAGGTTGGAGGGGCAGCATTCTCACAGATGGAGGAGCTGGCAGAAGCCATTGTTTCTTTGTTGAGCCATCTCTCATCCCACCTGTAGGCAGCTGCCATAGCTGAATCTGCATCAACCTGGATAACACCATATTTTTTGCCCTGCCCTGGTGATTTCCTGAGACCCTGCCCCACCCAACTTGCAGACCCACTCAAGCCACTTCCGGTGGCTTTTTGGACCAACTATCTGTCTTGGTTCATGCTGCAGAATTTCCTAAAGTCAAAGTTTCACAAAATCCAAACAAGCAATATCTGGCTTCATCATGTCCCATACCTCTGGCTGAGCAGCCCTAAGCCTGGCACTAGCAACAGCCAGCCTCAGTTTGCAACTTGGCCCATGAGGTACCTCTAGGCCCAGCACAGGTGTAGCCATCTGTAGATTGGTTGGTAGCTCATGCCAGGTGGCCCGGGTAGGGAACAGGCTGTGGCTCACCTTAGTCTGCAGCACGGCCCCTTCCAGGAGGTCATGGGGCTGGCATGCCTGGTGGCCAGCTTTGGACTGAACCAGAGCATCACCTGGCTGCATCCAAGGATGACACACCCAAAGGGCAGACTGGGTAGGCACTAGAGCCCTCCTAAAGTGAATCTTGCTTTGTAGAGTCAGCCCCTGCATAACAGCTCCTCCACTGTAGTCATGGCCAGTCCTCACAACCAATCAGCCCAAGGGTCAATCCTTCCTATTGATGGGCAAATAGCTACCAAGGCTCAACTACAACAGGAGGGCACACACAACCCTCACAAGGGACACACCTGGAGCACCCAGATGAGAGAAGAGTTTTCCAGATGAGAAAAAGCTAAAGGAGTTCATACCACCAAATCAATATTATAAGAAATGTTAAAGGGACTTCTTTAAGAATAAGGAAAAAGAGAGAGCCAACCGAGTGGCTAAGTTGGTTAAGAGCTCAGTCAAGAGTGCAAGCTCTGAGCAACAACAGTTCGATGCCTGGCCTGAGCTGAGCTGCCATTGAGCTGCCAACAGGTGGCAGGAAGGGTCAGCTAAAAAAAAAAAAAAGGAAAAAAAGGCTAAAAAATATGATTAATAAAATGGTAATACTACATATCTATCAACAATTATTTTAAATGTAGATGAATTAAATGCACCAATCAAAAACCATAGGATAGCTGAATGAATAAGAAAACAAAACACTTACATATTCTGCCTACACGAGATTCACTTCAGATAGAAAGACACACACAGACCAAAAGTAAAGGGATGAGGAAAAGATATTTCATAAAAATGGAAACAAACAAACAAAAAAAGCTGGGATAGCAGTACTTATACCAGACAAAATAGACTTCAAAACAAAGGCTATACAACAAGAGACAAAGAAGGATCCAGTAATCCCACTTCTGGGTATTTACCCAAAGAAACCCAAAACACAAATTTGAAAAGAAATATACATCTATGTGTTTATTGCAGAATTATTTACAATAACCAAGATATGGAAGCAACCTAAGTGTCCACTGATAGATGAATGTATAAAGAAGAAGTGGTACATATATACAATGGAATATTAGTCAGCCATAGAAAAGAATGAAATTTTGCCACCTGCAACAATGTGGATGGATCTAGAGCATATTATGCTAAGAGAAATAAGTCAGGCTGAGAAAGACAAGTACCATATGATTTCATTTACATGTGGAATCTAAAGAACCAAATAAACAAAATAGAAACAGACTCATAGACACAGAGAACAAACTGCTGGTTGCCAGATGGGAGTGAGATTGAAGAATGGGTGAAAACGGTGAAGGGATTAAGAAGTACAAATTGGTAGTTATAACATCATCATAGGTATATAAAGTATAGCATAAGGAATATAGTCAATATTGTAATAACTATGCATGGTGTCAGGTGGGTACTAGATTTACTGGAATGATAATTTCATAAGTTATATAAATGTCTAACCACTATGTTGTATACCTGAAACTAATGTAATATTGTATGTCAACTATAATTTAAAAATAAAAAATTATTAAAGAAAACATTATTATAAAAAAAAGAAGGAGAGTTAAGAGGAAAGGAAGAAAGGAAAAAACAAATGAAGGAAGAAAAAAGGCAAAGAATGAAGCAATATCTAAGAGTTATCCTATGCAATATAAAATGAATCACCTGAAAAACTAGCATTGAAAATTACATCAATGTTTAGAGAAAAGGTATGATAACATAGTTAGGAGTGTGGGTTCAGTGTCAAATTAGAATTCATTCCAATCTCAACCTCTTTCTCTGAAAAATGGGGAAAATTAGGAAAATAGCTCAAGCAAATGTCAGGACCACAATTCTACATGTGAAGCAACAAGCACAGTCCTGATATGATAAGCACCTTTTAATGACTTTTTATTATTTCATTTCTTCCAGAGAAAAACTACCCTGCCATAAGAAAAGATGAAATAGTGCCATTTGTGACAACATGGATGGATCTTGAGATTATTATGCTAAGTGAAATAAGTCACACAGGAAAAGTTGAGAACCATATGATTTCACTGATATGTGGGATATAAAACTAAAAGCAACAAACGAACAAGACAAACAAATAAACAAAAACTTATAGACACAGACAATAGTTTAGTGGTTACCAGAGGGTAAGCGGGGAGAGGCATGGTAGATGAGGTTAAACAAGATCAAATATATGGTGATGGAACAAGAACTGACTCTGGGTGGTGAACACACAATATGATATATAGATGATGTATTACAGAATTGTACACTTGAAACCTGTATAATTTTAGTAATCATTGTCACCCCAATAAATGTTTTTTAAAAAAGAAAGAAAAAACAAACATACAAGAAGAGTGAAGAGTATCAACATTTGAGAAGATAATTTTTTGGGGGAAACCATGTCAGCACTTCCTATAAGTGCTTCAAATCTAATGTTGGAAATCTCAGGAATGGCTGCAAGAAAGATAAGATCATTATAGGCTGCAAATAGGTAAGAAAGAAATTTTTTTTTACTCAGGATGTTGTTGAAGAGAAACTACTACAAAACAAATAAAAACAAAGTCATAGGTACTTTGAGAATAGAATAAATGAAGCATGGGTTTTAGGGAAGAAAAAGAACCAGATTTAAATTCACATCATTGACCTTTAGGGACAATGTCCACTAAGTTCAGAGGTAAGTGACCCATCAGAGACAAGAGGCTGCTCTGTTGAGAAACCTTCCCAGGGTCCCTTCACATCTTTGTTCCTCAGGCTGTAGATGAAGAGGTTCAGCATGGGCGTGACTACTGTGTACATCACTGAGGCCACTGAGTTTCTTAGGGAAGAGTGGGTCACCACAGAACTGAGATGGACCGCCAGGCCTGTCCCATAGAACAGGTGAGACCCACAGGTGGAGAAAGCTTTACATTTTTCCCCTGTAGAGGACATTCTCATTAAAGAGGAAACAATCTGAGAGTAGGAAAACAGGATTCCAGTGAGAGGAAACACACCGAGGAGGGCAGGGGCTACATACAAAATGATGTTATTGGTGAGGGTGTCAGAGCAGACCACCCTGAAAAATCTAAGTAACTTCACAGAAGAAATGTGGAATTTCAGTGCCTGTACAGAAGGTCAGCTGCCTCATCAGTACAATATGAAGCAGGGAGACCCGGAATATGATAAATCAAGACAATAGAACCAGAAGGCCACATAGGCATGGGTGCATGGTGACCATGTAGAGCAGGGGGTGACACATGGCCACATATCATTCATAGGCCATCACAGTCAGAAGGAAATTTTCCATTCCAGCAAAAATCATAAAGAAATACACCTGAATGAGGCATCAGATGTAGATGTTTTTACTCTGTGTCTGGATGTTCACCAGCATCTTGGGGATGGTGGTGGAGGTGAAACAGATGTCCACAAAGGAGAGGTTGGAGAGGAAGAAGTACATGGGCGTGTGGAGGTGGGGGTCTGAGCTGACGGCCAGGATGATGAGCAGGTTTCCCAACACAGTGATCAGGTACATGGAGAGGAAAAGCCCAAGGATGAGGGGCTGCAGTTCTGGATCACCTGGAGGAATTCTGATACTTCTGTGTGCTTTCCTGCTTCCATGTAGCTGGTGTGTCGGCTAGAGAGAAAGGTTAAAGCAATATTTAGTGATCTGGCAACTAGCACCTCAGTTAGTCATCAACTTTTGAATCCACCATTGCATAACATCCTTCAATGATAGTGATTCACTCGGACAAATGGTAGCCATTTTCACTTTAAATGTAATTATTTAGCCAGTTTTAAATGTATCAGAAATGTTTTTATCTCCTACTCACCGATTTTAATTCTATTTGAAGTTATGGAATAAACCAATTTCTTCTATATGACCCTTCCAAAATAAATGAAGACATTTAATATTTTTGTAATAATCTCCATACTCCCTTCATTCAAATAGCTCTATAATAAATATTAATTCCTAGATTCTCAATTCAAACAACATTTATTCTGTGACCTGATGCTTTCCACTGATGTGACAGTTAACTCTCAAATGCCTTATTTTATTTTATTTCTAAAAATGTGGTGACTGCTATTACCTTCTTTGTGAGGATTAAATATACCTTTGTGCACAGTAGGATCTCAGTAAATTATAGCTATTACTATTAATAATAATCTATTCTTTTTATTACAATGATCTTTGATATGTAACTCTCCCAAAGCGCAGTATAGAGATGTGATTCAAAAAACGAGTGAGTCCATGATCTTGAGTGAGACTTCCTAAAATAAAATTTGGGTCCACCAGCTTACTAGCTGTATAATCTTTTTTTTTTTTTTAAAATTTTTTTTTTGGGGGAATTGGGGGAAGGGGAACAGACAAGTTGCTGTCGTTTTGTTCCTCAGTCTAGTTGTGGAGGACGTTGCTTCACTGGCCCAAGTTGGCACCATCATTGCGCTCTTCTCTGGCGAGGCAGATCAGTCGCCGGCTTCTGGACGGCCGCTCACTGCGGCTGCTGGCCGCTCACGCTGGCTGCTGGCCACACACGGTAGCCCATGGCAATCCACTGCCACAGGGACTGCAGCCCACGCTGTCGCCGGCGACTCATGGCAGCCCAGCTCCAGGTTGAGCTGTTGTTCAGCATCTTAGCTGTGGAGGGCAGTGTCACTGGCCCTCATATGTGGGATCCGAACCGGGGCCCTCTGGCATCCCAAGCGAGTTCTTAACCATCGCGCCACTCGGCCGGCCCACTAGCTGTATAATCTTGACGGTTCTTTCATCTCTCTTAGCTGCAGATACCTCCCCTCTACAATGGGAGTAGTAAGTATTTTCTACATTGCAAGACTAATGAGGGATTTAAATGGGATGATGCATGGGATTTCCTAGCGTGGTTCTTGTGTCACACAGTGGACACTTGATAAATATGACCTTTTGTTCTTAACATTACAACAAATCTGACTTGCATGGCCATCGTTAATCAATACTCCGCTTAAACTGGGGCAGCCATGAAAGATGGAATTCTGATCGTTATAAACACAATAGGTCTGTTACTTCTTTTGACCACCATGTAACACTTCTAATTAATGAAAATCCCTATGGCTCCTCTTTCAGATATCGCCTGGGATTCTCCCAAGGAGAGGAAAAAAATCTGGACTACATAGATAACAGGGAGAAACAAAAATCACAAAACCATTAAAATAAAATACAAAGTATGTTTGAGAGTGTGTGAGATTGTGTACATGCTCTTAAGTAAAGATGTGTTGTATTAAAAATTGGCACAGTTAATTGTAAAAAAAGTAGGGATAGATTTGATTTAAAATAGTCAAAGCTTCTATAAATAAAATCACCCTAAAAATTGAAAGCAAACTTAAGATAAAAATAAATTTTTATATTCTCCATGATAGAAAAAAATTATTGGTGTTATTACTGCCTAGAGAATGCAGTTAATTAATGAGAGAAAAAAATCATTGAGGACCAATTTAATCTGGGGAGGTGGGTAAAAAAAGGTTACTCTAAAATATAACTATTCGAACTGTGAGAGGAAGGATGGGCAATTATTAATCAGAGTAAATAAAGAAAGGGCCAGTTTTAGGTCTGAGAGAACAGAATTCATGACTGCCTTGTGGGTCAGTGATGCTGGTAATGAAAGGGATTTGAGATACCACTGAAATGGAGAACAGAGGGTGTGGGTCAAGAGGACAGAGTTTGTGAGGCCCATATATCAAGTATTCTGAACTGTTCTTCAAAGTGCTCTGCATGTTGGTAGCTTTATGTTTATTTGTGGGTCGGACATCATGACTGTCTTGCTCACCATTGCCTTTCAGGAACTTACAAAGTGCCTGGCGTAGAGTCAGTGCTCAATACATGCAAACGTTAGATATATAATAAGGATTGAGACCAAAAGCATCAACTATAACACCCAAAAAAAGAAATCTTCAAGTGCATCATATGCCTGAATATAGACACAAAACAGAAGAGTAAAATGAAATAAAATGCATTTATACCTATTTCAAAAGAATAATATATCATAAACACATAGTACCTATTCTGAGCATGAAAAGCTGATTCAGTACTAGGATGTTTGCTAACATAATTCACAAAGAAATAGGTCAATGAAGAGGAATCATAACTACAGTCACAACAGAAAATGCATTTGAGAAAATGTAACATTCAGGACAGAGCTTCTCACTGAGGAAACTGAGGAGAATTTTAAACCCAGTGAAGAACAATTGTTTTAAAACTGCAGCCAACAAGACACTCTACACTAAAACACTAAAATATCTGAGTTAAATTTATGAACAAGCCAAGGCAGGGTGCTCCAACATCAATCACTTGATAGTCTCCTGAGCATTTAAAAAGATTGGTAAGATGAGAAAAGGAAATTAGCCTGAGTACTGAATGTCTGAAACAATCACATTATTTGTAGATAATATTGTGGACACTAAACCACCACAATAACAATATTAAACTATTCAGTGCTATGAGTAAATCAACTCTACTGTAAAAGTAGTCAGGGAATGTAATAGAAAAACCCCATAAAATGAAGAAAAAAATAGACAATACCTCATGCATAGTAGATCTTCAGTGAATAGTTAATGAATAAATAATTGGACACAGAATATCCAAGAAGAGCCTACAATTATAGGAAAGAGTCAACAAGAGATGGAGATTATCCAGAAAATAACTCTTATTGGAGAGAGGCTCTAGATTTGAAAAAGAGAGAAGGAAACAGAATAAGAGCTGAAAAGGACTGGTTTAAGGGAAAACTAAAGTACCTTAAAATTATAGAGACTTCACCTTCACAGACTAAGTAGATATGAGATTAGTCTAGAGGTAAAGCCCAGAACCCACTTTCTCTCTTCTTTATCTTCTTATTCTGCTAGTCCATACTGGGTCACAATGACCCTCTCTAATGGTTATCACTGAAGCTCTCTGTTCTCTGAGGTCTGTCCTAGGGATTTCCATTTGGGTTTTCACTTGGCTAGGATCAAAGAATTATAGGAAGTGGGCAACAGAAACATGTTATTATCATCTCAAGTGTTGAATACTCAGAGCTCCTTATTAAATAAATTGTTCTACTAACTTTCCTCTCTCCAAACCACACAGCTCCCTTGGGGCACAAAGATAATAGAATGGAAAACTTTCAGTTAATGTTGTGTCTGTGTAGGCAACAGTGAGGGAAGAAGGTATTTTCTCCAAGGGGAAATTCTCCTGTCTTTGGTTAAACTTAAAAGTGACAAGATG
>NW_017733128.1:103542-106154 GCF_001890085.2 Hipposideros armiger | reverse complement strand
AAAACAAACAAAAATACCCTCAACAGATGGACCGAGTTCTAGAATGAAAACAAGAGAGGGCTGAATGATTGACTTGTAAAATCAGACAGAGTAACTTTGAAAAAATGAAACCTCCAAATTCAAATTTTCCATCTAGTTAACAGAAGGAGAAAAAAATTAAAATTCTAAGCAGCAATATCATAAAATGAAGCATTTAAAGGTAATCACTCCAAGGCATACTGTGGTGACAAAGGGAATCTGTCCTCTAGTCTCTTTCTGCTGTTATCAAAGAATTAAGCTGATGGGTAGTTGTCTTCTCCATCTCTTTCTATCCTTGTTATGAAGAAGAAAAGAAACCTTTAGGTTAATTCTTGAAGAAAGTCAGAACGATGATAAAGGAAATGTAACAAGAAAAGAGTCTGTGTCAGAGGTGGTAGGGCTCCGAGCCTTCAGAGGGGGGCATGTTAAAGAGGTGGATTGGAATTGTTGATTCAGAGTGTATGTGTACCTGCACTTTATTGCTTAAGGAATAGCTCTTTTCCAAATTACTTCACCAATTTCACCAGCAGTATGAGCAAGACCACATTGTTTCACATTGTCACCAATACTTCCATTTATTAATAAAAAATTGAGTTTTTTATGTATTAAAATGTATTGTATTAATTGAAACTAATACAACACAATTTAATTTTTCAATCAAGTGGTTTTGAACTGGTATAAATTGTGGTTTGATATGTGTATTTATGATTATTAATTAGGTTAGGCATATTTTCATAGATTGATTTGCTATTTACAACCCCTCTACTATAGAAAGTCTATTCATGTCATTTGACTATTTTTCTGCAGGAATGTATGTCTTTTCTTATTGATGCATGGGATTATGTATCCAAGATACTACTTCCTCATTGATTAAATCTGCTGCAAATTTTGTCTTCCTGTTTCTGGCTTATGTTTCCATTCTTTATGGATTCCTCTAATAAACACAATTATTTAATATTACTGTGATTAACTTATCAATATTTTCCATTAAGGTTTGTGGGATTGTATGTGTGTATGTGCCATGTTTAACAGAACTTCTCTATTCAAGTTCATTAGACATGTCTTTTATATTTTCTTCTAAATTGGTGGAAATTTTTGTGTATGTTTAAAGGAGTTAAATATTTATTTATTATACATAACCAATATCCAAGAGATACCTAATAAGTTCACCATTTTTCTTTTGATATACAATACCGCATCAGATTTCTATATATGTATGGGTCTCTCTATAAACACCCTATGTTTTCAATTAGTCTATTTATTCCATAGACTGGACCCTAACATTTTAATTACTACTCTTTTATAATACAACTTGAAGTCCATTGAGGTAGTATTACTCATACTTGTTCTTTTTCATGAAAAGTATAATATTATCTATTTGTCGGGTCTTATGCTTCTTATTAATTATATAATCAGCTCTTCAAATTTTACAAGAAAAAGTGTGGGACTCAAATGGAATCGCACTGAGTCTATAGACTGGTTTAAAGATAGTGCATATCTTTTTATATCGTCTTGCTAGTCACAAAAATTGAAGTTTTGACAAGTTTTAAAGAAATTAATCTGGCTTCTGGTGTGGGGGATAGAGAAAAAAGTAGATTCAAGGTGATCAGCTTGGAACTTTTGCAGCATTACAGATCAAAGTGTGTAGTGACAGAATAATGACTCTCCCCCAAGATGTCAATGTCCTAATCCCTGTAACCTGTGTATACATTGCCTTACAAGGCAAAGGGACTTTGGCAAAAAGGCTAACTTAAGAATACTGACATGAGTATATTCTACTGCATTATCCAGATGGGCTCAATGTAATTACAAATGTCTTTATACGAGGAAGGTGGGAGTATCAAAATGAGAGAAGAAGATGTGACAATGAAAGCAGAGGTCAGAGAGAAAGAGAATTGAAGATGCTATGATGATGACGTTGAAGCTGGGAGGAGGAGTCATAAGTCAAGGGACATAGTTAGGCTCGAGAAGCTGGAAAGGGCAAGGAAAGGGATTCTGCACTAACACCTCTGTGAAATGTAGCCCTCCCAGCACCATGGTCTTAGGTCTTTTGAACTGTAAGATAGAAAACTTTGGTTGTGTCAAGCTAATAGGTTTATGATATTTGTTACAGCAGCAATAGGAAACTAATTCAAAGTGGGTGGCAAGTTGGATTAGTGGATCAGCAGTGCAAACAGTAAGAACTGGGTGAATTCATCATAGAACTTGAATGAAAATCAAATATTTGTTGATTGCTTCATGTGAATTATGAGTGTCAAAGACAAATTTAAGGTTTAGGGCCTAAGCAACAGGAAAAATAAAGCTACCATTTTCTGATATATAATTGATCTGGAAAGAAAGATTAGGCACAAGGGAATGGGTTTTAGTTACTTTAAAGTTGAAGTGCCTATTAGACATCCAAATGGAAGGGTTGAATTAGCAGATGGATTCAGGGAAGGGGGCTGGAATCAAGATATATACCTGGAGATCTTCAGTATGTAAGGGCTCTAAGAATGAATCAGATATCTACAGAGTGCATAAAAACAATAGAATGGCCCATGGACTGGGCACTAGGTAGTTTAAGGGTCAGAAATACAAAAAGGAATTACTGAAGT
>NW_017733128.1:88351-102682 GCF_001890085.2 Hipposideros armiger | reverse complement strand
CCACCTCTGGCAACCACCAATCTGTTCTCTGTTCCTATGAGTTGTTTTTTTGTTTGTTTGTTTGTTTTTTAATTTGATTTATTTTATTTCATGAGTAAAATAAGCAGTAAGACCAATAGCTGAATCAGGATCAAATGCTGAATGCCTGAAAAAAGAGAAGGAATATAATAGCCATGTATGAGAATATTCTAATTTCAAAATTGGTAAGATTGTTTGGCAGGCATGGCCTGGGTAGATTTGGATGAAAACACGGCTGGAATTCTTCCAGGTTAACATGACAGAGAAAAAGTCAACACATACTATCGGTTCATAGATGGGTTCATAAAACGTAGTGATAATATATATGGCCAACAGTATCTAATTTCAATAATGAGGGAAATTGAGGACATGAGAAAGTGGAGATATAGAATAGTGCTCGGATCAATAAATTAAAAGCTCCTAGTTGAGTTAATAACTGTTGGAGTTTGGTTACTAGAAATTATGATTTGGAGACATAGGAGATTAGTACACAGAGAGTAACTAACTTGACACCTGCATTATGGCGGAGGTGCAGTTATTGGTGATGATGTTTAGATATGACCATGGCTGAGCTAGTGGGTGGATACCACTGAAGGAGAGGAAATGAACAACCAATATATTAGATCATTTTGTGGACACTAAAAGCCTCAAGGATTATGACAGCAAAGACCTGAAGCCAAAGCTTCAGAACTTGGGATATTTTTCAATAGGAGAATGGCAAAACAAAGCCTGGAATCGTCGAAGTGAAACCAGAGAGACCTACCTCAATTTCAGGTCTAATCATGTGTGCGGTGATGGAGCCATGTGAGTGAGCGTCAGTGGAAGCCCTGCACTCCACGGCAGACCAGCTCTAACAAGAAAGTGAGCGCAACTTTCTGGGAAGATGTGTGGTAAAGGGAGGGTGTTGATGAAGGGCTTGAGTTCCAGAGTGTACAGTGAAAGCATTAGTGAGAGGTAAAAAAGGGGGCTGGGTTGGAGCATACACAGAACTGCAAGCCGATTAGTGTTATGATGAAATGAGGGACTGAGAGTCTTGAGCTTATTGTGGTGACCTTGATAAATAGGGGTAAAAGGCATAATGGGAATCTCTTAAGCAGATTATGTTGATAATGCTCCCCTATGGAGTTTATTTTTTTTAAATTGATGCTGTAATCACATAAAAATTGAATTGTTATTATGGAGAATGAGAAAATATGTCAGTGTTTGGAGAAAATTTAATTGAATTGAAATTGCAAATTATATACGAATGTTCATGAATATCTAATGCTGTTAATTAATTCTAAATTGAAAAATTACAACCACCTAACGGTTTCTAAATAAGAATTGAAATTTACAACATTCAATTTTATCTAAAGATCCAGATTAAAAGGCCAATAACCTTAATAAATCTTTAACATGCAATTCTTAAACTCATTTAAAACCCAATTGTATTAAGTCTAAGTAACATGCTATTAAGTGACTTCATTAATAACCTCAATTGAATTATTCATTGACGGATGTAGTATTTCAAGCTTGGGTGATGATTTTTATTTATTTTCAGAGTGAAAGATTTTTAAATGGTTGGACTTATTTTATTCAGTTACAACAATGCCCTGATATTTAATGAATGTTTGCAATTCTAGTCTAGACTAGGAAAAGGGCTCAGAATGTGGTCTGAGTCACCTCACACAAAAGACAATGTAGCAATAATAATAGTGAAACATGCTAATATCTCAAAGACTGTTCCACATGGGATTCTCTCTGGGAATTAACACAAAAGGAATGCTTTCTAATTGTTAGCATACGGTAGAAATGCAACTGTGACAAAAAGAAGAGCTACTTGTTCCTTCATGTCACCACTATGCTGAGTGCCAACAATGAGCCCTTGGCTTGCTTGTTCACTACTAGTTAATTTCCTAGTAGGTGTCTAAACATAGTGTGACAATTCTACCCTAAATAGTTGTCAAAATTCCAAGGAATTCTCTGTTTCATCATTTTGTTTCAAAGTATTGTGTGGAAGTATTGACATTCATGAAGGCAGGGAGGGGGATCTCAGGGAATACTGCCAAAAAATCAAAAGCAGTTTCTAAAAGGCATATATGCTTAACCTAAGGATAGGGACAACCTCAGTCACTAAGGATGTATTTGAAAAGGAAAAGCCAAGTTCTCATAGTCCCATTTTACATTTTCTGCATCCCTCTGTAAAACCTGCCAACACTTCATAATGGATGCCACTTCTGCCCACAATCAAATTCTCTATTTTGTAGCGTTCCACAGGGTCATGCCTTCCAATAGCTGCCAATCGACACTTGACCAAGTGAACAGAAACTAATAGCAGACTCATAATTTAGCTCTCCCAGGAGTTATCTGTATCATCAGAGGAAAGTCAAAGAGGAAAAACAAAGAATGAATGAATGCATGAGCAAATGATAAACTCCCCACCCTCACACTTCCAAAATACAAAGGGAATAAACCTTTAAATACAGAATTCTTCCAAATTGTGATGAGGACTACTTAATATGCCATTTATGGTATCAAGTAAGGTCTGTCTTGACTTTCTGAAACTTTGTGTCTTTTTCATTATAATGAACTCATCTAAAACATCCACTCTCACTGATTTATCACTTTAAGTAATACTAGCTTGTTTTTTAATTCTAGGAATTTGAATCTTGTAAATAGAAGTGTTTAGGCATGTTAACTTAGTGTAGGGAATTTTCTCACCTAAAGCTCACACTAGATGACACTGTTTCACCACCTAGAAATGCTTACTATTTCGTGTACAACAGATTGCCAGTATCTTTCCTTCCTTTCTAGTAAAGGAACTACATTTATAAGAATTTCACCTTATAGGTTTCAGAGTGTGCCAATCTTAAATGACAAATGTTAGTCTTTCCAACCTGAGCAAAAGAGTATCTTTCAATTGTGAAGTCAACTGTACTTGTTTGCTTGTGAGATATGAAAAGTTTTGCATCTATTCTCACATTCTTAAAATTAATATTCTAAGCAATATTCAGCAATAATGGCTGACGTGACCATTTATAATGTACCAGGTACAGTCCTAAGTGCTTTCCATATATTAAACAATGTAATCCTCACAAGAAAGATGGAAAAAAGTAATTCAACATCATATATCTATTAATGATGATTTCAACTGAGGAGCTTACATTCTGGACCAATAGTGCCTGCTATCTGCAGTGTCTGCCACCTGCTATACTCAGTTACTGCTTCCAGATCAAGATAACTGATTCCAAATTGATTTCCTCTCAATGCAGAGATTAAACTTCAATAATCTATTTCTCTTCTTCTTTGGTTTTAGCATGAAAAACAAATTTAAAATCAAGTTCCACATCAGTGGCATGTATGTGTTAAGCAAGGCATCAAGCTCTCTAGATTCAAATCCAAGCTCTGTTTGTATATATGTATATATACATATATACTCTACTGTAGCATGTATGTGTGAGTGTGTGTGTGTGTATATATATATGTATATATACATACATACATATATATGTGTGTGTAGGTATATACATATATGTGTGCATATATATACATATACATATATACATATATATGCACACATATATAGTGAATTGCTAAGACTCCAGTTTCCTTTTGAAACTAGACTTAAGGAATACTAGCAGGTCAACATTTACTCTTCAAGGCTTTGGATAAAGATGGAACAGGTAAACACTCTGCTGGCCTACTCCCATGGCCACATCAAAATTACAACTAAACTACAGAACAATCAACATCATTGAGGATTGCCTGAAGTCTAGCTGAACAGAAGTCCTATAACTAAGGACATACAGAAGAAGTCATGTCAAGGCTGGTAGGAGGGGCAGAGATGCAAACGGGCTGGTCCCATGCCCACATAAAAAGATTAAAAACTGGGAAGTATATCTTGGCTGCAGAGCTCCCCCTTGAGGAGTGAGGGTCCCAGACCCACACCAGGCTCCCTAGCCCAGGGTTCCAGTGCCAGGGAGAGAAATCCCCATAAATTCTGGCTGTGAAAAATAGCAGAGATTGTAGGTGAGTGAAACAGAGGGCTGCTGGAGTCTGAGGTATTCTGCTTAAAGGGCCTGTGCATGGAATTACTCACTGATGGACTCACTCACTCTAAGCTACAGCACTAGGGGAGCAACTCAAAAGTCACCATGGATATACAGGGGTGGGGGTGGGGAGGGTGGGGACTGAATAGTCTGACTTCAGGGCAAGGGCTGGAGGGAAAGCTTTCTCCCAAAAAGAAGTGCTGGCAGAAGATACTGTTCTCCCTACCCAGCCTGCAAGCACAGGTGGCCACCATGTCTCAATGTCTGTCAAACTGGCTAACACTGTTTGCCCCACCCTGGTGATTCCCTGAGACCCTGACCTACCCAGTTGACTCAGGCCAGTCCAGGCCCTTTCCAGTGGCTTTTCCATATAAGTGGCTTGTCTTGGCTTATGCTGCATACTTTCCTAAAATCTCTCAAAGTTTCAAAACCACAAACAAGCTACATCTAGCCTCAGCATGCCACATACCTCTTGTTAAGCATTCCAAAACCTGATACTAGTGGAAGCGGATCTCAGTTCATGGCTTAGCCACTCCCGGGAACCTCCAAGCACAGCACAAGTGGCAACCATCTGGATAACACTTTGCAGTTCATAAAAAGTGACCCCGGGCAGAGTACAGATAGTGGCTGACTTGGCCTGCATCAGAATCATTCCAAGAGGCCCCAGAACCAACAAACCCAATGGTCAGCTTCAGCCCACACCAGAGCACTAGCCATCCACACCCATTAATGATACATGCCAAGGGCAGACTCAGCAAGCAGCAGAGCTACACTAAAGAAGCCCAGCCCCTGCATAATAGCTCCTCTGCTGTAGTCATGGTCAGTGGCCAGTCCTCACAGCCAATCAACATGAGGGTCAATCCCTCACATTGATGTGCAAACAACAATCAAGTCTCAACTACAATAGTAAGGCACATACAACCCATACAATGGACACACTTTGAGCACCCAACTCAAGTGACCAGGGACACTGCACCACTGGGCCCCACAGGAGACATACTGCATAAGGACACTGTACCAAGTCTGAGAAACATAGCAGTCCTACCTAATACTTAGAAACAAACATAGGGAGGCAGCCAAAATGAGGATACAAAGAAATATGTACAAAGTGGAAGAACAGAAAAAGCCCCAAAAAATAACTAAACAAAATAGACACATGCAATCTACCAGATGCAGAGTTCCAAACACTGGTTATAAGGATGCTCAATGATCTCAGGGAGAATGTCAACAAAGAGATAGAAACATGAAAATGGAGAGAGGACACATAAAAATTAACCAGTCAGAAATAAGGAATGCAATAACTGAAATTAAGAATAATTTAGAGGGAATCAACAGTAGATTAGATGAAGCAGAGTATGGAATCAGCAATTTGGAAGATAATGTAGCAGAAAACACCCAATAAAAACAGCAAAAAGAAAACGAAATCCAAAAAAATGAGGACAGTTTAAGGCGTCTTTGGAACAACATCAAACACACTAACATTTGCTTCATAGGGGTACCAGGAGGAGAAGAGAGCAAGGAATTGAAAATCTACTTCAAGGAATAATGACAGAAAACTTCCCTAACCTGGCAAAAAAAAAAAAGATATATAAGCACAGGAAGCACAGAGTCCCAAACAAAATGAATGCAAACAGGCCCAAACCAAGACACATCATAATTAAAATGCCAAAGGTTAAAGACAAAGAGATAATCTTAAAAGCAGTAAGAGAAAAGCATTTAGTTACTGATATGGGAGATCCCATAAGACTGTCAGCTGATTTCTTAACAGAAACTTTGCAGACCAGAAAGAATTGGCACAAAATATTCAAAGTGATGAAAAGTAAGGACCTACAACCAAGATTACTCTACCCAGCAAAATTATCATTTAGAATCAAAGGTCAGATAAAGAGCTTCCCAGACAAGAAAAAGCTAAATGAGTTCATCAACAACGAACAGTATTATAAGAAATGTTAGAGGTATTTTAAGAATAATAATAATTTTAAAAAGATCAAAAATATGCATAATAAAATGGCAATAACCACATATATATCAATAATTACTTTAAATGTAAATGGATTAAATGTTCCAATCAAACGATAGGGTGATAGAATGGATAAGAAAACAAGACCCTTACATGTGTTGCCTACAAGAGACATATTTCATATCAAAAGACATACACAGACTGAAAGTAAAGAAATGGCAAAAGATATTTCATGAGAAAAATAAAATAAAATAACAAAAAAACAAAACAAACAAACAAACAAGCTGTAGGAGCAACACTTATACCAGGAAAAATAGACTTTAAAACAGGAGATAAAGAAGGACCCAGTAATTCCACTTCTTGGTATTTTCCTGAAGTAATCCAAAACTCTAATGTGAAAAGACATATGATGCATATGTTCATTGCAACATTATTCACAATAGCCAAGATATGGAAGGAACCTAAGTGTCCCTCAATAGATGAAGTGGTGTGTGTGTGTGTGTGTGTGTGTGTGTGTGTGTGTGTGTGTGTGTGTGTGTGTATATATATATATATATATATATATATATATGCACAATGGGACATTACTTAGTCATGAAAAAGAATGAAATCTTGCCATATAGATGGATGGATCTAGAGGGTATTATACCAAATGAAATAAGTCAGACAGAGAAAGACAAATACCATACTATTTCACTTATATATAGAATCCAAGAAACAAAATAATTTAAAAAACCAAACAGAAACTCATAGATATAGAGATGTTGATGGTTGCCAGTTGGAGGGGGTTTGGGAAGATGGTTGAAAGCGGGAAGGAATTAAAAAGCACAGATTGCTAGTTACAATATAGTCATGGGGATATAATATAGCATGGGGAATATAGTGAATAATATTGTAACAACTATGTACAGTGTCAGCTTTATCCGGGTGATCCACTTCATAAGTTATATAAATGCCTAATCACTATGTTGTACAGCTGAAACTAGCATAATATTGTAGGTCAACTGTAATTTATAAATTTTTAAATGTTATTAAAAAAACAAAACAGGCATAGGGTGTGGGTGGGGGAAACCCTAAAGAAAGCTAAATAAAGATACTAACATCCAGTGAATTTCAAAGCCTACAGCAGCTCTCCCGCCCATTAAATGCACAGAACGTCCTTTTTTTTTTTTTCACTACCTGAGCTGCCAATCAGCGAAAACAAGCATAGAGGGAAAAAAAATAGAAGCCAAGAAAACAAACAAACAAAATTGCCAAAGGCAACTTGAAGGAAACTGATTTATTTCAGGGAAATTAAAAACTTAATGTTAACATTAATATCCTTGAGGCAATAAGAGAAGATACTTTTATTCAAGAAAAAAAATCCAGACTAAAAAAAATTCAGAGAACAAAGAAAGCTCATAGAAGTTTAAAGAAACTGTAAATAGAAATTGAAATAATATATCAATTTCAAAAAATTGGGAAAAAAGGTAGCTCCCATAAAATAGAGTAATAATACAGTCCTGAAAATGAGGAGAAAAATTATTTTAAAAATAGAGTGCCTATTAGAGATCCAATCTTAAAAAACTGAGCCCTAGAAATAGAAGAATAAAATAGAGTGAGCAAAATCATTGATGACATAATTAAAAATAAAAACACCAAGACTGAAAGCTATGAGTTTCCAGATTTAAATGTCCTGTTAATTACCTAACACAATGGATAATACTATGCACATATTGATTTGTATTATTGTGAAATTTCAGAATTCTGTACGAAGAGAACAATTACATAGAACTTACAGAAAAGATCCAATTAAATTATAGAGACTAAGAAGAAATAAAAAGTCATGGAAACATAAGTGTTCTCAATTTCTTTACAGATACCCTTGACGCTTAAATACTTCATAACTTGTAAAAAAAAAAAGAATGTCTGCAAACTAGAATTCTATACTCATTGCACAAAATGACAATAAAGAGATTGGTAGACATGCCAGGATTAAAAAAGAAATGAAAAAAAATAAACTGCCCATATACCTTTCAAAAGAGCACAACTGGAGAATATGCAGCATTAATCCAAGGGAGCAAGCAAAGGAAGGGGTGTACATGGCCCCTAGAAAAGAAACTCCCACACAGGAGAGAAACAGAGGCATTTCTTAAGATAACGGTGAAAAAGGATGATAGTCTGATTGCCATAGACAGCTTGGAGGTGGGCAATAAATACAGATTGGAGCAGGATTAAATATTTGTCATGCAGAATATGGCAGACCTCTGTATCTTTAGCCACCCCAACCACCCCCCCCTCGGTCTATATAAGACTCCAACTTTCCATCATTGCTTTTATTGATAAGATCCACATAATCATGATGTACAGTGAAATCTGAATGTTGAAAAAATAAATATGGTTACACTGAAGCCTGAGGACTCTTTTTGAAGCTGACAGGCTTTTCTCAATGTATTTTGATCAAAGCATTCATCCCAGTTTAAACAAAAACCCTGAATTCATTACAGATCACACAGGAAGTTATGTTGATGTGGATAATTTACATTCTAAGATAAATGCAAAAGTCTAAAATGATTCTGATATTTCATGGTGGATAAGTGTGCTGGCTTTCAAGGAAAAACTAATATTGAATTATTAGTCACAGGCAAAGGAACAAAGGACTGAGATACTGTCGGTGAAGATAGATATTTTTCACTAAGAAGCTCAGAACAAACAATGGCCTCAACAATATTTAAAAGGTGCTATTGACTTTTGCTTTTTGTTCTGAAATGACCATTAGCTTCTTGTACATACCCCCTTCTTCCTTGATGTTCCCTTTTGATCTTCAGCTTATATGTATTTCCTATGTCTGAAACTCAATTTTCTTTACTAGTCTTTGGCTGAGGAATTTAAATTCTAGTGTCTCAGATGCATCTCGTTCTTCCCTAAAAATAAATCACACCGAATATGTAATTTCTTGTTCATATTACTTTATAGGTGAAAACACTATTCTAGCACCTTTCAAATTAGAATTTCCATCTAGTCATTTGCTCTTTCTTTCTCAGGGAAAAATGTTAAATGTCCAACTGTAATTAAAACAAAATAAACTGAGTCTATCATGTCCTTGGATATTAAACATGGATATTTATGAAGTTGGCTGTTGTGAAGAAGAAAGAACAGTATCATTTCACAGGAAGAAAAAAGTAAGCATTACACAGTATTCCATTAATTTCTCTTTGCAAAGTACAATATCATAAGGCTACCCAGTGATTTGTGTTCACAATGTATTTCATCTTTAAATGTCATAGTACTACATTCCTACTGCCCCTGTTACATTTTCTATCATGATAAAAATTAAAAGACACTTTTAGAATGTTTGCTTAATTAACATGATATAGCACAGTGCTTTAATAAAAACTACATACAAGTTGTAACAATAAATTGGTATTCACTTGGGAAAAGAAATTACAGTAAAACCTTGGATTGCAAGTAACTCGGTTTGTGAGAGTTCTGCAAGATGAGCAAACATTTCTAATACATTTTAACATGGTAAACAAGTGATGTCTTACAATATGAGTAGTTTGCTTCTGGAACAAATTATGCTCACAAAACAAGGTATTACTGTACTTTGATACTATATATATTAGAAAAGAAATTTGGTCACAAGGATCTGTCAGTCCTTTTAGTATCTTTGTTTATCATTCTTTATTAGCTTATTTGTTTAAAAAAAAGCATTTACACTAATGAAACCAGCAGAATATGAATGACCATCAGTCAATAAATAATAAAGATAGGATAATAGGATTTATTCCACAAAGCTAGAGCTCATATGAAATGTAGTGATATTAAATGTGGATATAAAATGGTACTTGGTGGATGAGCAGCAAAACTGAATTTTGTAAGGCAGCATCATCAAAGAAGAGATGTCAACTAGTTTATGTTTTTTCTAGTTTCAGGGTTATTTAGGTTCCAAGACAACAGGATATGAAAACGTGAGTCAGTAGTGAATTCATGCCATTTGTAGAAGGCATTGGAAATAGGTAGAAGGCTCAGAAAGTGACCCAGCAAAGAAAGGGTCTACTTCCAACAAGCCATGGTAGAAAACAACAACAACAACAAAACAAAAAAAATGGAACATGGATCTGGTGGCCTCTTCTTTTCAAGCAAAGATGGGGAATTAGTTTTTACAAATATTAGTTTATGAATGTGTATGATGGGTTCATGATATTTAAAATAATGTCTCCAACTAAAACCACATATATGAAAAAACTTAAGTAGTACCCAGATCAACTCAGCCACTGTGATTTTCTTAATGGTTTCTCATTAAGAGATGCAATCCCTCATTATAGTTGTACATTCATTTTCTTTCTTTTTCTTTTCTTTCTTCTTCACTAAGATATTAAACTAGATAATGAGAGGTGTATTTTGTTGTTGATATGATAATGAATTAGCTTTCTTTCATTTCCATAGACAGCATTTAATTAAGGAACCACCCTCAATCCAGTTTTAAAGATGGGAAATAGAGAAGATTTGGGTTAAGAGGTTTGCCCAAGGTCACTCATCAGGAGCCAGAGGAACCCACAGCTCTGACTTCAGAGATTTTGTTCTCAGCTACCACACCACATTGCCCTTGTGTGAGTTTCCTTCATACTAACGCTTACATGCATAATGTTCCTTGGGACACAATGAAGAACAGAGGATGAGAGAGAGTCTTGGTGACTGCAGGTATAAATAATTCATTTAGAAAATATTTTATCTATAATAGTATGGGCTAGGTTCTCTAGAGATAAAGATGAACTTGACCCTGGGCTAAAGAAGTGCAGAGTCCAAAAGGAGAGACCGAAACAGAAATGGATAATTTTGCAGAGGAAGAACATGCGTGGCCACAAGCACACATGTTGTAGACCTTCTATTA
Source organism: Hipposideros armiger (assembly GCF_001890085.2). Taxonomy (NCBI): domain Eukaryota; kingdom Metazoa; phylum Chordata; class Mammalia; order Chiroptera; family Hipposideridae; genus Hipposideros; species Hipposideros armiger. The sequence continues at coordinate 91,803 of NW_017733128.1, read as the reverse complement.
CAGGGAGCATGATCCTAGAGACCCCTAGCTGCTGGGCTCTGAAATCCATTCGTGTGTTTTGCCTGGGGCCATGCTTTCCAAAGTCTGTGTCTATTCAACAAGTGAGTACATTCAACATACTAAAGCAGACGTCTGCCAATTTGGGCTTGGGGATTCCTCAAAGACTCTAAGTGTGTCTGGGATGCTTCTACCCAACTTTCTCTCTCTCTTTTTTTTTTATGTGGGGCAATGTTTGCATCTCAGTCTGACTGCTGTCTCAACCTTGATCATCTTCCACTCTACTTTCTCTCATATGGACATTTTGCCTAATATAACCTTTGTGTGTTTAATCACATCTTGGTACCTGCTCTCAGAAAATCTGGAGTAACCCCGCATTCAACTGAAGAAAGGTGGGTAGAGGTGGGTTTTCTGAAGGAGGATGTGCCTACGTTTATGAAATGTTGTAACTAAACATAAAGTAGTCTAATAAGGGTATCTTTCAGCTAGGTTGAACTAACGTGCATAGCATGACTGGTCTTTGCTTGGGCTTTTCTCCTCAATCATTTGTACCTATAGTTCCACAAATATTAACCTGAATTGAGGTTTTTCTGATTTGTGGGAATTGCTTATTAAAATGAAAATCTATAAGCTTTTTTTTTCTTGTTAAATATTGTTATTGTATTTTGTTGTTATTTCTTTGCTTCTTTTTGAGGGAAAGAGAACTATTGGAACCAAGAGTCAATGTGTGAAGAGAGAAAGAGAGACACTGCTAGGTGTGATCAGAGCCATGTAACAGATTAAGGATTGAGGAAATACTACAAAGTCTAGAAATTTCCTCTACAAAAATGTCTTAACAATTCTTACTGATATTAAGCAGCTGTTAATATTTCAAACCGTCCTGTTAAACACATTGTATAATGAATTATGAACATGTCTGGTTCCCACAATTCTGAATATTATCAACTTTTGTATACCTACTTCTTAATTTAGGACTTGGCATATACTGGGTAACAGTCATTTGTTTTATCATTCTATCATTCATTCATTCATTCATTTATGCATGCATTTAACAAATATGGAATAATTGTCTTACAAGAGCCAGGGACTATACTAGAAGTTGAGGTTTTGGCAGTGCATAAAACAAACCCCTGATCAACTGAAGCTCACATTCCAGTGAAAGGAGATAGTTAATAAGTGAATAAACAAATGAGCATGAAACATGTTATGTGGTAAACTCTATGAAGAAAAATAAAGTAAGGGCTCAAGAATAACTGGGAGTGAGGAAAGGTGATAATGAAATAAGATAGTCAGGACAGGCATAGTTAAAAGGCTGACACTTGAGCAGAGACCCAAATAAAGCCAAAGGAAGGAGCCATGTGAATGAATGTTTTGGGGAAGAGTGCTTCAAGATGAAGGAACTGTGATTGCAAATACATGGAAGCAGAAGTGTCCTTGGAATGCTTGACTAACCACTAAGTGGACCTCAATGTCAGGGTCAAGGTGGGAAGTGTGTTAAGAGGTAGGAAATGAGATCATGCCTATGTATGCAATCAAATGGAAAATAGAGGATGCTATTACAAAACGTATCCTGGCAACTACTTGCCAGAAATGTTAGTTATCATTAAGAAGTTTCTATAAAATGTACTTTTTTCCCAAATGGCCTTTTTTTTTTTAATAAAACTTTTCACAGACTCCATCTGAGGTCCTTCACATTATTAATAAACAGGTCTAAGCCTTATAACCTAGCACATTCATCTGGACTGATGTAATATCTAACAATCTGCTATAATTTTGTCAACAGCTGTGCTTTCCAAATAATATGTTACCCTTGAGACTGTCTGATATTTGAACAATTCCAAGTTATTTTTTATTTAGCTATATCTAATAAATAATGTAATATGTTCAATGAGAGTAAGTAGGCTATCAGAACAAATGGTTTCAATTTTCAAGAAAAATGCAATTTGGAAAAAGAATGTATTTGAATTTTAACTTGAAGGTTATTGATGTCTCAGCTAGTAGTTTCCATAATTGTTGATATATTGATACACAAACTAGAAAGCCTATAAAAATAAATTTTTAAATTCTCTGAATAAAATATATTTAACAATTCACACTATCTACAGTATATTCAGTAATAATATGAAAAATCCTTCATTGTGTTACATATTCCAAATAGTTCCATGACCTATGAGTAAATTCTTTATTTTATCAAAAATACTCAGTTCTTTAATAGCACAAACATATAAAATACCTCTGAAAAAATCACATTTTAGGTAGTATTAATTATTTGCCACAATGGAATACATTTATCTGATTAAAGATCATGTAAGCCTTCCATTGTTTCTATCTAGCAAGAATAAAACTATTTTTTAAAGTCATTTCTCTAAACAGTTTCAAAATGGTTAACAAAATTTTCACAATACTGGTATATTTTAATTTTATATAACTTTTATTATGAAAATATAAAATTGTTTAGAGTAACATTACATGTGAGACTATTTCCCACTTTTAGAAAAAGTTAAGGTATCTTAACTGGACTTGGGAAAGATGGTACCCAGAAAAAAATTAGTTAAGAATCCAGTTGCAAAATTTTACCAGTTTTATAAAACAACAGTATCTACTGAGCCCCCTACTCCAACCTTAGGACTATGTGACCTCTGATGGCCATACCCCAAGATATAGTTGGAGAACAACTTTCATCAAAGTTGTTTATTTATTATTTATTTATTTATTTTAATTAACGTTTATTAATTAACATTGTCAATTAATTAATTGACAATGGTTAGCAAAATTACATAGGTTTCAGGTGTACAATTCTGTAATACATCATCTATATATCACATTGTGTGTTCACCACGCAGAGTCAGTTCTCCTTCCATCACCATACATTTGATCCCTTTTACCCTCATCTACCACCCTTCTCCCCCCTTACCCTCTGGTAACCACTAAACTGTTGTCTGTGACTATGAGTTTCTGTTTCTTCATTTGTTTGTCTTGTTCCTTTGTTGTTTTCAGTTTTATATACCACATATCAGTGAAATCATATGGGTCTCAACTAAAGCTGTTTATTTTGAATTACTTTTCCTTTGTACATGAGGGCTTGTAGGGCATGTTAATTAAGTTTACCAATACAGCTTCCATTATCATTACCTTCTGGCAGAGTAGGCAATTTGGGTTTAAAGTAAATGGGTTTAAATGTTTAAATCTTTGACAGCATATATAAAACTCTGTCCCAAAACAGCATCAGTAAATAATAAAGATCCTAAGAGCTGGCTTCCATACTAGAGAGAAAGAATGTAAGTATGCAGCAGGATGTGACCAAAGGTGACAATAAAGCAATGAATAAGAGAGTGATGAATGTCAGATCCTATAACATATATATATATATATATATATATATATATATATATATATACTCATTCAGTTTTGTAGCTCGACTTTGTGTTGAATATACTGGCAAATTTTAATAACTG
>NW_017733128.1:84946-86111 GCF_001890085.2 Hipposideros armiger | reverse complement strand
TAACAAAAAATGGATTTCTTACCATTCAAATACCTTCTTCAGCAAACCACTTAAAATTAGAGAGTGGAAGGGAAGATGAGATGCTATAAGTTAGAGCACCATCACTGGAATCTAAAAACCTCAAGGTATACAAATATTAGAACATGTTCTCCAGCATTTAATGTCTTTTTCTCCACTATGGAAATTAAGAAAATTTTGCACTGCTCTGAAGTTCTCTTTTGGTTATAGTTTTACTCCAACCTTCTCCTGAACCTTCTGAATAAATATTGTCCAATCCTTGTATTTATTATTCTGTCCTTCTACCTTACTTATTACCAAATAATATGGTTCTTCCATGTTTAAGAACTTAAGCTTCATTTCACACTGACCCCAAAATAGAGTCTGAGCCTGAAAGCACTTTCACACCCACAATGCTAAGTGCCAGAAGCACAACTGAATACCAAAATATGATTTTATTTACAACTCAATGAAAAGCTAGGTTAAATTTCATTAATTTATATGATTTTCCAAAAACTATTAAGACACAGGCAAGACGACGTATAGCAATATGCATACTCCAAGTTGCAATACATTTCACTTTTATTTATCTGCCTCCTCCCTAGGGACTCTAGCCAGTCCCAATTCTAGTACTCCATACATCAACATAATAGTTATAGACAAAAGCAAACCATTTTACAAAAACAAAACAAAACAAAACCACGCTAATGAACTATTACTCCAAATATCTTGGTGGATATGAACTGCGTTTTTTGCCAGGCCCTGGCCTAAAGAAACGAACCTTGATGTTTCATTTATTTCTCATCATCCAAAGTGAATTTGTGCATATGTTTTGTGGGGAGTACAGAAAAGGGGAAGAATAAAGAATTCATGCTGGGTATGTTGTATTAATTCTCCAGTGAATTCAACTGAAAAACCAAAGTCTAAAAAATGTGTTAATGGACTCATGCTAAAGGCTGTTATCTAGGGCAACATTTCTCAAAATTTAATGCGCGTACAAATCACCAGAGGGTCCTGTTAAGATACAGATTCACATTGAGTGGGTCTGTGACAAGGTCTGAGCTTCTGCATTTCTAACTAGCTCTCACGTGTTATGGCGGTAGCCAGTCCTCAGACCACACTCGGAGCAGCAGGGATCCAGGGTGACATCCACAAACGCTTGTTGAGA
>NW_017733128.1:81780-83056 GCF_001890085.2 Hipposideros armiger | reverse complement strand
TAACAAATCTTGTCTAACGTCAGCCATTTTTTTCTGAGTATCAGAAAAGCTGATTGTGACCCCAGGAATAATCTTTTTTCACAGGTGATTTTGCAGCTGTCAGGGCCAACACCAACCTTCTCTAAATTAGATTTTATTACTTTATATCCTAGGCAAATGATTATTTTCTCTGATAAAGTCAGAATCACTATTAATTTCCCAAGTCTCTACAAGAAGAATAGTAAATTACAATATTCTGCTCACATGACTTAAGTTCAAAAGATAGGAAGGAAAAGGAAAAACAAATCAATATTTTTGTTCCATCCTAAAGAGAAGATAATTTCATATGAAATAAATATTTTTTGAGCAGCACTAGGTCCTAAAAGAAAATTTATGTTTGTGCCCTATTTGAGCTGTGAGAAAGATAGAAAAGATACTGATTAGACTGGCTGGAGATGAATGTTGAACATGGACAGAATAAACACTGGTACTATAATAAATTAATTTAAATGTTACATTGTGTTTTCTGACCAATATTCTTCCTGAGTAATGGCATTTCATACTTTAGCATAGCAACTATAAAATTGCAATGTATCTTTATTCAAGTAAAATAAATACATAAACTCATGAACCTCTCATAATTAATAATGTTTTCCTTACTATTTTCTGCTTTCTGAATATAGGTCATTTATAACTTCTACAAATATGTAAAGCCTATATATTTGTCTTCTCGTTGTAAAATGTGTTTCCATGACTACATTAGACACTTATGATTATTTAAAGACTCCAATTCTCTTTATTCCATCACTTTTATATTTTTATATTTCCTTTCATCCACGTATAGTTACTTTTATTCTGTCTTCATCATATCTCACAAGTATGCTGCCTCTTCATATTATTTTTACCTGTGTCCCTTTCCTATATCCTCTTGCCTTTTTGTTGTTAACACCTCATCGGACTTAATTTTGTAATGTTGCAATGTTCTAGTCTGCCTCGTCTACTACATATGTGTATATATATGATTATCTGGAAAAGACAATATTTTACAAAAGCTCTCAACAAACTGAGACATGTAATTATGTAATAAAAGTAAAGTAAAATGCACAATTATTTTTCCTTATCACCAACAAGCAAAATACTGGTATATTTTTTATATAGCATTACCTTAAATTAAATTAATTCATCTGTGTGATATAGGAGGTCTGACAATTAAGCTCGTGAACTCATCCTAGAAGAAGTGTTACATATCTCATTGCTGAATATCACTATGCTCACCTTCAGAGTCGAAGCTATGCAC
>NW_017733128.1:74567-79695 GCF_001890085.2 Hipposideros armiger | reverse complement strand
CATTTTATCTAAGTTATCAAATTTGCGGCCATAGGAATGCCTAACATTCCTTTATTATCATTTTCATATCCTTGAAATTAGTAATGACAACTCCTTTTATACTTATGATATTGATAATTCATGTTTTTTTTTTCCTTGATTTCACTAGCTAGGATTTTATTGACATTTTCAAAGGACCAGCTTTTGGTTTAATTAATCTTCTCTGCTATATTCCTGTCTTCACTTTATAAATATCTATCCCCATTTGTATTATTTCTTTCTTGTGTCTGCTTTCTGATTAATTTGACATTTTTCTAGTTTTCTAAGATGGGAAATTAGGTAACTGATTAACATATTTCTTTTTTCTCTCCTATATAAATTTCCACAAATTTTGATAAGTAGTATTTTCATTTTGTTTTAGTTCAAAATATATATTTTTAAAACTTTGAGATATCTTCAATGACCTATGAGTTACTTAGAAGTCTATTTTTAAATTTCCAAATATTGGAGATTTCTCATCTGCATTTATTTTATTTATCTCTAATTTTATTCCTCTGTGGTCTAAGAACATACTATAAAAGTGTGTTATTTTATAGTCCAGAATATGGTCTAATTTGGTGAATATCCCATGCAAGCTTAAAAAGAATGTGTATTCTCCTACTGTTGGATAGAGAAGTCTGTAAATTTCAGTTAGATCAAGTTGATTAATAATGCAATTCAGTGTAACTATAGCCTTATTGGTTTTCTGCTTATTCATCTATCAATTATTGAGAGGAGGCATGCTGAAGTCTACAACTATAATAGTGGGTCTGTTTATTTTTTCTTTTAGTTCCATCAGTTTTTGCCTAATGTATTTGATGCTCTGTTGTTAGATGCATAGACACTTTAGTTTGGCATGTCTCCTTTATTTTTATGTAGTGTTCCTGTCTCTCTCTGATAATTTTCCTTCTTCTGAAGTCTGCTTCACCTGAAATTAACAGCTACTCCAATTTTTTGGTTTTGTTTTGGTTTTGTGAGTGTGTGTGTATGTGTGTGTTTATTAGTGTTAACATGGTAAAACTTTCTTTCTTTACTTTCAACATATAAGATTCTAAAACCTAACATTTAATTTCTAACCAAACCTGGGCTCCACAAGATTGTTCTTATATAGAATAAATGCAGGATTCTCCCAAGCTATCTAAAACTATTTAGTTTGTTTCTTTGATTACAAATACTCATTCTTAAGGAGGAAATCATAAGAAAATAGAATGCTTATATTTAATTTTGAGCACCTGAAGGAAATATACCCATAAATAAACCTTATCAAGGCATATTACTGTGAAATGTCACAATGCCAATAGAAGGTCTGACATGAGATGTCTCAAAGACTACCCTGGAAAAAAAAAAAAAAAAGAAAGAAAAAAAAAAAAAAAAAAAGAAAAGAAAATAGAATACCCAAATTACCTTTTTAAAGAACACCTTTAAAATGAATCCCTCTACCCTTTATTTTTTCTCTATTAACCAGTTACTTTTTAAAAATTAAATGTATTGGTGTGACATTGGTTAATAAAATTATGTTTCAAGTATAGCGTTCTATAATACATCATTGCCTGTTTTCTCATTCTGCCCTAGAATATAAACTTACTGGTATTATTCTTATAATTTAAGATTGCAGCTAAAAAATATTCACTTCAAATACCAATATTTCCCAACCCAGGCTTTCTGTACTAAGAAGGCTGTCGGTGTCTAGAAGATGACCCTTTGGTATATCAGTATCCCAGAACAGTCAAATTGGATTTTATTTTAACCAATACTCTCTTCAAAACAGGATGGTTGGAAAAATAAACAAGGTAGTTATACTTCTTTCAATCTTTTATTATTTTCCCAAAGACTTTCCTCTTTTTCTTTGTGGAGACAAGTTTTTTTTCTTCAAGTCATTATATTCATTTTACTAATTATATGAAGGCTTTTGTCACTAACTAGCTGTGCTTTTTGTATTTTTAAGTGCTTAATATCACTTGATGAATGTCTAACAGATAATGGGTAATTCTCCAGGGAGTAATGTGTTATTTTATGTCATTGTTTAGTCTTTTGTACCAGAATTCAAAAAGTAAGAAAAGGATTTGAAAGAAAAATAAATTCATAAAATAAGGAGCTTTTTCAGTGTTAACCAAGTGACATGTATCTAAGACATTTGCCTGAGAAGATAATACCTTTAGGACAAAGGGTCAAAAATACGTTTTAAATTAAAGTGAATAATGAACTCTAGGCAATGTCTTTTAAGAATGTTTATTAAAAATAAAGTATGTAATCTGTGTTCACTGCATGAGGTTTAATTTTTTCGTGTTCTAATAGTGAAGAAATGCTTGCGATATACTCGATTGTTCAGAATAAACCACATTGATTTAGCATCAGAGAACATTTACTAAAATAAAAACTAAGATGATTTCCTGAACTGAAGAGCTTCAGCAGTTGAATGACTTTCCCAGCTGTGTTTTAGAATATTAAAAAAATAGTTTTCCCTTCTCTAATTTTCAGAATTTCTCCAAATGAAGAAAGAAAAAAGGAAAGCAAGAGAGAGAAGGAGAAAAGAGAAAGTAGGTGTTAGAAACTTTCAAGCTAAAAGCCAGTAATCCAGTATCCCAGGAGGTGCCAATGGGTAACTATTATCGAAGGGAGTCATAAACAGTTCAGTGTGATGTAAAAGATCAAAAGCAAACGAAAAGCAAATAAAGTTACAAGACTGAAGCCCACAATTGGTTTAATGTTACTTAGTAACTATCTAAAAATGGTTCTGAAATGAATCAATTTGAAATTTTATCACAGAACTTTTGAAATTTATGAGGTAAACACAGAGGGACTAGTATTTGTACTATTTTTTTAAGAAAAAGGGNCTTTTCAGCACTTCAAAATAGTAAATTTGGTTAACTATTTGCCCAATTGGTACAAATTCATAATGAATAATCCCTCTGATATCAAAAATGTTAGCAATATCATTGTAACAAGTTCGCAAACTTAATTGTCCAAGCTCTTATTTACATCTATTTTCTTAGCTGCCTGTATGACCAGACACAATGTGGCATGATGAATGGAGAGTTTGATGCACTGGCAGCCTGCTGATATTATTTTAGAATTTCTTCTTAGAGATAAGAAAAATCCATGTTAGATAATCTTGGGACTCAAAATTCAGAGCATTGGTTCACTGTTTTCTCATTATTTACAAGTTTATTGTTCTTTCCTTTTACATGCCTTTAAACTACTTCAGATAATATCCAAAACATATTGTAAATTTAGTAAATGAGTCTCCAAGTTCTGTCATTGTTGGTGTGTTATTATTTCCAGGACTCTTCTGCTAGCGATTAAGTCACCACATAAATATGTCAACAGTTATCCATCATTACAATGCAACTGATTTGTCACTTCCATTTTTTTCACAATTACTAGATTGCAATGAAACAATTGTCTGAAACTCAACATTATATATTGTTTATACTTTTTAAACAATATATGAAGAGAAAGAGAGAAAAGGAAGGAAGAAAGGAAGGAAGGGAGGGAGGGAGGGAGGGAAGGAGGGAGGGAGAGAGGGAGAAGTGGCCAGAGTTTGCTGGACTAGCTCTTCAATACATATTTATGGGGAGGGCTATTTCATTCTAGAAGATCCAAGCATGCAAGCATGTCCCATTTACGGAACATCCTAGAATTTAGGACAGCACTATGGCTATCTGGTCAATTATAGGGAATTTTGGAAACCTGTGGACTTTACTTTGGGACATCAAAATGTTTCTAATCGGTGGCTGTGCTCCTGAGGTTCTTCTAGAACATTATCATTCTATGTGAAATCACTGACTGTCTGCAAACTGGTCCTAATCCACTGTGAAATAAGTACAAACATGAGGGTAAGCATTTGAAACAGGTGACTACACTAGAACTCACAGACTGCTGCCTATTTTGATAAATGAAGTTCTACTGGAACACAGTCACACTCATTCATTTTAGTACTGTCTATAGCTAATTTTGAGCTATGGTAGCAGAGTTGGTATGTGTGACAGAGACCATACAGCCCACAAAGACTGAAATATTTACTATCTAGCCATTTACAGAAAAAGCATGGAAAATTTTGTCAAACTCCCATCCCGTTCCCAAAGGGGATAAGCATTTACTAGTTTCTCAACATTAAATATAATATTAGCTAAAGTCTTTCTGCACATGTTCTTTATCAAACTTAGAGCAAAAATANAGTGTCCTCAGCTAAATAGTTACAACAGATTGTTCATATGACTTTTTTCTATGAGCAGCTTTAGGTGCACAGCAAAATTGAGAGGAAGATACAAAGATTTCCTGTGTACTACACCCTGTCCCCCAGACAGCCTCCCCCACTATCAGCATCACCCCCAAGAGTGGCACATTTATTCTAATTGATGAACTCATATGGACATGCCATAATCACCCAGAGTCCACAGTTTACATTAGGGTTCACTCTCGGTACTGTACATTCTATATACAGGTTTGGACAAATGTATAGTGTGTCCACCAATATAGTATCACACAGAGTATTTTCACTGCTCTAAAATCCTCTGTGCTCCATCTAGTCATCCTTTTCTCCCACCAACCCCTGACAACCACTGATCTTTTTACTGTCTCCACAGTTTTGCCTTTTTCAGAATGTCATATAGTTGGAATTATAGACTACGTAGCCCTGCAAATTGGCTTTTTGCACTTAATAGGCAATTAATATGATTTTTTACTTCCAAAACATCTTGAAAAATGTTGACTGCTTGGAAAAATCAACTTTTATTGATTCTTTATAGATTAGAGAAATATGAAAAGGCAAATCCCAGGGATGCTATATGAATTGGCAAGAAATATTTCCTAGCAATCAATTGTGCTTGTTAAATTTTAATAACAGTGCACTCTCTAATTGGCAGAAACTATGTTCTTGGCAAGATAAATAGCTCTTAACTTTACTGATTTAATATTTGCCAGATATTGAAGGAGAACTGACTCTGTGTGGTGAACACACAACATGGTTTATAGACGATGTATTACAAAATTGTACACTTGAAAATTATGTAACTTTACTAACAATTGTCACCCCAATAAACTTTAATTAAAAACATTTAACTATCAAAAAGTAATACAAAATAAATGTATGATCCCAAAATTTAGAGAA
>NW_017733128.1:49572-67352 GCF_001890085.2 Hipposideros armiger | reverse complement strand
AAAAAAATTACATTATTGGTGTTTCTGGACTCTTTTTTACTGCTTCCGCCTACTTTTCACTAGACCAAGCAAAATTCTATTAGAGAAAGAGTGGCAGACCCAGGGCCTTTTAGCTAGACTGAACAAGGAATGAACACAGTGCCCTGGGGAGTCAGGGGATCTGTGCAGTACCCGCCATTGGTGTCTGATTATATTTATCCTCATTCCAAAGTCTGTATTCTAGACACAACATAATGTGGCCACCCAGAAAATTAGATGATACAATTGACTAGACACTGGTGAATGTATATTTCACTGTGACCAATACAACTGCAACACAGCTCAATGAAATTTATTATATACTTGGGATGGATAGGCAGATAAAAATATACTCAAAATTATACATACCTATGATTTATTATACATATATGAATCTATATGTAAATCTTTACATAGAAACAAGCATACACAGCAGATATGTGCAAATATTTCCAAGTGACCACAGCACACTTCTCTGGAAAGCCTTGAATCAACTTCAAAATTTGCAATATAGTTGCTTGAGAGCAATTATCAGAGAGGTATATTTCTCACAGTATTTATTTTCAAGTTATTCATGATTTATATATATTATTTGCATACATCTACCTTTTTCTGCTGGTTTCCTTAACCTCATCTTCAATCACTTCCCCTCCAGCACTATACACCCACTCGGATGGCCTTATTTCTAATCTTTGAACTCAAAAATACATCAACCTAGTTCTATCTCTGGGCTTTTACAGTTCTCTTTACTTGGAAGTTCTTTCCCCAGACCTTCACTGGGCTATTTCCTTCAGCTCCAGTTCAAATGTCACTCCTCAGAGAAGTATCCTCTAACAAAACTGGCTATAGTAGCTAATTCTTATATCTTAACAATGTCCTAGAACATCACCCTGTTGTTTTCATAGGACTTCATTATTTAAAACTATTTTATGATTTTATTAATTTTCTATCACATTTACCACTATAATGGAGGGTAAGTCCTTAACTTCTCTTATTAATCTTTACATTCTCAATTGTAGAGTGGTTCTTTGAACACTTGGAACAAATAAATTAACAGATTAATAGAAAATATGTACTCATTATATAAGTTGAAAAATACATTCTTGTCATTTTTTAGGTAGTATGTACTCCTATTGTTTTGCACTCCTATTATTTAATTTAATGAGCTGGTGAATAGATGACAACAAGCATGTTTTTGGGTTGCTTTCAGCTGAATATCTTGGAAACAAAGTATGTGTCACAATTTTTTTTAAAGATGAGATGGAGAACCATGAAATGACTGCTATTTTCTTTACTATAGTAAATTCAACAATTGGTTTGAAGAATTTCTATGACTTCAAGTAAATAGCATCTATTTTGACTTTGTCTCATGCAATTGTAAAATTACTTGGATAAATTTCTTTATGCTCTGAAAGCCATGGAAATCTCACAAGACATAGTTTCAACCTAAGCATAGATATATACTTCAAATGTCCACCAGTTTCAGGAGAGTACATTTCTGTAATATTTCCCTTTACAGTGTGATGTCCTAAATTCCGTATTATATCTACCTCAACTCTAAAATTCTTTAAAACAATTAAATGTAATCCACTGAAATAAACTCTATTTAGAATTCCGATGTCCAAATATTTTTAATCAAACTTGGATTTAGTATATTCCTCTTCCTCTTTCTAATTTTATACTGATTTGCCCATTCATTCTTAATTTAGACTCATATTTTTCAAAACAATGATTTTTGACATAATATTACTATTATTTATTTTTTACATAGTAATGCATATTTTTTTATTTCATGAATAAAACATAGTTGATAAAATGTTGGCTTCTTGTCATTAAGAAGTAACCATGACCAGACTTACACTTCTGCCATAAAAAAATTGAAAACAGGACAAAATATGTGAAACAATTGTTTTCTGACATTAGACAACAAGTAGTGTGGTCTAATGTCAGATCCTTAAAAGAAAGAAAAAGATCTTTTGAGATCCTTAAAAGAAAGAAAAGAAACAAATGAGATGATTTTCATAATTGCTTCAGCTTCTGCCTGATGGCAATATGAGCTGTGCAGAAGGATGGGGTTCCAAGTATAAGATGGGGGTTCACATTTAGATGAGAAGACAGAGACTAGAGTTTAGAAAGACTCGGGAGGATGAAATGAATGATTGTGACAGAAACCTGAAGAGAAAGGAACTCAGAGAGAAAAAGTTATAAGAATGCTCAGAGAAGGTCTATGACTATTTTGCTGAAAACTAAGCTGCATACACATACCACGGAAAGCCATGAGGCTGAGGAAGAAGATATGGGAAGCTGTAAGATGACTAATTCTTAGAACTAACAAAGGCTGGGAACTCTTAAGTTCTAAAGTACTGGATGAGAGACTTTGTTAGCCACCTGCTGCATCCAGGAAAAGTCATAAGAGGGTTATCCCTTATTATCAGGGCTAAATTAGATGCGGAATAAATATTAATCAAAACCAAACCTAAAATGCTTCTTTCAAAAGGCTTTGAAATGCAAATTATAAACAAACGCATCCTAAAACAACATCCAACATTATTTAAGGGAATGTAACAAAATTCAATCCCCCAAATCACAAGAATTATAATATCAACACCTAAACAGGAGTGGCTGCAAAGATGGTGACATAGGCGGTTCCTGAACTACCCCCATTGTATGTCCCAGACACACCAAATGCAGTTAGTTACACATGGAGCAATTCCCTCGGAAAGAAACCCAGAAACTAGCTAAGCCACCTCTACACATTGGACGAAACCATATAGAAACATGTAGGGAAGGTGGAGACACGCTCTGCCATAAACCCCACCCCTGACACAGCGCTATACAATCGGGAGGAACCCTCCAACTCCCAGTATCTCCTGGAGAAGTGAAGGGCTTGGACCCCACATCTAGCACCTCAACAGTTAACTCTGAAAGCCAATGGGTCTTCTGTTCATCCACAGGAAACCCAAGATGACTCAAAGATGCTGTCGCTGCTGATATTCTCACAGGGGGAGCGTGCAGGCAGCCAGCAGAAAGGCCCATCTCTGGGTCTTTCCCTGAAAGGGGTCCATTTGTTTGTTCAAAAGGCTGCTGCCTGTTGGTCAGGCTTTGGATAAAAGAGCTAACATGCATTTTTTCAAGGCAGAAAGAGCAAGAACTGATAAGTGACAAAACATTTTAAAATGACAAGTATAGCAAAAGAGTGAATATTACTTTTATAGCCAATAATTTGATAAAGTTAAGGGATTTAAGAGTGGGAGTACATCCTGGAGTATCTTCTGGGGGGACCCTAAATGTATCCTTATACTCATAAGTGAAGAATTAACACCGATTTTTCTCAATCACTCTTAATAAATGGAAAAGGAAGAAATACTAATCCCACTCATTCTATAAGGTCAGTGTTACCTTGACACTAAAGTCAGACAGAGACATCAAAAGAAAACCAGAGACCAGTAACAAACACATACAATATCTCATTAATATAGATGGTCAAGTCCTCAAAAAATATTAATGCTAGCAAATTGAACCCAGCAGTATATAAGAATTATACAGCATTACCAAGTGAGATTTATCCCAAGAATGCAATGCTGGTTCAACATAAAAAATTAATATAATACATTATATTAATAGATTAAAGAAAAATACACATAATTATTTCAATAGATGCAGAGAAAGCATTTGACAAAATTCTACAACCTTTAGTGATAAAAATAATAAACTACAGGTGAAGACAACTTCCTCAATAAAACTGTTATATCTCCATACAAGTCAATCAATCTAATTTAGTATATTAACAAAAATAAAAGGAGAAAAATCAAATGCTCACATCTCAAAAATATTTGATAAAATTCAACCATTTTTACTTCAAAAAGTCAGCAAATTAAAAATGCAAATAACGACTATAAAAAACCTACAGTAAATATCACATTTAATTGTGAAATACAGAATCTTCCTCCTTGATTTCAGAAATAAGATAAGGATATTCTTCTCACCAATTAAATTTAACATTTTGCTAGAGTTTTTATATACACAATGATGTCAGAAATGAAAATAAACAGCATAAAGACTGGTGAAGAAGTCATAAAATTTTCACTGTTTTCATATAATATAATCATATCTTAAGAAAACTAAAGGGAATCTATGGGAAAACTATTAGGATTACTAAGTGAATTAAGCGAAATCTGGATACAAGGTTAGCATACAAGGTAAACATATATAAACAAATGAATTTCTACATTCCAGCAACAAATACAATAGGACATTCATAAAACCACCATTTCAGTAGTATAAAAAACATCAAATACATGGGAATAAAGCTAATGAAAATATCCAAGGGTTCTACATTGAAAACTGCAAAGCACTGTTGAAAAAATTTAAATAATCTAAATATATGGAGAGATTACACCATGTTCATATATTATTAGGTTGAACAGTAATGGATCACTCTACCCAAATTTTCTATGAGTTCAATACAAAACTCATATGAATCAATAGGGAAAAAGGCAGAAAACCCATTAGAAAAATGAACAATAGATTTGCACAGAATCTTTATAAAAATGTACATCCAAATGGACAATAAACAGCTTAAAAAGTTGCTCACCTTCACTAGGCTTCAGAGAAATACAAAATAAAGCCACAATAAAACACTACTACATAACCCACTCCATCCATCAATAAATGGCTACATTTAAAAAAAATATCATGGAATATACCAAAGTACTGGCAAGGATTGGAACATTGAAACACTCATATACTGCTAGTAAGAGCACAACTACTTTGGTCATTTGTTTGGCAATACCTAATAAAGTGTAACACATATACTTTATTACCCAGTAATTCTATCCCTAGGTGTATAGCCAACCGAAATGCCTATGCACGCTCAGCAGCTACACAGTGCTAGATTAGAATTTTTATAGCAGAACTACACATAACAATGCCAAATGTTCAACTTCCCAAATGTCCTACAACAGCAAAGGGATATATAAATGGTGATATATTCACATATTGGAATGTGATACAGCAAGAAAAAAAGTAAAACTACAAGTTCCTACATCAATATGGATGAATCTTATAGCTGAAATGTTGAATAAATGCCAAGCACAAAAGAGACCATATTGCATTTATATAAAGTTCAAAAATAGCTGAAACTAACTCTTTACTTTTAGAAGTCATCACTGTGGTGACTCTTTGGGGAGAAAAGAAACTGGGACAAGGTGCTTCTAGGCAGTGAGTGCATTGTTTATTGCTCCAGTTGCGCATACAGGACTAAGAGTTTTAAAAATTGATCAAGCTATACAATTTATTTGTATATTTTTTTCTATGCAAGTTATTCCTTCATAAATACTTTACAAAACAAGCATGGATATGTGCATGCACACATATTTGATTTTAAGAAATAAAAATATTGTGGCATGCCTGAATATAGGAAAAGTATTCTGAAGAGAATGCATAAACAGAACATGCTGCATAATCCAAACCAGAAGAACCTTGCAATAAAAGGAAAGCATTTACATAAAGCTCATCTGTCTATACTTTCAAAAATCCAACCATAATGTTATCTGAAAATTAAGATAATAGAATCTGCCTTTTTTTTTTCAAACCTCTTTTCCCTTTCATGATTTCTCAAGGATGTTCAGCGGTTACTGCACCTGTAAATTATTCCAGTATCATGTAATATAAATTGAACAATGTTAGAAGGTGAATTAATTTTTAAAAGCAACTGTGCTCTTTCCTAATGACTCTTCACCTTTCGGAGAGCAGTTCTCTCTTTGAATTCTTTGTACTGTATTTCCAGGTTTGAAAGCAAATTCTCTTCCACTTAGAAAATAGAAACAAAATAGGAGTTGCCCTTTTTTTATTGTTCAACCTTATTTCAAGTCAGTTGGTTGACATGCTCCTAATTGTTTATTCTAACATTAGCTATGCCATTAAAGATATCTTTTTAATTGAGGAAAGTAGGTTTTCCTTGAGTTTCAGCTCATTTTCTCATTTAAGGATGTTATTGTGACAGGATTCATAGGTTTATGCTGCTGTTTCATTTCCATTTATTTAATGTGCTTTTAATGGTCTGAATATTGTATCATAGCTTCTTGAATGCAACAATTTAAATTTTCATTTAAAAGAATAATATACGTTAAGACTTTTGGTATCATAGAGTATAATAAAAACAGTTTCTGGGGCTGGCTAAGTGGCCCGTTGGTTAAGAGTTAGCTTGGGAGCGTGATCTCTGAGCAGCAGGGCCACTGGTTCGGATCCCACATGGGCCGGTGACACTGTGCCCTCTACAGCTAAGATGGTGAACAACAGCTCAACCTGGAGCTGGGCTGCTGTGAGTCACCAGCGACGGCGTACGCTACAATGGGGCTGCGGTGGGCTGCCATAAGCTACCATGAGTGGCTGGCAGCCAGTGTGAGCGGCCGGCAGCCACTGTGAGCGACCATCTAATGGCCAGTGACCGATCTGCCTCACCCGGGAAGAGCACAATGATCATAATACCAACATGGGCCAGTGAAGTGACATCCTCCACAATTAGACTGAAGAACAAAATGACATCAACTTGTCTGTTCCCCTTCTCGGATTCCCCAATGCTATTCCCTCCCCCAATACCCCAATAAAAAAATCTTTAAAAAAAAAAAACAGTTTCTGAAATTTAGGAATAAAAATGATTGCCAATGACGAATAAGTTGAGAACCATATGACTTCACTGATATGTGAAATATAAAACTGAAAGCAACAAAGGAGCAAGACAAAGAAACAAAAACTCATAGACACAGACAATATTTAGTGGTTACCAGAGAGTAAAGCAGGGAGAGGGGATAGTAGAAGGAGGTAAACGGGGCCAAATATATAGTGATGAAAGGAGAGCTGACTCTGGGTGGTAAACTCACAATGTAATATACAGATGATGTATTACAGATTTGTATACTTGAAACCTATGCAATTTTACTAACTATTGTCACTCCAGTAAATTTTAATTACAAAAAATGACTGCCAAAAACACATCAATGAATGCATCTGATAAAAGAAACAGTCTCTGCTGGACATACAAATAATGCAATGGAATTTGATGTCTGAAATCGAATGACTTGACAATCAATAAAATGATTTTATGTATTAGTTCAGGACACCTGCAAAAATTTATTTTGCTAGATATATACAAAGAAAACACTGCCTTTAAATTCCTACACTCAAGCATACTCCTGATATAACGGTTACAGAGGCAACTGCCGTGTGATCACTGATTATATTGTAATATCAAGGTGCTTAGACTCTACCCTTCTTGTGCTAAGGACTTCAAGCTATTTTATTAATCTTGTCCCTTTCTTGAATTTTAGAAGGATTAATTATCATTGTCTACCATATTAATAACAGAATAACTAATAAGCAGAGCAAACTTACTCTCAAATGTAGTATCTGGCATCCAGCTAAACTAATCAGCTTATGGTGTCAAAATTATTTTAGTAATTCATATTGATTTCATTAAAACAGCTTCCAATATTTCTAGAGATTTCCTGAATGTATTCCTTTAAAGTCAAAGTAAGCATCTAGAGATGTTCTGAATTGATACCTTTGAAGTCAAAATAAGTATCTATTTCTTGAAGAAAATGCATGAATTATTGATTGTGCTTTCTCTTCTTTTTAAACAAATGAGCACATTTTTGTCTTACTTAACTACTCTATATTTGGCATCTATTATCATATCAAGTATACCGTCATTACTTCTCTCTCTCTCTCTTTTTTTTTTTTTTTTATAATTTCTCCATTACATGTTTTGCTCCACTGGAACACAGTCCCCATCTGTTTACTCTGACACAGTTTTCTGTTCTTATTATACAATAGTATTCCTCATATCTGTTGCTTTTCTTATCACTTCATCTCCTTTTTCCAAGAACAAATGTCAAGCTTAGTCCATAAATGATGAATGCTAAAGTATCAGTAGTAGGTGTTGTTTTTTGTTTGTTTGTTTTTACCTGTAGCAAGAGGTTTGAATGGCTCTAACTGCAGAGTTTCACAGGGTTTCTCTTGTAAGAAACCTATTTGGAAGCCAGAAGTTGGCTAAGTAAAGTCTGGGCTTGTGAATTAAACCAATGCAATTAGCCTTCCTTTGGCTTCCTATTTTGTGCTTTGCCTACATTGTTATTTCATTCTCATGACAAACAACTAATAACCATTACATGAAGCTGAATATTTTACAGTCATTCTCTCCTCCTACATCCTTATTTCAGAAATTAAATTGTCTCCTGTTCATTTAAAATTTTAATGTGTGATAAAAAGTGAAACATCAGTCAGTAAGGCAATACATACTCTAGTATTATAATAAATCATCCCCATGTATTCTAAAAGATAAAGGTACCTTCAAACCACCTATTTTAAAGAAAATTTTTGCTGAAAAAAAAGAGACTTTGAAACATGTTGTGATTGTTATAACGTTACTGCCATATATTTTCCCTAAAATCAGCACTGACACATGTGCATTCAAATAAATTAATATGTATTTTCTTTTCATTAGGACAGCAGTTTATAATATGATGGAATATAATACTCTACATAAAGTGAACCAATGTAAATTTGGGGGCAAATAGACATTGCGAAGCATTTTGCTCTTGATTTTTCAAATTATATATATTTTGTAAACTTCAGCTACAGCCTTCCCCCAACACACAAGCATTTTCATATATATTTCCATACATATTATATATATGTATGTGTATGTGTACATGTACATTATATATATATATATATATATACACACACACAAATATATATATATATATATATATATATATATATATATATATACACACACACACACAAAATTACTAATTTCATAGGAAAGATAAGTGGAAACTTTTCCTAAGTTATGAAGATGTAAATATTTATACAGTATGCCATTTTCCTCAGAAAAACCAATAAGGTCAATTACACTAAAAAATAAAAAATCAGAAACTTAAAAGCATTGTCATCAAAGGTGAAAATTAAAAGAAGTCTTTGTTTCTCTTGGCTTCATGGGTTTTTGTTTGTTTGTTTCTTTGTTGTAGTGCGTCAACTTCTTTTCCAATATTAAAAAAATCTGTTTCAAGTTTGGCAAAAATATATTTTTGGCCCTGATTAATTAATTTCCTCTCGCCCAAAGCATGTAATACCTACTGGAGTCATTAAGAGTTTCAAGAATAAAAGAGTTAGACTTGTTTCTGACTGTATCCTTAGAAACCATTTTATCAGACAGAATGGTCCTCATATTACCTAATAAACATATATTTAGCTCTGAAAAAGCAATATTAATGTTGAACATCCTGGATGGTATTTTCACCCTATTTAAAACCTGTTTTTGTGAAATATAAGCTATTTCAAAGAGACCAGAGCTATTGCATTGTTCAAAACCTATATACACCCATACTACTGGCAATTACTAAACTGCGTATAATTGAAACTTACTAAATCTTTTAAGTTTAAGTATATCCGTTGCTCTGAAAAATGTCATGAGGTGTTTTCACACAACATGAGATTTACACGTTAGCTAAAAATATTCATGTAGACAGACGATATTTTTCTAGCATACACGGCATCATATAATCCAATTAAACTGAAGCATTCTCAAATCTAATACTTTGAAACGTGAACTCTAATACACTTGCTATTAGTGAGTTTCATAATAGTGTTCTAATAACTCCCTATAAACTGTGCAGTTTGAAAACAGTTCAATGTAATTGAAATCTCTATCAGGAGTGTTGAAATGATTGCTTTCTCTAACAGCAGTTGGCTGTTTTCTTCTGTAGTTAAAAGCCATCCAACTTTGGTTTCTCTTAAATGTTTAAAGTAGGTCACAGTTGTCTGATATTCCCTGTTGCTAAAATTATAATTCATACTGGAATATTGTTCATAGATGAAGTCACTTAAATAAACTATTTCCTGGGCATTTGCTTGAACATAATAGTCTTTATGAAACTCATGATTTAAAGCCACTGTTCATCTAAAGCCATGATGATGTCATATTTTTTGTGCAGGTGAGGCACTTTGTAATGAGTTCAAGACTGCTCTCCCTGGAGGATGTCACAAAGACAAGAATGTCTCTATGACTTTATGTACCTTTTGAAGTATTTAAATAAATATAACTATGTTTCCTGATCATAAAAAAATGAAAGCCTTATTTTGTTTTTTATCAATTAAATAAATAAGATGATAAAATATAAAATAAAATTTAATATAGTTAATTGTTTCATTGATGCAGCATTTTTTTAAATTTACTTGATTGTGAGAATAATTTGGGATTTTTAAAAAATGCATCTCCCCAGTCCTAATTGTCAAGGGTTTAGGAGGGAAATGTTTCACTGAGGGACAAATAAGTTTCAACATCTTAGTTAAAATACGCCAAAAACTAAGCTGAAACCCTGGTACAACTCAGAAAATTAAGTCATCATACATAAAATCCTTGGAGCATAGTATAAAGATGAGCATTACAAGTCATATACCTTAGACAGAAGTCCTGGGATGAGAGGAGAGGTACTTAAATTGTTTACTTTCCCAATCTCTCTCTCTCTCTTTTTTTTTTTCTGAGAGTAAAAGTGATTTTTTTAAAAATTAAAATATAGTTGACATATATTATGTTAGTTTCAGTTGTAGAACATAGTGATTCAACATTTATATACCTTACGATGATAAGTCTAGTAACAATATGTCACTGTACAAAGTTACTACAATATTATTGACTATGTTCCCTGTGCTGTACCTTACTTCCCCATGGCTTATTTATTTTATAACTGGAGGTTTGTACCAGTTTCCACTCTGTTCTGAAGTTGTTGTCAACTTAACTGCTTGATAGAATTACTTAAGAGCTTTTAATATCTTGATATCCAGCCCATGACACAGACCAATGAAATCAGAAATTCTGGAGGTGGTACCCAGGCATCAGAAATTTTGAAAGCTCACCATGTGATTTTCATGTGCCGCCCATGTTAATAACTCCTGTGTTAAAGACTAGTTGGTGAGAGCTGCATTCAGTGTGAATAAAGTGCAGCTTCAACATCTCATCTTAGGCAGACCAAGAAAAGCTAGTAAACTTGGTGTTCATTTCTGGATCGTTATACAAACCTGTAAATGCTAGTCAGAAGTAAATGAATTTCAGTAAGCAAATTTCTCCCATATTGATCTTGTATCTAGGTATCTTCTAAACTCTATTATTAATGCAAATATTTTTTTTCTGTGTATAATGTTGGGGGTTTTTGTACGTAAGCATGTTATCTGCGAATAATGAGAGTATCATTTCTGCCTTTAAAATACTTATTCTTTTCGTTTTTTTTATTTGTCTTTATTATGGGCATAGTTATGAATGTCCGGTTCAATATTGTCTAGAAACAGCGATACTAAGTATGCCCACCTAGTTCCAGATTTTAAAGGACCACTTATGATGTTTCTTATTAAGATTAATGTTTGCTGTAGGCTATTGATAGATTGATTCACTTTAATAAAGAAATGTTCTTCTATTTCTAATTTTCCAAGAAGGATCTACTGAGATGCTTGTATTTACATGTTGTTGTTATCCAATGCATCATTGTTTGCCATATCCTTAGTTTATGTTCTTGTATTTAGCCTCACTATCACCACATTACTTAAATTTATTCTTTTATTATTTTTCTAATTAATTCAGTTGGAATATTATTTCATTAAAATTTGGTTTTTCTGTGTATTTATTGTAAACATTATGGCTATTAAATTTCCTTAATGTAGACATAGCCCACATGTTTTATATTAATATTTTTGTTCTCATTTAGTTACAATTATTCAACCCATGAACTATTTAAAAATTGGCTTAGAAATGTAAAGACTTATAATTTTAGCTTTTCTTTCTTTTTTCAAGTTTTAATTTTGATTAAGGAAAATTTCAAATATATAGTAAGGAGAAAAATAGAGAACCCCTATGTGCCCATTACTGAGTTTAAACAACTAATAATTCATGCCCAATAATATTTTATTCTTCATATGCCCAACCATTTCCTCCCCACACCCATATATAGATTATTTTAAAGCAAAAGCATGCATCCTAACTTCTAATATGCAAATGCTTCAGTAAATATCTTTAAAAGATAAAAGATATGTTTCTTTAAACATAAAAATAATACAGTGTCACAACTAAAATAAAAGTTAGCAATTATCACTTAACATTATTAAATATTCTGTCACTGTTCCAATTTTTCTGATTTCATCACATTTTTACAGTTGATTTGTTCAATTCAGAATACATACAAGGTTCACCCTTTCTATCATTAGATATATTTATAGGTTTCTCTGTCACTTTAAAAAAAAAATCACACTTGATTAAAGAAACATCATTTGTTGAAGAAACTGGTTATTTTGTTTTGTAAACTTTCCCATATTATAGATTTTAGAAATTGCATTTCTGAGATGTCTGTTTTCTATATTTTATATTTCCTGTACCCTTTAAATAGGTCAAATTCAGGTTGAATTAAAAAAAAATACTTCATATTCATAGACAGTACCATATATATCACAGAGTATCACATGAACTGTGATCCTTATTAACTCTCACTCAGTGTTAGCATTCATCAGTTATCTGGGTCTTGTCAGCCCCTTTCTTCCAAAATAAAATTTCCCAGTCTTTCACATAAATGTATTAGCAGCCATCGAAGATCATTGCCTCAATTTACTATTCCATTAGGGGTTACAAACTGGTGATAATCTAATTTTATTAGTCAGTCTTCTGCATTTATTTTCTGAAATTCTTTTCTAGAGAATGTTTCTCATCAATTATTAAATTGTTATAATTTATAGATCCAGTAGGAAAGCTAAATAAATGATTGATGCTTTTCCTTTGTTTAGCAGTTTTCAGAATAATCAATTGGTTTGCAAGCGAATCCAAATGTGTATAGTTTCATACAATTTTTTTCATTTGTTATAATCAAGAACACACAGATTTTAATATACATTTGTTTCATTCTTCTTCTTTCTAATGTTTAAATTAGCCCATATTTTGCTAGTGATAGCCCCTTTGACATGGCATAACATGTAAAAATTCAAAACAGTGATTCTAATATTGCTATAATTATTTAAAACAGATTAATGTACATATGCATTTTTAACATTAAGATATAGTCTACTGTTCATATTAAATATACTTCTGTGTTTCAAAGGCACTTGAAATAAACTACTTCTATAAAATTAAACCATAATACATGTGTATTAATCATAGTTATGTTAAAGTCTCTGATAGTTCCAGAATCCAGGTCACATCTGACTCTAGTTCTGTTGATTGCTTTTTCTTTTGACAATGAGTAATTTTTTTTCATGTGTTTTGATTTGGTGTGTGTCATAATGTTTTCCTCCCCCAGCAGTAGCAGATCTCTGCTTTATATCAGTGCAAAATTGTTGGTAAGACAGGCTTTCTACCCTTCCCTAACCACCAGTTGGCCTTTTTTCCCCATAATTTATACTTTAAACATGTGGTCAGATGTTAGTCACATGACTACATTCAGCTGCAATTGGGTTTGAGAAGTGTAATAGTTACTCTAAACAAATAAAAAAAGTAGGGATTTATTATTAAGATAGAAGAGGGAAATGAATATTGGAGTATAAGATACCATTCCCTGAAAAAAAAAAAAAAACCACGTCAGGCACCTATAAACATAACACAAAATAACTGTGTTTCATTGTAACTTTTATAAAATCTTGTTAATTATTTTAACAACCGTGTGGAGCAGAAAGACAGTCCTCTACCCCTAGTTTTTGTTTGGGACACACTTTTGCAAACCTCAGGCTTAAACATTCTATAAGACACCTAAGACAATACTATTTTTTAAAGGTAGAATTACATAATCTTATGGAAGAGATATATGTAAAGAGAACTAAATTGGATTTCATAAAAGCTGAGATTTTTCTGGTTTTTCCTTGTTATAGTTCTATGACCTTGTGCCTCTCAGAGCCTCAATACTTGCAGCTAAAAATAAGCATTATAATTCTTGAAACTTTGAATTACAAATGAGAAAACGCAAGAAAAATGCTGTGACAAGTAGGGAGTAGTGAAAAATAATATGCAATAGGATGGTAAGATACATCCATCTGTTATAAGTTATTAAAATAAGTAATATATGTGAAATACTGTACACACATTGCCTAGGCCCTAGAGTGTTTTTGGCAACTGATAAATATTTGTTTAAAAAATCCAAAGTGTGAATATTGTAATAAGTGTGTTATTTTGTTTTTTTTTAATACGCTTCTGTCTTTGCATTTTCATGTATGTGAACTAGCTAGCCTTAGGTATATTTAGACTGGTGGCTCTAATGCCTGATTAGCCTATGTAAATAAACCGAAAGCTCAGCTGGAATCAATTCCTATAAATGCCTCAAGATTAAGGAATCAAAACTTGAGAACAACCAATCACAAACAGCCAACTAGGCTACCCAAATAAGGTGACCACTTAAGCTATCACCAGTCAAATAATTGCCTTGCTTTGTTTCCATCTGTTCTACAAAAGCCTTTCCCTTATCTCCTGCTGGCGGAGAGCTCCTAACCATTTTTGGTTTTGTACTGCCTAATTTAAATCAATGTTTGTCCAAATAAACTATTCAAAATTTTAATGTACTTCAGTTTCTCTTTTAACAGTGTAGAAATTTAGTTTGCTAAGATAAACTGGAAAGAAAAGGAAAAGAAACTTAAAATTTAACTTGAAGACTATAAATCATAAGTTGAAAAAAAAAATCCCAAGATTTCTCCAGAAGAATTTTATACATTTCTTTATCTCCCATTTTAAACATTGACAGCTACCCTAGGCCACTAATCCACAGTTTCCCATATAAAATGGTTAGGGTATCACTTTCTCTGAGGACTCTTAGCCAATGACACTTATGCTAAGATGGAAGGGATCTTGTTTAGAGAAAGCAGAAAACTTGAAACTCTCACCTTCCATCTGAGTGGGAATGTGGGGAAATGTGTCCAGATGTATGTCCAAATCTCAGACCAAGGTCCCAGGTGTCAAACTATGCTGGTTAAATCTAGAGTAGTGGTTCTTAAAGTATGTTTGCTCTAACAATATTTTATTATGCACAGCTTAGAAGAAAATAGAATATTCTACATTTCTAATGAAGAGAGACACAAATAGCTGATATCTCTTGGAGGAGTATGCCAAAAGTGGGTACTTCTATAGGGAAAAGTGGCCTATGGCTGACGGCTACAAAATGGGATCCCTGTGCCAGGACTGGACACTACAATCTAGATTTCAAAGATTAAGCAAAGCTGGCAAAAATCACACTGGCCTTGTACTGCATTGAATAGTGTCCTACAAAAATCCATGTCCATTCAGAACCTCAGACTGTGGCCCTATGTGGAAATTGGGTGTATGTAACTATAACTAGTTAAGATAAAGTCATAGTAGGTTAGGATGAGCCCTAACTTCAATGACTGGTACCTTTATAAGACAGCCATGTGAAGAAACATGAAAAGAATTAAGTTACCTATAGGTAAAAAGTACTCTCAAGACTGACAGTCCTAGATTTTCAAGATAGAGAAGAATGACTTCTCATCTAGTCATAACATTTAGTTATGTCCTACTAAATTAAAAAGAGAAACTAGGGGGCCGGCCAAGTGATGCATTGGTTAGGAGTTGACTTGCCAGCTCTGAGCAGCAGGGCACCAGTACAGATCCCACATGAGGGCCAGGGACGCTGCGCCCTCTACAGTTAAGATGGTGAACAACAGCTCGACCTGGAGCTGGGCTGCCTAGAGTCGCGACGAGCGTAGGCTGCAGTGAGGCTGGCCAGCAGCAGGTGTGAGCTTTTGTGAGCTGCCATGTGACTGTCCAATGGCCGGTGAGCAACTGCCTCACACAGAAAGAGCGCAATGATAAAACCAACATGGGCCAGTGAAGCAACGTCCTCCACAACTAGACTGAAGAACAAAAGGACAGAAACTTGTCTGTTCTCCTTCCCCAATTCCCCAACGCTATTGTCCTCCTCCAATTCCCCAATAAAATCTTTAAAAAAAAAAAAAAAGAGAAAAACTAGGTATAAAATATTATGTATAAACAGTGTTAACATATAAGAACATACAATCATTGAACAACCAGTGAGAGTGAAAGGGATAACATCCTACATGCTTTGGAGCCATTTTACCATCCCTAGTACAAAACAATATCCAGTTATTTTTAAAGTATTATGTAAAATACGGCTGAATAATTTTACCTGCAATGACTTCCCTTTCTAAAGACGAGCATATTCAATTATGAAACTTGAAATATATGGACTCATACCATATGGACTTAATTTCTTTTCAAACTTTACAGCCTTCTTCATACTTTAAATGAATATTTTATTCTGGAAAACATTTTATTCCTTTACTTAGTAAAAAATCCATATGTATATATATATATATATATATATATATATATATATATATATTTTTTTTTTTTTTACCTTTCCTCATTCCACCCTCTGTTCCCAAGCAATAACTCTACAAGACCCAAATCAAATAAAACACTCTTTCATTCCTGACGATGTTCACTATATGTGATTTCTTTCTTCTGAATTTTTTTTTAACTTTATTGGGGAAGAGTGTGTTTTTTTCCAGGACTCATCAGCTCCAAGTCAAGTAGTTGTCTTCAATCTAGTTGTGGAGGGCACAGCTCACTGGCCCATGTGGGAATCGAACCAGCAACCTTGGTGTTAAGAGCCTGCACTCTAACCACCTGAGCCCACGGGCCGCCCCTTTCTTCTAAATTTTTACATCTTTTGGTTATGTGTTTTTATCACCAGTATATGAAAGCTTATACAATAGTGGTAGTATATATATATTTAAACAAACTATCTAGTCAGGAACATGGTTTATATGTCTTTGTAGCCCCTCTCTTCACCTCATAATACCTAGAATACATTCACCTGTGTGAATGAGCTCCTTGTTGTTTAAAGCTTCTAGAACTGACTCAGGGAGGTTTAACACCCCACCCACACTCACCATAGCCATTAAGAACCTGAATAGATAAACCTGTCAAACCAAAACTAAACACACACAGACACAGGGTAGGCATTGATTACTGAGGCTGACATCAAATAGATAATAGGAAAGAGGAAACACATTAATCCCATGCTTGGATGTTTTATTTTTTTATTTTTACTTATTTCCAAACAGAATTATCCTCAGATTTGTAGCAAGAGTCAGTATAAGAATAATTAAGAATCAGTGTAACAAGACACTGAAATTTGAGAAACTTTGCCAAAGATAATCGTGTCTTATGTTTTTCTATCAAATTAAATACTACCTGTATTTCTGGCCTTCATTTATGATTAAATACCATAAGTTGTAGGTCTACCACATCCTCCCTGAGTATACTGATTTTCAGTTGCTATTATTAGGTTTTCAGCTGATCGGAAACTGTCCTCCAAAAACCCTTTACTAACCCTTCAGACACCTGTGAGAGAGGCCTCTGAATTTTCTTTTTCATCCTTACTCCTATTTCAGTGTAGCCATTTGCAATTATGAGTAAGAATTTTCATAATACCTTTAAAAACAATCATCAACCAAGGAATGAATTATCTGTGATACTCTGCCCTTATAGAGTATGTTTTCATGACACAGGAAATGATGCACATATATACGTTTATCATAAATAAAACATGATTCAGAGCAAACTGTTTTCAAACTCGAACTTGTGTTTTCCCAAGATGAATTAGACTTTGTGTACTTTATTATCTTTCTGTATCTACATCACTTTCATGTAGCTGATAAAGGCTACTGGTTTCATTTCACAACCTCAAGGTAAGACATTA
>NW_017733128.1:42156-45877 GCF_001890085.2 Hipposideros armiger | reverse complement strand
TTATTTAAAATGATGTTTTCAGTCATACTGCCAAACCTATTTTTGACTTATAATTGTCAAAATAATATATATTAACAGAAAACTTTGAATTTGAATTCAAAGAATTAGATGAAAGAGTGGAACAAATGGATTAGAAAATTTTTGGAACTTGAAATAGCATTGGCTTGTTGGAATACAAGGTTGAAAAAAGAGTCAATGACTTGATATACAACCTATATAATTAACCACAACAGTATGGAGGGATAACATATATTAGTACAGTAAGGTAATGTATGTTCTAGGTTTGCCCGGCACTGGTTGAGATGATAATGCAGTAAGAATAAAAGCCAAACAAACCTCTTAATCTTTGCAAGATGCATATTAATAAAACTATGACCATTTCTTTGAAACCTCCAAGGAAGCAAAAACTAGTTTTCATTTGGGCAGATCTGGCAGCTCTCTATAGATTATAATCATGTGCATGTGTGTGTGTGTGTGTGTGTGTGTGTGTGTGTGTGTATGCGTAAGAGAGAGAGAACACTATTTTATAAGTAATAAATTCGTTATAATAGAAATTATATACACTGTGTTCTATTTTATAGCTAAAATGCTACTACTACTAATAAGCATTAACTATTGTCTAAAACTATGTTCAGGTACAATTATATTAGTGTACATTTAGTGATCCCTTTTATTCCTCAAAAAACCCTCTAATTATGGCACTATTGTTATCCTATTTGAGGAAACTTAGGCAGAGAGATACATGTCATTTGCCCAAGGTCAGAGAGCTAATAAATGGAATTTACCAGGATTCAGATATGGGCAATTTATGTTCAGAGTAAGTACATTTAACCACTTGTCTTCTCACTTGGCTTTTTAGAATCATAAATACTTTCAAGATATTTTCTTCAAGCATTCCCTGCCAACCTATTCACCACCCCTTCGTAAACTACCCCTTCCTCTGCATTTCTTGTGTATTCTTCAATTAGTTCACTTACACTGTAGGAAGCTAGTTATTTACAAATTGTCTTCCAAATGACATCATCAATTCCTTGAGAACCAACTTTAAGACAATTATTTTTAAAATAATGAAATGAAGCTGGCCTATAGATAATCATACATGAATATCTAATTAAATGCATGGTTTTATACTTTCATTCTAATGTTTCCTCCAGCTCTGCACTTCCATGTCTATGACACATAAAAAAAACTCCACAATATGTTTTCACTAATTCACTCTGGTCTTACTATGTTTTAAAATCTGCTTTTTAATATTTTTATATTTTTTTCTGACCACTCTACATTTGAAGTTAACAACTTCCTCTCACTCAAGACTTTACAAACCTTTCTTATATGCTAAATTACTTATATGAAGCTAGATTAAATGGTGTCATTTGCCGATCAGCCTTTTTCTACACTCTCCATAAGCAGCATCACTTTATACGTGCAAACACATGTTCTCTCAGCAGTGTCTTATTTTGCCCCAACCATCTTTTATTCCACTCTGGAACGTGTTTTATGACAGTTTAATACATTTCATCCCATCCTACTAGTCACTCCATTTCTTCTCCTTAGTTTTCTCTCCACTGCCTATAAAAAGGCTCCCAAAACCTCCCCAAAAGGCAGACAGGAATGTATGGGACTTAAGGCTTTATTAGTTATAAAGTTAAATGATTTAGAATACATGCAATTTGATATTATTTTATATTTATTTAAGAAGCAAAAGTGGAAAATTAGATGNTTTTTTTTTTTGTATTTAAAGGGCAATGTCAAGCTGAAAAAATTTCCCAAGTTCTACAGCTGTTAATGAAGTAATCAACTAGGAATTCTATTCATACATACAATCAAATAAACCTGTGGCCACAGGAGAATTCCCTGAGATAGAAATGGCTTTGGGAAAATTGCAAGGCCCTCTACCTTTCCTCTTCCCCATTCTATCCCAAACTCTATGACATTACACCATATCTACATCAAAAGATAAAAGGAAATATTGTTACATATAAACATTATATATGTATCTAAAATATGCTCTGTAAGCTGCATAAGGAGTAATATTATCTAAATATTCTGAGTAACTTAGAAGCCAAGACAGCAACCAGAGAATAATACTTCATCTGTCTCATCAGGAACCCAGAGAACATAAGAGAGAAATGGGAACAACCCAAAAACACTGAGGCAAGTGAGACTCCTACATTGGGGGAGAACCCAACAGCTGGAATGAATAAACTAGATACCTTTGTATCACATCATATATCAGCCTTATCCAATTTGAGAAAAATACCTTGAGTAAACCAGAACGAAAGAGAATAGCTTTACATCCAACTTCTACCTAGAATCCTGCAGAGGGAACCTCTCTGAGAAGTTGACTCTCAGACTTCCTCTATCAAGAGGAAGGAGCTCTTGTTCTTAGGGCCGAAAATGTGAATAGAGACCACATTCCCCTCTCTCCTCCCTATAGCCACTTTATTTTACAACACAGCGGTATGTATGGCAGGGAGGAGAAGTAGTTTAAACATTCCTTTAAGAACATTGCCTTTCTTTCCTCTTATGTTCTGTATATGGTAATCTTTGGGATAAAACCACCAGTCGCACAGGAAATCAGAGGTACACTAATTGGGGGTGTTGAAATGGAAGCCAAGGATGGAAATCATGAATAAAATGAAAACTATTCTCTGTTTTCACACTCAAGCTTGCAGAGAATGTATATTGCTTCACAGAGCATACTTACTCCATAATTTCTTTAAAGAACACGATCAAATCTTTGCATATTTAAAGCTCAATTTCCTGGCCTTTCACAGCACACCAAGTAACTGTTGGATTAATTACCACAGACTTTTTAAAAGAAACACCACTGCAGTCAACAACTAGCTTTTTCAAAAGCCATATACTCTATTTCAATTAAACATGAAACGTTTAAACATGATAACGTGTTCAGGAAGCAAGTTTATCTCAGCCTACTTCAACGTACAAACAATGTAAGAAAAAAGAAAAAGAAACATTCCACTCACTTTTGCTAGTAGATCTAGGTGAGGGTACTCCACACAGCTTGGGATTTAATGATGACAATTGAGAAGACCCATCATCTCTGATTTTCCTCTGATTATGAACTAAAACCACAATGCCATAAATGGCCTGATGTGGTGAGAATAAACTGTTTCTAGCTACTCTCTTTTGCCGGCTGCTGTCTTTGAAAGTAGAGCACCATCTCACTGGCATATGTTTTATGCACTTATTTCTAAATAAAAGAATTTTAACACATTGAAAAGTGTTAAATCGACTTATCAGGAGGCCCTTAGGATGAGAAGGCTTGAACGCCCAGGCAGCTTATGGAAGCAACCAAGGCACCGGAAGCTTATAAAATTGAAACCTAAGGACAACCAATCACAACAGCCAACTAGGCTTTAAGGCTGTAGCCAATCAATAATTTCCTTGCTTTGAGTCCACCTTTCTCCAGAAAGGTCTCTCCCAGAGATCCTATTGGTGAAGCACTCTTAGCCACTTCCCGTGTTGGTGTTGCCCAGTTAGAATTGAGTTTTGTTCAAATAAACTCTGAAAATTAATATGCTTCAATTTATCTTTAAACAAAAATAAACAAGGGTTGTAAAGAAAAATATACTGATTTCTGGTGTGTGTGTGTGTGTGTGTGTGTGTGTGTGTGTGTGTGTTAAGAATTTTACCACAAACATCAATTACTGTATAATATTGGAATACATCAGTGCTTCTACTGGACTGTGATGTCTGC
>NW_017733128.1:38106-39171 GCF_001890085.2 Hipposideros armiger | reverse complement strand
TATGGGACTTAAGGCTTTATTAGTTATAAAGTTAAATGATTTAGAATACATGCAATTTGATATTATTTTATATTTATTTAAGAAGCAAAAGTGGAAAATTAGATGGCTAAAAGCTAATGATTGAATTTTGATTCAATACTGATTCCCTTTTTTTTCTTTAATTATAATAAGGTACTGTAAGTACTTGCTTCTGGTATTCTACCAAATACGACTATTGTTAGCTTTATCCTTTATAAAGAAGACATAAAATCTAGTGACACTTTTTGCCAGAAATTTGAAATCATTTTTTTAGGGATAAAGAAGTTACTCTACAAAAGGAGGTTATAATATATATCACTGACTATGAACTAAAAAATTAAGAATGTGTGTCAAAAAAATGATTTATTCCTATTTGGGTTCTTTAGAGAAAATGGAAGAATTCTCAGTTTAAGGAGGAAGGGATGGAATAGGAAAGAAAGAGGACAGGAAGGGAAGCGGAGGGGAGGGGAGGAAGAGAATACCGGGCAGATAAATTTTGAGAGCAGAAACCTACCAAAGGAACAAAACTCTTCCTTGTGGTTTGATTACTCATTATTTATAGAAGCCTGTTCTAATTTTTTTTAATATATAGGATTCCTGCAGCATTAACTGGAAGAAGTTCAGAGCCAGCGGCAGTAGAATGCAGAGAGCATCCAGTAGCCGTGCACAGAGAAACGGCAAGCGGGGTGGATGTCAGACTCCAGGCGTGAAAGCCAGACCCTTGGCTACTGGGGTTTTATTTGGTTCTGTGTTTTTAACATCTACTCTTTTATTTACTACATACTGTCCAGATAAACACATACGTAATTTTTTAGCAATGATGACATTGTACTAGATATGTTATTTTACTGATTTTAACTTGCTTTTTAATTCAACAATATTTTGCTTTTTAAATAAACATGTCATCGTTGTTATTATCGGTGGCTGCCCTAGTATTTCACTATATGGGTGCACTATAATTTGTTTAACCAGTTGCATTGTTAGTGATTATATTGTGTTGCAAAGTAATGTTGAAATAAACTTCCCTATTCGTAACATTTTTCAGCT
>NW_017733128.1:34920-35931 GCF_001890085.2 Hipposideros armiger | reverse complement strand
ACGATATCACTTTCATTGCAAATTCTACATTGGATGGTCTCATTTTTTCTCAATTTTTTCTATGAACTTTTCATCTCAGCCAGCTTGTGTTTTTGTTGTTGTTGCTATTGTGTGTGTGTGTATAGTTTTGTAAGTATTTTCTAAAGAGTACATAGTAGTGTTGGTTAGCAATTTCTCCCATTACTTTGGGAATTACTTCTTAAAATATGCTTATTTTTCATTATGTTTACATACTGTATTTACATGCAATATCTACATGTTATTGCAAACATTTCATAAGTAGCTTCAATTTTTATCCTGTTAGGTAATTGTGAATCCAGATAGTTCTAACCTGGTCTTCTATTTTCCCCAAAATCACGTGGTTGAAGTTTACTTACATCTCCACCATTTTTGTTTGGGCAACATTCCACATAGGCCGCTATAATACAATTATGATGGCAGAAAATATAATTTTATATTTAGTCTCAGTAACCTTATGGAGGTAGAAGAATCTAGAACTGGGTGTGTTTCTGATGTGGGTTTTGGTTTCTGCACAATATTTATGTTTCATGGCACCATAGTACAGCCTTGCATAGTACACAGCTTCAGCAAATTTTGAAAGCACCTTTCCATTCACAATAGGGTTCCATTTTGATTTCTAAATGGTTCTCCTGATTGGGAATAACTGACTGCATTAGTACCAAGGCTTATTAGCCAAGTTTCATTTTGGTGAGTCTGCATCTATTTTCTCCTGTAAAACCAGTATGGAAGTGTCTCCACGAGCATTGGCCCCCCATCATTTCTATGGCCAAATCATTTAACACATTTCTGCATTGTAGTTCTACGCATGTATGATAACACTAGCATTTTTCCTTCAGTATTTTTCTAATTCAGGCTACAGATGACATTCAATTGTAGTGTACAAATGGACCTTCCAATGTATTGGGTCCAGTATCATTTAAGTTCTACCCACAATTCTAGCATACACTCCATACAACTAAGTGAGGTACATATGACTTGCTAGAATTTCTT
>NW_017733128.1:22257-32410 GCF_001890085.2 Hipposideros armiger | reverse complement strand
GAGAGGAAGACTTTTCTGAAATAATAGTCATCAAAGCAAGAAATCACTAGTTTCAAGAATGGAAGTAAAAATGTGGAGGAATTGAATCTACACTAATTTTTCTAGTGGCTTGATTGTCAATAAAGGAAATCTGTGGGCAAAGCATAGATGGACATTTATAGTGAAAGTTGTAGATTAAAGATGAGGACTTAATGCTATTTATATGCCAAAGAGAAAAATGGTGGTGGTGAAGGGGAAGCAGAGGATACAAGACAGAACAATGAGTGTATCAATGAAGCACCCTGAGGAAGTAGAAGGGACTACGCTTTTGAATACTGTGGTCCCAGCCAGATAGAAGGTAGTAGGAATTGTTTCAGGTTTTCCCTATCCATTGGTCTCAAATAACATGAAGCAGGTTATTTTCAACTATTTTAGTTAGCAATGTATCTTCTAAGTCCTTCCCTGAGCAACTTAAAGATACCAACCCCATTTTCCGGGTTGTATGATGAATTATACTGGATATCACTCACCTGAAACATTCTTTTGTACAACACATTCACCACCAACTTTATAAAATGACCCCTAACTTGTTTGCTTACTTATAAATGATAAGAAACATTAAGTTAGATTCGGTTTTCAAAGCAGTCACCTAAAGGAAACAGGGCTCTTTTTCGATGCCAGATGGCTAAATGTCTGTACTGTCTACAGCCTTGAGCTTTCACTGCAGTGTTAAAAATACTCTGAACTGTAAAATAATCCTTTCTGAAACTATGACTGTTCAAGAGTCAAAAGAGGACAATGCATGTCTTATAACATAAAAATCCCAACGCAAAAATGATCAGGAAATCCGAAATAAGTTGTAAAACTGTTAAAATTTGCATTTACTTTTACTTTTCACTGTTGTCTGCACATTTGATCCCAAATTATTTATAATAGTAGCTGAAAAGTCTATCAACTAAATATCAGGCACACAAAATGGATTATCATGAAGGCTGATGGCTTAATGTGACTAATGGTAATTTTTATTATTCAATATTGTTTATCTCAAAAAATTTATAAGTTCAAATCAATCCCATCAAATTTATCTCTTGGCTATTGAAACTCAGAGCTCATTGTTGATCCTGCCTTGGAAGATTCAGAGGATTTAGATGATAAATTTAGTGTAATTATCCCAGTTACAAATGGCTTAGCATGCATTTCAATTAAAGAAATATATATTTAAATGAGCTTTGCTTAATTTGGAGAACTACAGCCAAAAAAAAAGTCCTTTTGTAGTTTATTATTCTAAATAATACTGACAGTGCCAAAAAAATGTATACAAGTGGACACTTAGGTCAACGTTGCTCAAGCAGTAGTTCGCTGTAATCAGAAGTGTCTGGACACTGATGGTAACCACTTTGAGCACGTCTTGTAACTGCAGAAGTCAAACGTGCCTTGTATTCATCTTTTGTTATCTGTATAAATTGAGTATTACAATTTTAAAACAGTTTTCCTTTCTTAAAATGTGTATACATTTTTTGGCGCCCTCTGTATACATTTCCTCAGTTGCCATTTATAAATGCTATGAGTTGGATAAGTTGTTTTTTTTTTAAGTTAAAGTTTATTGGGGTGACAATGATTAGTAAAGTTACATAGGTTTCAGGTGTACAATTCTGTAATACATCACCTATATATCACATTGTTTGTTCACCACCCAGAGTCAGTTCTCCTTCCATCATATTTGGTCCCATTTACCCTCATCTACCACCCCCCAATCGTTAAGTGGTTTCCAGAGGGTAAGGGGTGAGGGTATAAGTTTAAAGGAAGGTACCAAAGATGTCAAAGTCAAGAGGATTAATTGCTGTATTGACCAACCAGTGGCACTTGACTGTAGCTATTGAGAAAGAGGCCAGGCAAATCATTTTTTTNATTGTTGATCCTGCCTTGGAAGATTCAGAGGATTTAGATGATAAATTTAGTGTAATTATCCCAGTTACAAATGGCTTAGCATGCATTTCAATTAAAGAAATATATATTTAAATGAGCTTTGCTTAATTTGGAGAACTACAGCCAAAAAAAAAGTCCTTTTGTAGTTTATTATTCTAAATAATACTGACAGTGCCAAAAAAATGTATACAAGTGGACACTTAGGTCAACGTTGCTCAAGCAGTAGTTCGCTGTAATCAGAAGTGTCTGGACACTGATGGTAACCACTTTGAGCACGTCTTGTAACTGCAGAAGTCAAACGTGCCTTGTATTCATCTTTTGTTATCTGTATAAATTGAGTATTACAATTTTAAAACAGTTTTCCTTTCTTAAAATGTGTATACATTTTTTGGCGCCCTCTGTATACATTTCCTCAGTTGCCATTTATAAATGCTATGAGTTGGATAAGTTGTTTTTTTTTTAAGTTAAAGTTTATTGGGGTGACAATGATTAGTAAAGTTACATAGGTTTCAGGTGTACAATTCTGTAATACATCACCTATATATCACATTGTTTGTTCACCACCCAGAGTCAGTTCTCCTTCCATCATATTTGGTCCCATTTACCCTCATCTACCACCCCCCAATCGTTAAGTGGTTTCCAGAGGGTAAGGGGTGAGGGTATAAGTTTAAAGGAAGGTACCAAAGATGTCAAAGTCAAGAGGATTAATTGCTGTATTGACCAACCAGTGGCACTTGACTGTAGCTATTGAGAAAGAGGCCAGGCAAATCATTTTTTTTGTTTTAATTTCATAACTAGGAGCAAATTAAATTGAAATTGTGTATTAATTCTATGTTTTATTAAATAGTTTGTAGTATTAGAAAGTTCTTAACAATTTTGAATCACTTCATGCTTCCTGCAATTATAACTTAAAGAGGATACTTCTCCCCAACAGTATAGGGTCTGTTTAAAAAACACAACCCTAGGAGAATTGAAGGCAAAATAGAGTCAAGGATATGGTGATACATGGAAATACTACAATACATTCTGTTATTGAGGCTCCAGTTTATGGGACCATGTTTATGTTTATGTTTATAATATTTTTGTTAAACTTTTTGGGTGGAGTCTAACGCAGAAATTCTTTTGAAGTCAACCTTAAGTAATCAGGACTAGAATCAATGACCGAATCTAAGATTTCTTTTTTATAATTTAATATGTATTACGCATTTTTGCTTATATGTGTTTACAAACAACTTCAGCCACCGATCAACATTAAGGAGATGTATAAAAGAATTTTATATCTAAGTGAAATAAGTCAGACAGAAAAAGTCAATAACCATATGATTTCACTTATATGTGGGATATAAAACTGAAAGTAACAAATGAACAAGACAAACAATCAAAGAAACAAAAATTCATAGACACAGACAACACTTGAGTGGTTACCAGAGGATAAGGGGGGTGGGGTGGCAGAAGATGGAAAAGGGAGTCAAATATGTGGTGACAGAAGGAGGTTTGATTTGGGGTGGTGAGCACACAATGCAATATATAGATGATATATCATATAAATGTACACTGAAGCCTATATAATTTTACTAACCAATGTCACCCCAATAAATTTAATAAATAAAATAATTTTATAAAGGTACACATGGTGTTTGATGATACATATTTATATACACAACTTTAAGTTACCATTTCTCTGTATAAAATTTGTTTTAATGTAATCTAAATGTATGAAGCTTTTATTTATTGCCAATTGAAAAATTTGTTTTCATAAAATGATCACTGTCCTTTGCATGCACAGACCTCTTAAGATCACCAGGCTATAGCAATAAATAGGAACTTCATTAGAGCAACTTAAATAAAATGTCATATGTGTGGAACAAATATTTTTTGATAGTGTTTTAATCTCACAATTTTTTGTCATAAGAAAAAATATCTCAGGCTATTGTCAAGCATTTGATTAGTGCACTTTTTTAAAATTTTCAATCTCATTTTTTCCCATGAGAGAAAAGTAGCAGAGACTCATTAATTCTACGCTATGACTTCTCTCAGAAAATAGCTTCCAATTCTCTACAGAATCAGTCTAGTTCAAGAAAAAAAAAACTACAGAATTACTGTGAGTCTTTATTAAGTTAGAATTTGCTGGGATATTACCCACTGCTTGAACATAAAAAATAAGTTCTTCAAAAAAATATGTCAATTACACAAACTTCTAAATGACCCTGAAGAGATTTTAATGCCATTCTGTGGTAAATTCAGTACTTTGCATTTCTCTTTTTAATGTCCAACACATTATTTGGTTGTAAATTACATACAAACATCATTTGAGCAAATATGTCAATTGATACAAACATTATTTGAGCAAATATGTCCATTAATATGTAATTGATTCTTCTCCTTTTTATTTATGGAGTATGCATAATGTAGTAAACATTCTGGAAATTATTGAAAGTAATAGAAGGACCAAATATACTATGGACAGATAAAGAGGAGCTGAGAGAGAGAGAGAGAGAGAGAGAGAGAGAGAGAGAGAGAGAGAGAGCAATAGATTAGTATATAAAAAGTCTGAGGAAAATCTTGTCTGATATTCAGATAATCTTAAATAATTTACATAAGACAATAATCAACTTTCACAACTTTGTATATTTTTGCTTTTCATGTTGAATATAGCATCATGTATACATTAATTATGTTTCTTTCCTGCCTCCATTAGTTAGCCCTATATTCTGCCTGCAGAATTACTCTGCAGCCTCATTTCTTGCCTCTTCCCTTTAGACGGAGTAATCAGGAACCACTTGGGTTCTTGATTCTAACACACTGTAGGCAGCTCTTCATTTGTATGCATGTAGTTTCTTTGTCTAGAAAGTACCATCACCTTCACCAAGTCAGGTGGGTAAACTTATTTTATTCTTCTAAAAAGACTCAAATACCTCCTAAGCCATGATCCCTTCCCTTACTTCTGGCTCTACCTGATAAAATAGTTAATTTCCCACCCTCTAAGTGCTTTCCGTAACCATGTTGTATGCACATGTTGTCTTGCATTTATTTGCTACACATCTGTCTTTCTTACCCTAGTATAATAGTATTAATGTTTTATGCAATTTGTATCTACACTGCCCTGTTTATTGTCTGACATACATGTAGGTGCACTAAACCAAAGCTTGTCAGCAGGAAATATTTAGTTCTTTAATGGTGGGTAGAAAATAATCCTTCTTAAATTACCAAGAGCTAGGTAGTGCTGAACTAGCTCTCTTAAAGCACGGTTCCTGCCTGAGTATCCCACAAAGCTCCGGGGAAGGGAGGGGAAACCAGGCGACAAAGGGCGTTGCTCCTTGGCCTTCCATTTATTCACGGATAATTTTAATAATGTTCTCTCTGGGGTGCGTGATCTCTCATAAATCTTCACCCTCTGCGAGTGTGGCTGAAGCCCTCCCCACTCTGTCAGTCAGATCACTTGTGAAAGTGACAAAAAGGACTCATTCAGGAATGATTGTCACAGTGCCACACTTGGCTTGCAGTTGGCGTTGTAAGTAAAATTACCTTTGCTCAGCCTGCAGTCCATCTGCCACCCTAGTCAATAATGAACTACAACCCTCTGGTTTCCTTTGAAAATGTCATGTTGATCTTCCTCAGATCGCATTCTAAATTTATGCAGCCAGTGCTTGTCATTTTTTTTTTTTATAAAGACTATGTTGACCTTTTACAAACATTTGAAAAGAGCTTTGGAAGTGATCTTGGAAAGTTATGTCTTTTAATTCTTCTTTTGCCTTTTATTTGTAAAGTATGCATTGCTTCATTTATCATAAAATAATCTCTTGTTTTGTAGTTGGAAACAATTGCCAGTGTTTCTTAATCCTATTAAATTTCAGGAACAACCAAAATTTCAGGGACAACCACCATGTTTCAGCTATGGTTTTAATTATCATTCACTACAAACATAGAGAGTTACTGATCAATATTAGACCAAAAAAATGGGATATAAAAAGTGACTGGTGTGTTTCACATAATGCAGTAGTGTGATTAATTTAAATATTATTTATACATTCTGACACAGTCAGGGCACACAAACACTTCACATATTTACTCATACCAGTTCTTCTACCCTAGATCTTTGGCTGACTTTGTCTTAACTAAGCCTTATGGGAGAAAATTTTGGATGATGATGATGATGATGACAAGAACACAAAGGGAGAAAAGGGCAATGAAGAACTAACATCACATAACACTTTAGCTTTCAGGGCCCAAAATCCTAGATGCAGAATTTGAATAGAAGTGCATGTTATTCTTTGTGGGTTATTTTCTCCAAACTCTGTGGTTCTTACTACTTCAGAGTTAAATAATGTCTATATTATGCCATTTTGAATGTACTTACTTGCAGCCCTTATGACAGTTCACCACTAAATATTTCAGCATGCATCTCCTAAGAATAAAGGTGTTCTCTCATGCAACCAAATTATGTGTATCACTTCAGGAAATTTAACACTAATTAGTACTATACCAACACAGGAGTCCAAATTAAAATGTCTCTAATTGCTCAAGTAATATTTTTTATAGCTTTATTTTCTAAAATCTAGGATCCACTAAAAAGCATGCATTGCCTGAAGTTGTTAAGTTTCTTTTGTCTCCATTAATTAACTACAATTCTTCAGCTATGTTTGATTTTCACGACATTATCATTTTTTGAGTGTATGGCCTAGCAACCCTATTATATCAGCCTTAATTTAATATATCCTTATTTTCTCTGACATTATATATAATTTTTAATTAGCAACAAGAGCAAAGATGGATATGAGACTCTCCTTCCACCAAAGAAAGTGAAAAATACAAAAAATGGCATAAGTGTCTGGGGTGAGGGGAGCAGTGAAAGAAGTGTAATCTCATGCAATAGCCTTCTCAAAAGGCAGCCAAGGAAATTATTCCAGTAAACAAGGTTTGTCCTTTATGCTATACTTACTCTGAAAAAAAAAAAGTAACAATGTCCTGTGAATTTTTAATAGCATCCTTGTGTTTGAAGAGAAAAAGGTTATTTAAACAGCCCAGGGAGGAGGGAAAAAAAAGATCATCCTAAAAACAGCTGAATTAGCCTATCTTGAGATGTTTAAACATAACTAGCATAAGAAATAAAGAAAAATCAATTTAACTATTGGGGGAAAAGATAAAATAAGGAATTGTTGCTTTTCATCTTATTTTCTATATAGTTTTTTGTTTGTTTGTATTGTTTGGTTTAGATTTGTTTTAACTAGGTACATCTATCATGTATTACTTTAGAAAAATTGTTTTTAATTTAGAAAATTTTTCTTTACTGGAGACTTTTGAAAGACATATCATAATTGAAAGCAATGCTTCTTATAAATTCTTCACCTGAATTCTCTGCAATCCAATCTTCTCTGGAAACGTTTTTTCATCAGGACTTCCACACACAACTTTCCTGAAACCCGGGTGCCCAAAACATTTCCTTTAATTGAATCTCTTTTTTTCTGCCAATATTGCAAATTGACTTGAATTTCTTTTTTATTACTGAATGACTTAAATGTTCAATTTTCCTTTCTTAGGTGCTCTTAGGTATGAAACCATAACATAGAGAATGGGTATTAATTCATTAGGCATGAGAAGGCACTCTTGTCTCTCTCTGATGCTCACATTTTTGGAGCTTGCTTTCCAAGAGTCTATAGGTGTTTGTAGGTTCACTGAGGTTGGAGAACACATAAAGTATCTTAGTGTTCTCTAGAGAAAGCTGACTAAGAATGGATTAAAATGTTAATTATTCATTTGGGAATTACAAGCCCAAGGCAGTGAAGGTAAAGGAAAAAGAAGTGAGGCCAGGGGAGGTGCAAATCAAAGACAAGTGCTGTGTTACTACACTGGGTACCGCTTCGCAAACTGCCTTACAGATACACCATACATGTCTCAGCACCTATAT
This sequence comes from Hipposideros armiger, assembly GCF_001890085.2. Taxonomy (NCBI): domain Eukaryota; kingdom Metazoa; phylum Chordata; class Mammalia; order Chiroptera; family Hipposideridae; genus Hipposideros; species Hipposideros armiger. The sequence continues at coordinate 24,600 of NW_017733128.1, read as the reverse complement.
GCATTCAGCCCAAGGGACTTGTGGGAAGGGCTGCCGAAAGATTTATACCTGGAGGGGGAAAAAAGGAAAGGGAGCTTATCCAGTCTTATGTGTCACATTTCTCATTGGTCAGGATTCACCCCAGAAGCGGCTAACTTCACTCACTTCATCTTGCTAATCACTCCAGAAGCCAGATCCCATGACCTCTAGTTTGGCATTTTATGCAAGTCTGGTATTGCAAGTGTGATTCTACAAGGGATTGGTGTCACCAAAGACAAAGAAAGATAAAAGTAGTAGAAGGAATCTGAAAGGATATATGAACATTTTGTCCAATAGAATTGTGCTCTTCCACCTGGAGGAGATCTCGGTAGGAAGACATATACATAAATGATTTTGTACAGAATGTGTGTGAGTTACATTTTGTGTGGCAAAATCATATCCTGAAATGTTATTTTTTTCAATGCATTTCTTTCCTAATTTTGTCTCACAAGATATCCTGATAGCTGTTTTTCTGCCCTGGCTCTGTTCAAAAAAAAAAAAAAGATTTAAAGATCAACATTGAAGGGAATTTTTATCCAAATGCCAGGAAAAGAAACTTGGATGTATGCAGGCTAATAAAGCTTTTTTTTTCTTTTTTTTCCTTCAGAAACTATAAAATTAGGAACGATGTGATCAAAAGTTACCCTGCCACAGTTTCATAGATGCTCTGGTTGAATATGCAAAACCACCAACTCATAGCAGTGGTATCAACTTTGTATTTGCATCAGTTCTCCCTCCTCCTACACCCCCTTCCCCATAAATCTCTTGGCGGTGAGACAGAGCAACGGGCTTGTCACAGCTGAGGAAACCCCAAAACCTATAAGTGAGCTACCAGCACTTCTGACTAATTTTTGCCCCACAGAGGACATTATCTTGGCTGACTAAGGGAGACACTGTCTAACTTCCAATGCAGTTTGCTCTGCTAACAAATTTTGGGGAAAAAAAAATCCAAAACAAGAGAGCAAAACTGCCAATGCCTCTTGCTCAGAAAATGTAGAGAAATAAGAGAGTCACAGAAGAACTGTCTCCAAACAAAGGACAAGAAGTTTGTTTGGGAAGAAAATCCCATTTCACCACAAATTAAAACCATATCCTCCAGACTGTTTCTTTTTTCCCTTTCTTTACTTATAACAATAATTTCTAACATCCATCTGTGTGAGATCTATGTTTATCCATCACATTAGAAAATTAGAGAAAGAAAGTAAAAGGGCTTATTATCTTGCTTTCAAACTCACAAAATATTACTATTCAAATCAAATGAAAACGATAGGTAACCTTGTATGTTCACTAAGTGGCAAGTGTTGTAGATTTTAAAACAAGCCAACTACTGAATTTTCTACCAATATAAAAAAAATAGCTGTATAAGAAAATGTCCAAATCCTAAGCATCATCTTTTTAAAAATGTGGACTTCCTCAAATAAGTGAATAAATGATAATGTTACAAAGAAATAAAATACTCCCTATACATTAGTTTTAATATCTTGGATGTTGACTACATCTTTATGGGTTACCACTTAATTTGTGGAAATATAAGAACATTAGTGGTAGGGCAAATTCTGTTAAAAAGAAAAATCTTTTGATCAAATCTTGTGTATCTACTAATTTCCTTTTATTTTAAGAACCAATTTTTCAGTGAGAAAACATGAGATCCCTAAAACTACATACAAAGGTGCCAAAACAAAGTACACACATTGTAAGAAAGGAAAAAACTGTATTAAAATTGTAATATAATGAATGACACTAGCATTCATTTGATTAACACCATCTTTCCAGCAAATGTCACACTATATGTTGCTACGGTAATTTAATTCAACTTTGAAAAATAATACATTGATAACATCTCTTAAAATACGTACTTTTTGGGGCACCCCCGGTATTTTTGCTTCTAAGCCACGAGCTCATCAAGAGAGAAAGCAGCAGTTGGCGCGTGCCTCTCTCCTTTCAGTGCAGCTATAACTAAGTTTCCTTAGCATGTGGAACTGCAGAAGCAGACCTAGAACCTGAAGGTTGGAAAAAGCTATCCAGTGCTCAGGAGACAGGCAAGCCAGCACCACTCTCCCTTACCAGGACACACAAGTGAAGTGGCCATGGGTGTACATTATTACTCCTTATAATAAATTATGGCCACTGGCCCTGTGCAGACACGTTATTATATATGGGCTTCCAATTTCCTTTGATATCTGTGACCTCAGTGATGCTTGTTCTTTGCTGACAATTATGAGTTGATCTCTCAAATGTTGCCCAATGATTTAGTTCTCCATCCCTACCCCTCCTCAAAGACTACTGGCAGGAAACGTTTTATATGAGTATTTGCATTAAGGTGTA
>NW_017733128.1:14051-14697 GCF_001890085.2 Hipposideros armiger | reverse complement strand
TTTCCAGGATTTCATAGTTACAAATACAGGCAAGCCACATAGAGCTGTATACAGATTATGGTTTGGATTTGCTGGTAATGAAACTGCTCAAGAAACTGGATATAATGTCAAAAGCAGAGTTAAATTTATAAAATATGTAAAATGGATTTTAGACCACTGGTTTATTCCAACAATGGAAGCCACATCATCACACTTTCCTATTACCCCAAAAGGCATGCTGACCTATATGATTTGATTTTCTAGTCCATAAGTTAAAGCTTTTGGGGGGCAATCCTTAACAAAATCCCCAATTAAGTATGATAATATATGTTTTAGCATTTATTTCTCCATGAATGTAACTATGCAATCTAGTTGATTTTAGTTAGTTTACAGTTTCCTTGTTCTTCAGGCCTATCAATGATCCAGTTATAAATCCAAAAAAAAAGTAATGTGTTTGCAGGTCTACTTGTATGAAATTTTACTCTCCAGTGTGAAATTTGAGTGTCATCAGTGGTTATCTAAAAGTGCTATGAGGATGAAAGTGGCTGTGTTATTTGAAATTGTTCCCAATGGTTAAGAATAATATTCTCCAGTGAGTATTTAAGTCTCTCATTTTTAAAAGCATTCATAGAATGGCTACATCATGTATATCATTGATTCACAAAGT
>NW_017733128.1:12041-13303 GCF_001890085.2 Hipposideros armiger | reverse complement strand
TGGGAATAGAATTATACACATAGATCATATCTAATAGATACATTGGTCAATATCTTCCCAATATTTGCTTATACCTAGACTTTAGCTTTTACATACATGGGGGAAAAAGTTTATCTAACATTTTGCAGGAACATATTTTCATGGAAATGTGAACTTAAAAATAAAAATGTGGCAGGCTATGGAAGCAGACATAACTAAAATTAACAGAATATACAATCATATTGGCACCACAATGGAAATGACTTTTTGTAGTTTCTTATACAAACTTTTGTGAATAGACATATCATAAGAAATAAAATAGACAATGGAAAATGTATGTGAAGTTTTATGAAAGGTATAAAACTATGTCATTATAGATGTTATTTATATAGATGCCTACCTAGTATGGCTATAAGGTAATAAGACCACATCTTATCAAGAACTACAATCAACAGTCTCATTTTTTTATAGTCACATTCATTTGTATTTAGAGATGTTGGCCTAACTCACAAACAGTAGATACAAAATGCTACTTTCTCACTCAAAAAAACAAACTGTACTGAGTATTGATACATACCAAGAACTATGCTATTTGCCGCACATCAAACAAGCATGGCTCCTGCCTTTGATAACTCCCCACCAAGGGAGAGGTAAAAGTGAAGCCAATAATTTCCAAGCAATTGCAAGGGCAACAAGGACTACAAAGAAAAAGAACAGTTGCTATAAAGGTGTCAAGAGGGGAAAGAAAGAACTATAAAGAAGTTCAAGAACTCCTCCAATAAATGGCATTCAAACTAAAAAACAGACTGTCAAGAGGCACAGGGTGGGTGGGGAGAAAGCACTGCAAAGAAAGGAAATAACACATGTGAAGAATAAGAGGTGGGAAGAGTTAGATGGAGACTCAAAACTGCTATGCTGACTTACAATTGAATCGAACATCACTTGCTGATATGAATGTCCAAATCAATAACACATCTTCTTAATGGCCTTGGCTATTTTCCATTTCACTCCCCTCTTCTCTCATTTCTGCTCCCCTTGACCCCTTCCCATGTCAACCTTTGTCTCAGGTTCTGTTTTTTGGGGAACCCAGAATTTAAAGCTATATTATCAAGACCTCAGATCAAATTTTGGAACGTGTTTACACAGGCATAAACATTCAGCATAGAACATGTCAGAGCACTCAGACTAGAAAAGCATCGTGCCTATTTCCTTTTTATCATTTGAATCATTTTTTGCAGTATCTAAGCCAGCAGTAACAAATGTAACCAGAATAATAAAATACA
>NW_017733128.1:7839-9941 GCF_001890085.2 Hipposideros armiger | reverse complement strand
CTGCCACTTTGGCCTTGCCACTCATTGCAGTACTTGCCTCTACAATTAAGTGCTGTTGTTACCAGGCCTCTGTCTCGGGCACATCTATCAATCTCCTTACTATTTGTAAGTCTAGGCTTTCAGTGGCATCGTCTTTTGTCAGCTCTGCCCCAGAGAACAGAGCCATCACTAAATTTAGTGACACCGGCACCCCTCTCAGCGGTAACTCATCATTGCTTTGGAAAATTATGCATCCTCCAGGATGCATAGCAAAATAGTCTTTGGGGGTTTTCCAGGCTTATATATCATATATGCATTCTTAATATGTTCATGCTTCCATTTGCCTTTAATCCTTACTTCCATAGTCTGTCACTCAAAATCTGGCATTTTTATCTTACTTAATATAGATCATGATGTTTTCACACTTCTAGGGAATTATCCTAGCAGTGTGTTTGCATAGTTTTCCAGGGTCTTTGCCTTGGTATCAAATCCTACACCCAAAGAGGGCTCTCCTATCAGTAAGCTAGCTACCCCAAATTCAGTTAAATCTCTCTTCATCTAGTGGCCTCAGGATTCAGCCCTGTATATGTATTTATACAGCTCCAGCCAGAACACACTGTCCAGGTTCTGCAGTGCCTTAGGCTAGAGTCCCTTTCCAGCTGCAGCAGATCCAACACACTCACAGCCACGTTACACTGTGTCTTAACTCATGAGTTGGCCATGTGCGGGCAGCTCTTGATGAAGTGTATGTTATTCTGCAGGTGAGAGACATCTGCATCATCTTCAAGCAATGGCAGCACTCCAGCCCTTAGGGCAGGAAGTGAGCTACTTCTGCAGGCTCCCAGAATTCAGAAAAATACTAAAGATTCAAGAATTTTGACTCATTGACACATGTGTCAGCATCTCCTTCTTTCACAAGCAGACCCTGACCTTCACGTGGCAGATCTACCTTGACTGAGGGTTTAACCTCTTGGGAGCTTTCTCTCCTCTTCTGCTGCCAGAGATGAATGCCCCTCCGTATGTCACCAGGGAGGCCTTTAACTTTTACACTTAGGTTCTGACAAGCGTTCTTTGTTTTTATTTACCTTTTTATGTGAGCATCCATTGAGCAGAGTAATAATCACCTAATTCCATTGTCTTTATAATTGCTATTCCACCATATTTCTAAATCCCCAATACAAAGGGTATATCCTACCTATCTAGAGCCCAGTTGTTCTGCAATGGAAAGTTTATGCAGAGCACCTAGATAGCCATAATGCTGAGGCAAGCACAGGTATAGCCACAACCTTCCTCTTTACCTGGCTTACTCCATCTTATCTGTTAGCTATCCCCATTAAAGCCAATTACTCAAGGAAGTGTGTCAGGTAGCATTCAGTTCTTCCACAGAATTGTATATATCCTTTACCAAAGTATCCAACACACTATATTGGAGTGGCCAATTTATTCGCCTTTATCCCACATTCTAATGCTACAGGCCACTTGAGGTTAGGCTCCATGTCTGCCTTACTTATTGTTAGTTATAACTCCAGCATGTAGCACACACCAGAGACCTAGTAGATAATAAAGTTTTGTTTAAAGAAAACGTAAGTTAATACAGTTTGATACTATGGTTTTCTGTTATCGAGATGCCCCTTGATATAGTATGTCATCCTCAACAGAGAAGAAAAGCAGCAGTGAGTTAACTATCAATAAATGTATTCATTACATTTAGTGATAAATCTCTTTATGCATCTGTAGTGTGACTAAACAAACATCCTATAATGCTACTTTTTAGAGCTAGCTATATATGTCATATAAATGTCATCTGTTATTATATTTATTAGGTGTGCAGACTTTTAATACAGGACCAGTCAGCATTGTCACCCTTGTTTAAAAATGCATTGCTCTTTGCATTATCTAAAGCGACACTGTGATGAACTGGCTGTCTTACTCATTTTCTCTGACTGCCCAATGAGTCATATAATATTTCCTGTTAAAATCTTTCCTCTCATTTATATTAACTAAATGCTGAAACAACTGACTTTTTTGTCAAAATAGAAATATGCTAAAAGTGATTTGTTGAAGGTAGTATAAACCTGTCCATTGTATAAGGTACAATTTAAGGGGATGAAATCTCCAAAGTA
>NW_017733128.1:0-6181 GCF_001890085.2 Hipposideros armiger | reverse complement strand
CTGAAGTAAAACTTGATTGGAGTAGGATAAACTATATAAGATGGAATGGTGTAAATGTTTATCTGATGCCTGTAGGGAAAAACAACCAAGTAATATCTCAATAGTGTAGTAAATGCAATTGCATGCAGCTTCTTTAAATTTAATTTTTATTCATACAATAGATAAGTAAAAAAGACTTTGAAGCCTTTTATGATGGCAGCTTTAGAGATCACAGCTAACATTCATAAAACTTCGGCTCAGAAATAGTAATGATAACAATAATGATACCAAGGAGATTTATTGACCAGAATTTTTTTAGTACATGTCAAATTGGATTTTCAATCATCATATCAAAATGCATAGCTAGATGCCCAGCCCAGAACAATCATCGAAATGAAAACACTGTTTCATTCAGCTTAACATTTCTATCAAATCTAGGGACACATAAATATGGATGTAAAATTGCATGCTTTAAGTTTGCACACTTTAAAATTTCATACTTTACCATTTCAAATAGATTTGACATCCAGTTTTTAAAATAAAGTGAGATGAGCCAAGAATTTATATTTGAATTAAATATTCACTGCCATTGAAAGTGATGGAAAAAACAGTTGTTCATGAAGTAAGAAGTATCTTTTCAGAAGGTGAACGCTGCAACAGAAACGTGCAACTACCAATTTATGATCCTCCATCTTCGCTGAAACTCAGTGCTTTACCAGAATCTACAAGTCATTAGTGCATTCTCCCCACATCTCCCCAGGGGCTCTTGCAAATCTCACCGATATATGTGCGATCCCCATCTCTTAGCACATCACCGTTTTTCTGATATCTGTGAGAAAATACAGTTCATCAGATACAAAATCCCACACCCTTCTCTGATCGTTCTAATTTGATTTCATCACTTTCTCTTTCCCTCTGATTTTTCATCTTAATGGCTAGTCATTCTACAGGTTCACCTGATTTCATTATCTCCTGCCTGTGCAGTGAACAAATTCCACAATTACTCCTTTTCTCCATATCATCATCCTCACCATCTTCCCCTAGGTTTGTTTCTTAAGCTCTGCATATTAATATACCCACATTTTAATATGGGTATTAAAATTAAACTTTTCTTATACCCGCATCTCCCAATGTCTAGTCCTATATATCCATCTATGCTTCCATTTATCATCATAGTTCTATGTGGAATAGTTTATATAGTTTATATCTATGTTGACATTTCCTTCTCTGACCCTTTTATACCACTAAGTTTTGCTCTTAGGTTTTTATTGAAACTTCCTATGCCAGAGTTATTAATGATGCCTAATTGCCAAGTGTAAAAACCAGGTAGTCTTTTTCATGTTCCTTTTTCCATTTATTTGTTATCCACCATTTTATCCTTGAAATTACACTTTTCTTTAGCTTCGGTGATTACACTTATTCTGGTTTTCCAGCTGTTCTTTTCTTAACCTCTCTCTCTGGCTACTTTTTAAATATTAGTGCTCCATAGAGTTCCACTCTCAACTTTTTGTGTTTTAATCTAATTCTGTATCTCCTCCACAGTGGCCATATTCACACCCATCATTTTATCTAAGGCTAATAACTAAGGTTTAACCAATTATTTAACTAATTATAAGAGTGATTGCTATGCTAACTATTGTTAAATGTTTAGAGATTACAAAAATAGTAAAATACCATCAATTAATATATAGTTGCTTGATTATTCTGCCACTCTTAAATTCTAGGACTAGTAAATAGTGAGTGTAACATAATATATGTGTGTATATATGTATGCATAAAAAATACATAAATTTAAGAGCAATCTGGCATAGGACAAACAAGCTGAAATCATAGATCTGCCATATAGTAGCTGAGTGACTTGGAAAAGTTTGTTAACTCTCATTCATTTTCAACCCCCTCATTTGTAAAATTGATCTAAATAATAGTAACCATTCTACTGTGTTAGGTGGGGATTATATAGCATAAGTGCTGAATGAATCCCTGGTATTTAATAAATTTTCAAAAAATTAAAAAGACAAGCTGCTCCCATTTTAATCCACAATATTATCAAGCAAAATTGGCACCTGGCATAATTTTTATATTACATATGCCCTGATAGTAATAAAGTTGAATTTCGATAACATATTGGAAAAGAAAAAGAGGGTTTTGGGGAGAAGAAGGTTATTTTACTAAGAGGCTCTAGGGTTGGAGACTTCCTTGTGAAACAGAAAGTAAATTCAGACCTGAGGGAGAGACTTTATTGGAAAAGGCTATTGAAATAGGAGAAGAGTGACTATTGCAATAGGGAAAGTGTTCCAACCAAAAGGCCTGAAAGTATCTCAAAGATCAGACAGAAAATGGTTTTCTTTTATAGGGAAAAGTAAAGAAGGGTAGAGAAGACCAGGTAGTGGGGAGTGGGAAGAACAGGTCCTATGACTGAATAGTTCAGCAGGAAATGTCTTTCTTTGCTGTCATTAAATTCTCAGGAGAAAGCTTTAAGAATGGGGAGGGTTGTTTCACACTCCATTATGTACTTTAAGCTCCCACTGCTTGCTTAAACACGAGGGTAGATCAGAGTTCCCCAGGAAGAGAGAAATCTACTAGAATTTGACAAAGTCAAGTTAATGGGAATTTTGTACCAGTAGGTACAAACAGTTCAGCTAGTCATGCGTGAGACAAAGGGAAATTTGGAGCTTCTGTGTCTGGCCCTCTCCTAGGTAAACAAGAGGGCCATCCCCAAATCTAATCCAGGTCATATGGGAAAAGTGCGGTTCTTTGCAGTAAGCCCTTTCCTGTAACACAGAGAGTAGGGGATTTCTTTACCATTACTGTTTTCCAGAAGTAGAGGGCATAGGTAGAGTTCAACATTGTCACTCTCTTCTTGACTTTGGACCTTTGGTAAAACCCTTTTCATCCCATGGTTAGTGGCTGACTCAGGCAGGTGGGGTCTGATGTTCCATGGTCACTCATGGTAGAAATAAGGCATGACTTTTGCAAGAACTTAGCAAATTATTATTATAAAAGTTTTTGTCTTCTAAATGTTATGAAAAGGTGGGGGAGCCCTCAATTATTTATCTTAGGGTTCTACTGTTTGTTGCTGTTGTTATTATTTTTTTCAGTCTTTCTTTGGCATCCTTTTTCTGTACTATTCTAATTGCTAGAATTGTCACCAGTCTCAAGAAAACTGGGAGGCCGGCCAAGTGACGCGTTGGTTAATAGTTGGCTTGGGATGCCAGCTCTGAGCAGCAGGGCCCCAGTTCAGATCCCACATGAGGGCCAGTGATGCTGCACCCTCTGCAGTTAAGATGGCAAACAACAGCTCAACCTGGATCTGGGCTGCCGTGAGTTGCTGGCGATGGCATAGGCTGCAGTGGGGCTGGCTGGCAGCTGGCATGAGCTTTCGTGAGCCACTGTGAGCAGCCATCCAATGGCCGGTGAGCAACTTTCTTACCCAGGAAGAGCACAATGATGATACCAACATGGGCCAGTGAAGCAGCATCCTCCACAACTAGGCTGAAGAACAAAAGGACAGGAACTTCTCTGTTCCACTTCCTCAATTCTCCAACACTGTTCTCATCCCCCAATTCCCCAACAAAATCTTTAAAAAAAAAAAAAACTATCTCTAGACATGCTCTACATTGATGTTAAAAATATACTATTATGAAAATAGAGTTTTCCTTGGGCAAAGTGTGTTTTCATACAGGCCTTTAATTAAGAGGTATAGAAACAATCTGAATTGGTCTTCTGAACCCCACAAGAACCCTGCCCTACCCAACGCAAAAGGCATCTTCTCAGCAAGCAGCCAGCCCTCCTGACATAGCACTTTTTCTTGGAAAACTAGAAGTTTGGGTGCCCAAGGCATGCAGAAACTGGCCTCAGTATCCTCTGAGACTTTTGCTGAGTCACTCCAGGTTCAGCACTGACACCAAACCAGAATCTACATTAACCTGGTGTCCACAACTCTTCCCACTCTAGTGATTCCCAGAGACCTTGCCACATCCAACTTCTATACCACACAAGGCTCTATCAGTGGCTGAAATTTAAGGGAGCTGGCAGGTGGCAGGCCTCAGGGTTTCCTGGCTTTTAGCAGAGCTACCCCAGGCCCAGTACTAATTGCAGACATCCTCAGCTCAAAGCATGACATTTCCCACATGCCTCCTGGTTTAGCTCAGGCAGTGAACATCTGTGGATCACTTTATAGCTCTTATCAGGAAGCTCCTAGCTGATCATAGACAGTGGGTGACCTGGGCCTGTACAGGAGCCCCTTCCAAGAGGCCCCAGAATTAACATACTTGGAGGTTGGCTTCAGACCACAGCAGAACACTGCCCAATTAGCCTTGCAAGTGGCATACAAAAAGGGCGGTCTCAAAAGGCACCAGAGTCCACTAGGGTGAATCCCACTCACTGGGGTAAGCCTCCTGTGCAGTAGCCCATAAGCTGTGGACATGGCCAAACCCCACAGCCAATCAGCTTGAGAATCAATCCCACCCACTGACATGCCAATAGCAATCAAAGCTCAACTATACAGGAGGGCACACACAACCTACACAAGAAACACTCCTGTAGCACCTGTAACCAAGGAGACTGCTCCATGGTCCCACAGGGCACCTACTATATAAGGCCACCTGACCAAGACTGGGGGACATAGCAGACTTACCTAATACATAGAAACAAACACAGAGAGTCAGCCAAAATGAAGAAACAAAGAAATATGTCCCAAATGAAACAAAAGGTAAAAAACTCCAGAAAAAGATATAAAAGAAATAGAGGCAAGCAACTGACCAGAGACAGAGTTCAAAACAATGGTTATAAAGATGCTCAAGAAACTTAGTGAGAACTTCAACAAAGAGATGGGAAGCACAAAAAAGGACATAGAAACCATAAAAAACAACAATAACAACAACAAAATAAAACAGTCAAAACTGAAAAATACAATAACTGAAATGAAGAATGCACTAGAAGGAATCACCAGCAGAGGATCAAATCAGTGATTTGGAGGACAAGGTAGAAGAAAACACTCAATCGGGACAGCAAAGAAAAAAAGAATCCAAAAAACTGAGGATAGCTTAAGAAACCTCTGGGACAACTTCAAGCATAACAACATTCATGTCAGAGGGGTATTAGAAGGAGAAGAGAGAAAACAAGGGATTGCGAACCTATTTGAAGAAATAATGACTAAAAAATTCCCTAACCTGGCAAAGGAAATAGACATACAAGCCCAGGAAGCACAGAGTCCCAAACAGGATAAACCCAAACAGGCCCACACTAAGACACATTATAATAAAAATGGCAAAGTTTAAAGACAAAGAAAGAATCCTAAAACCAGCAAGAGTAAGGCAACTAGTAACTATGGGAGGTCCCATGAGATTGTCAGCTGATTTCTCAACAGAAACTTCGCAGGCCAGAAGGGATTGGCCCACAACATGAAACATGATAAAAAGAAAGGACCTACAACCAAGACTACTCTACCCAGCAAGGCCATCACTTAATATTGAAGGACAGATAAAGAACTTCCCAGACAACAAAAAGCTAAAGGGGTTCACATCAACGCCAAATCAGTATTGTAATACAAGTAATGTTAGAGGGACTTCTTTAAGTTGGAAAAAATAAAAAATAAAAATTATTAATAATAAAATGGCAATAGCTACATATCTATCAACAATTACTTTCAATGTAAATGTATTATGTGTTCCAATCAGAAAACATAGGAAGGCTGAATGGATAAGAAAACAAAACCTTTAAATATGCTGCTTACAAGAAATTCATATCAAATTGAAAGACACACACAGACACAAAGCGAAGAGATAGAAAAAAATATATTTCATGACAGTGGAAATTTAAAAAAAAAAGCCAGAGTGGCAATGCTTATACCAGACAAAATAGACTTAAAAACAAAGGCTATAACAAGAAACAATGAACGATCCAGTAATCTCTCTTCTAGACATGTATCCAAAGAAACCCCAAATGCTTTGAGGAGATCTGTGCATCCATCCACAGTTTATTGCAGCATTGTTTACAATGGCCAAGACTTGGAAGCAGCCTGGGTGTCTGTCAATGAAAGAATGGAGAAAAAGGTGGTATATATAAGGTTGTCGGAAAAGTCATGATGCATGTTTGAGACAGATGACACTGGTTCATTTTTGGAAGTAGTAGAGTCATTCACATCTATGTTATTGCTATGTCATTTGACAGCTGACAGTTCTAGCTTCATTCTAAAAAAAAA
>NW_017733127.1:73813-74503 GCF_001890085.2 Hipposideros armiger | reverse complement strand
AGCAGAGTTGTTTTCAATTCTTGTTCTGATAATTCCAACATTCTTGCCTTATCTGGTCTGATACTTGCTCTTTCTCTTCAAATTGTGGGTTTCTTTTTTTGCATTTTTGTATGTCTTATAATTTTTTCTTGAATCCTGGACATGTTTCAGGTAAAAGAAACTCTTGAAAATAGGCCTTTGGTGATATAGTGGTAGGGGAGAGGAAGCATTCTATCATACTATAATTAAGTCACAATCTTTTAGTGAGCCTATGCCTCTGGGTGTGAACTGCACTAGTGTTTTCTAATTTTTTTTCACCCCCTTTACATGGAATAGAAGGAATAGAGTGAGCTGGAGTTGGGTATTTCCATTTTCTCATGTGGAATTCTACAGCTGAATGTAGACTTTCTTCTCCTCCAGGTCAGTGAGACCCTGATAATACCCCAGAAGATTAGGCTCTGGTTAACTAATTTCTCCTGAGCAAAGGCCTGGTAAAGAACACCAGAATGTTCAGTTGTATTTCAGAAAGGTTCCTTTCCCCCTTCCTCTGCCAGAAGGGGTCTCTGATATTACTGTGAGTACCTGGTGTGGCTCCTGGAAGGAAAACTTACAATATTGGGGAGACCCCCCCTGTGACTGGGTCCCTTTGGATTTTTTAACTCTCAGAGCTGTCCCCACTGAACTCCCAGCAATTCATTAATTACAGTTCAG
>NW_017733127.1:69995-71412 GCF_001890085.2 Hipposideros armiger | reverse complement strand
ACAAAATTTTCAGGATCACATAGTTCATAAAATGTTGGAGTGGGGACTCAAACTCACATCTTTGAATTCAAGTCCTGGTCTCATTCTGCATAATTTTAGAATCAAAATTCATTTTTCTTTCACTGGAATCATATTTTACTTTCCCTTGGGAGAATGGCTGTCAAATTTTACTATCATTTCCACAACTCACTTTGAGGGAATTTATAACAAAGAAGAAACATTATAGAAATTCATGAAATCCCAGGGATATTTTCTTATGGAAAAAATGCTCACACGTTTCTTCCCGTTAGAGGGAAATCGTAAAAGTTTGTAGAAAAGGGAAGTGAGGGAGATCATGCATAACCTCTTCACAAGTGCTTACCCATCTTAATCCCTGACTTTCCACCTTCACTTCTTTTCACCTATTTGTGATTTTCTTGCTGTCTGAGGAAGAAAAACATAACCTGATTCCTCCAGTTAACACAGAGTTATGAGTGGTCTAATAAGTGATCCTTCTATGATTCTGAACATTTGTAAAAGAGAAGATAAAACTACATAAAATGTTTGTAAAGAAAAGAGAACCAAACAAATAAACTAAACTAATTGTAGTTCAGGAAAGAGGGAAAACTCAATATAAAGAAAAGGAATATTCATAGTAACTATTATCATTTGGGAGTTTGGCAACTGCATGATTAAAAAGCACTCTTATTTTGCTGCATTAAGTTTGTTCTCTGCACATCTTAATACATTTATATGAAAAAACTCATACTCACACTCAAAAAGACCAAGTAGAAAGGAAACAACTTAGTTCTTCCTTTGCCTGAGACATTATAGACAGGGCGTCCTAATAAGAAAAAATATATATTTATTTCTATTTGTCTCTTCTGTATTAACAACATCTATTGGGTTGTCGGAAAAGTCATGATGCATTTTTGCAAAAAAAAATATAGAAAAAGTACATCATGACTTTTCCGACAACCCACTAGAACTCAAAAGGCAAATGTGAAACTGTTGGATTTTTAATTTAAGAGGTACGCCTACTTGAAAATTGTTAAGAGGCACCTACCTTTAATCATTGTCTTCTTTCTGACTATAGAACAAAAGATTTTAACATATTATAATGTCTTTCTACATAGAACACAAGTTTGACGTTATATATATATTTAAGTGAAGGAAGGTATTCAACTTTTGGAGGATTTTATTCCCTTCTAACCAATGTAAAGGAAGCTTTAAATATATAAAATAATTATACAGATAAGATTCAATGAGAATTGCAATTTAGGCAAGGTGCTCAAGCAGAATCAAATCAATATTACTGAATCTCCTGTGAACCGTTTTAAATAGTAGCAGCTATTCCCTCTAGAGTTAGGTTATTGATTACAAAAATTGCTTCCAAACCTCCATTCTGAATAATTATGCCCTTGCCTGCTTGTCTTTT
>NW_017733127.1:66453-67335 GCF_001890085.2 Hipposideros armiger | reverse complement strand
TGTGTTGTGTGGTGTGTGTGCTTCTCCGTGTGAGTTTTTGGGGTGAAAGAGGGCTATACATACCTAATATCATTTTTTTGTTGCCCTCAAACAAGAAGCCAAAGAACGTGTTATAAAATGAAACAAGGTGTTTGACAAATACCAAAAAGAGCGGAATAAATCCCTTTTCTGCACAATGATCTAAGTGTTCAGGACTAAAGAAGAACTCCTGTCCTAGCCATGAAATCGTGCGCTCTATGGTAAAGGGCTGTGGTGGATGTGGGTACCTAATATAGTCCTCAGCAGTCCTCAGATTTTTTGTGATAAGATACTTTTATTTCTAGTTTTAAAAGACTATGTTTGCTCATTTGGAAAATCCTGTACCAGGCTAGTCATAAAACTGCAAATCTGAAACATATTATTTTAAATAACTAGACAACTTTGAGCATTAAAAACAAAGTGCATTCAAATTGAGGGAGACTATATAGCATCATTTGATAACGAGGTTGCCATTAAAACCACACTATGCTAAGTAGAATTTATCTTACGCAGCTTACCCAACATAACTGTGTACATTGAATGGTGATTATAGTTAAGTCTTTGATGTCTCTTGTGATAAAAAATCTTTACTGTGTAATGAGCCATATTGCATAATCACCAAAAGGCATGTGAATAGAGGCTTCTATTGTTAGTTAGAACTGGTTCTTTGAAAATAAAATTGAGAATGTTACCCTTTTACCTGATATTATGTCTGAGTGCATTCTATGGCCAGAAGACTAGACCACTAGAGTCAGATAATTAGATTATTTGGATGCTGGACCACTCAATGAATCGCTGGTAATTACATGTAACACACCTTAAATAGAACATTTCTTGTTAGTCATTAAAACTTGGCACTTTTGC
>NW_017733127.1:10505-64792 GCF_001890085.2 Hipposideros armiger | reverse complement strand
ATCTGGTTTCTGAGTTTAGACTAGTTGAACAAGTCTGAGGAAGGAGACCAGGAATAAGGAAATAAATCCTATGGCAGATGATGGTGGCTTAGATGACTGGGATAATAGCATACGTGGTGAGAAGAGATCTGATTTAGATAGTGTTGACCATAGAACGAATAAGATTTGCTGATGAATCTGATGTGAGGTATAAAAGAAAAAAATGGGTTCAAGTGTCCCCGTGAGTGTTTTTGCCTAAGAAGTGGAAAGAATTGAGATGATGTTGATTGAGATAGGGAAGACAGTGGAAGGAGCTGAACTGAGGGGTGGGTTGAGCATGCTAGAAGATCAGCTGTGGACAAGTTGAGGTTGGGAGGCCTATTAGACATCTAATGGGAAAGGCTAGTTGGACAATGGAATTTATGATCCGCAAGGGGGGTCCTCAGCAAACAGGTGGTATTTATGTATGCCATTTTGCTTTGACCTGCCTTGCCTTTACTTTGGTAAGGCTCTGAGGATCAAGATTGGGGAATGGGTATTGCCTTAGATGTAGGTAGCATGATGTAAACTTAGTTTGTGAAAGGTAGGCCTCATTTAATCTACAGATATTCATCACTTATACAGTCACGGCCATGTTTAAGGATTTGTTTTTATTTCCTACTTTGATGACAGATTGCCGTATTGAGAATTATAAACATAACAACAATTATCTATCTTTCTGATATTTCTTTCATAGTTACAATGTTAGCGCATATGGGTGTGGATGGGGCTTGGAGAGAATGGTGACCCAGGAAGCTGCCTGACCTTGATTTTTGTTTAGATCTTTAGCCAGAGTTGCAACAGTGTACATTCACTATTGGCAAGTTCACCATGAAATTACCCTAAGCTTTGGATAAAAACTCTGGATAGTGGTCATTTCTCTCTCTCTCAAGGATAACTGGAGTAGGAACAAGATTTAGATGCCCTAATCCTGCCCACACAATGGCACCATTAACTGGGGATACTATGGTTAGTAAGGGTATTCACCAAAGACCTCTTCCCCTCTTCTTCAATCTGGCAACAAGGCACTCAATCTGTGAGAGCCAAAAAGCACGATGCATGAGGCAATTAGCCAGATTTTTCTTGACCTAGGAATGGTTCTTGTCTACACTTGACCTTCATGAGTGCCGGAAGCATCACCATTTCCCCCATGATGAAATCTGCTTAGTAATTGGCACAAGTGCTCTCCATAAGAAAAGGAAATTGTTGGGTCACCATTATTTGGAATCATTGTTTTACTCCAATCCACTAGCTGTCAGTTCTGTAAAAATTAAAAGACAAATATTATGCAAATAAATACTCTGGGGAAACATTTGGGTGCTATATAATTTAATTTATAATTGGAAGGATTGGAAAGTGGACAAGGTATAACTTACAGTAGAGAGTGGGAGGTATAAATACATATTTATATTTTATTTGTTTCTTTTCTCCTACCACACATTATGTGACAGGCTTTGCCATCAGGATGCCATTTGTTGTGGCTGGGTTTCAGAGATTTAATCTCAGCTCAAAATCTAGTGAGATATGCTGCAGGAGTGACCTTTTCAAGGTGATAGTTTGTTAATTGAGAATACTGACAGTTTTCAGTTCTTTAATTCTGGATAGATATTTGTTGTTCCTGGGCAAAGAGTCCTGCTGACAATATTCCTATCTGTAAGTGAAAGGACAGTGGCCCCTTGACATTAAGGAGAGAGTGACCAGTCCTGATTGAAAAGCAAATACTAAGAAGAGCCCTGGTTCACTGCCTTTCTACCTGGTTCGCCCTGTGCATGGACCAGCTGAACAGCATTTGCAATTCCAAATCACCTGACATATATTTTCTTATTTCATCTCAACTACTCTGAGATGTGGAAAGCTTATTTTCACTACAAATAACTACAAATAGACGTCCTGGGTGTCGGTGCCCCTGGGTAAAATGCAAAACCTCAATTGTTAAGCATAGGAATATCAGTGGTTTACTCTGTGTGTGTGTATATATAGGTTTCCCCTGCTCTCTGAAAGCAGCCGAAATGTCCTAAAGATAAGAAGCAATTACCATTAATTTATACGCCGAGATGCTGAGTGTAGTTTCCAGGGAAGGAGCTTGGCAGCGGGTACTGCTCTGGCTGCTCTGGTGATGCGCTGCCTCTGTAATGGCTTGTTGCAAAGCAAACGCTCAGTGCTGTTTTCGCTTTTCGCCTTTTTTTCTAAAAGTGGAAGTCTTCTTTGGGTTTCTTTTGATTAGTGAACATAGGTGCTAATAATGTAGGTCTTTTCTAAAAGCAAAGTGACATAACACAAAGTTTCAAAAAATAGGAGATTTGTTTGTATGGCAAAAACACCTAGCTTATGGGATTTTGCTCCGTTGTATATTTTTCATATGTTACTTTTGATGCATCCTGTTTTTGGCCTCTTTTTTGGAAAACCCAACGTTATTTGTGGGATCCTTTTATTTCTTATGGTTGCCAAACCATTTGTTCAAAATGATATATTTCATCAATAATTTCTCTAAGGAGCTTTGATTTCTGGAATCTTTCTTGTTTTAATTGTTGAATTTTCTGAAAGTCACTTTGTAGGGGAAAGCAGGATGAAGTAAGTAGGGTTTTTATTTTCGCTTGGCATGCTTAAAGCACATATTTATTCTGCAGCCATCCAGAAAGTGAGAGCTGTTCCTTGACTGCTTGCTCAAGTAGATATGCATAGTTGCCTTAGATGATTTCGACTGAGTTAACATTTTTTTAAAATTGAGTTGACTTTTTTCTTTTGTCCATTGTAAAGCTTCCCCCATGAAGAAAGCAATGAGTTGATTTACATTTTGGAGGAAAATATTTAATCAGAATAATTCCTCAGAATGTTACCCCATCATTGCAACTGCACCAAAAGAGCATATTTCCATACAAAACTTATTTGTTGACAACATAATCCTTAATAGTTTTATGTACTTCAGAACTAGTTGTGTATCTAGGCAATGAACCTGAAGCCAAATTATTCTTACTTCATATTATACTACCATGTTCAAAGCATGCATACAAGTCATGCTAGCAATTTCGTACATTTATCAAGTTTCGAAGAAAAATATTTTGCTTACTTTATATGTTGTATGATGTGGTCTTCCATGTCATTAGGTGATTTCTAATATGTTAAGCTGTGGTGTCACTAGATCATGGGACTTTTTTGCCTAAGATCACTCCCATAATTTGTGAGACAGTATTGCAAGAAACTTTCTTGCTGCTCCTGCAAAACGTCAGGCATCCTGATGCTAGAAGGAACAAGGAAAACACATAAAAAGATAGGTAACTTTCTCTGTTTGGCCCTATTGAATATTGTTTAAATCATAAACATTAGTAAAGTAGTTGGAGTTAATTAATATTAAAGAAATTCTTTGTTCACTCATGTGCAGTTATAAAATTCCTAGAAAGCATTTTCATAAAATAATTTGCAGAAATGTTCTTGTGTAATGTTAGTACAAGAAATCCAGGGTGATTGATAGAATGAAACTACTAAGTGATGTGCAGAGAAGCTGGTGTTACTATAAGATCCTTTTTAGGTTTACTTATACTTTATTTATTTTTACCATTGGCTAACACAAGGTATTTTTGACCTGATCTTCAGTTACCATTAAGTAACTTCACTTGATACCAACAAGCCAAGTAGGTCTTTGGAAGCAGACAAACTGAAGGTCTCATATAGCTTATCTTAAATGATAACTAAACTCAGGAATAACTCTGTATACTTTCTGAAAAACAATGTTAGTACACTTTAATTAGCCAGTCTTCAGAATTTGAGACTTGTTGGAATTGGCTACTTATGAGTGACTGAAGTCAAATTGTAAAAATATAGCATTGCTCAGTTTATTTGGGGTAAAACAAAACGAATACCCTAGGATTGCTTTAATATATCCTTTTCTATTCCTATTACTGTATCTCTTTTAATCTAGTTTCTCTCGTAGGCGTGTCATTAAAATCAACATGGAAAGTGTAAGATAGACATTATTGTCTGTGAGCAGTGTTGTAAGAGCATGTGAATGGCTTTGGAGGAGAGTGGGCAAGTTTCCGTGAAGTCGTTTCTCTCCTCCAAGTCTTTTTGCCTGTTTGTTAATTCTTGCCTCCCTCCCCCTTTCCCTTCCCTTGTTCTAAGAGCCTTGTTACAAACATTCCCCTTTCATATGATATATACAATAATAAAACCCTAATATAGAAACTTTCCACATAGTATCAGCCATAAATTCCACAAGATGGGAGGATGCAGAGTGAAGTCCTGCCACCGAGCCTTAGCTTTACCTAAGAACTAGTGTATTGTTGCCTTGATATGAACGTGCTTAAACAATCCTGTGTGTCAGTTCTTATAGGAGATGGTTCCCAATACACCGAGGTATAATGATATTGGATAGTCGTTCACCATTTTGCACCACTCTACATCCACTTCCTTTATTTTGTGACTTCATAGCACCTTCTTCTTGAGCGAGTGGAACGCATTTCCCTAACCCACTGATCTTATTTTGGCCCCATTGCATTCTTTGACCCATTGGACATGTCAGTGGCTGTAATGTGAGTCGAAGCTTGACATGTGCTTATGTGGTTTGACTAGCTCACATTTGCTCTTGGGATCTGTCACAAGAAGAATACGGCCCAATAACCCCTGGTCCAAGTAGAATGTGGAAACATTTGGAGTGGAGCTGAACGCAACCCAGAACCTAGAGTTCAGTCCAGCTGAGCCCTGCAGAGCTACAGCCAACTCACACACTAGGGTTGAAAACCACAGATGTGTCAATGGTAACAGCTGTTCTTGAGTACCATCACACAAAGTTATTGCAGCAAAAGAGAACTAATATAGTAGATTCCTAAAACTAAAACAAACAAAAAACAAACTTTAATATCTGATATTTCTTTGCGTCCTATAACTATGATTTTAAGCTTTTTATCCTAGAAGTCTGCACTTTAAGCAGGGTAAGATGAAAGACTCATTACAGCTGTTTTACATGAGTTTACACATTCTTGTAATCTGATGCATTATCTTCTTCAGAGACAACAGTGCTGGTCCTCCATCATCCATTCCTGGCATCACAGATGAGGAGCAAAAGTAGCAATGGTGTTTTTGTAGCAGGATTTGTTTAGACATTGTTTAGACATAGCAGTAATTCAAATGGCCTGTTGAATTTTACAGGTTTCTGTGAACCTTAATATGCTTTACTAATATCTTTGCTGCTTCAGGTAGCTGGAATGAATTCTTTTGTTTCTAGCTAAAAATGCTGAGATTGGCAACTAGGAAGCAATCTCCCTCTGCTTCTTCCTCATCCCCTTCCTCACCCTTTCTCTGTGCCCGTCTCTTCCCCTCTCTTTTCCCTTCCTTCTCTCTCTCTACTCCTCTTCTACATTCTTTGTAGGATGGTAATACCACCTTAGGTCTCACAGTGCCTCTGTCCAGGTCACTCTCATTTTGTTTCAGTTATAAGGGGGCTGGCTTCTCTCATGACAAAGTGCTATCCACAGTAACATGGGTTCCTTCAGTAACCGCTGTACCTCCAGGATTTAACATCATCATCTTTGTGTACGGCCTGACAATTAAGTTCACAAACTTGTTGCAATAATGCTGCTAACCCTTTTTTGATGTCAGAGGGATTATTCATTATGAATTTGTACCAACTGGACAAACAGTTCACCAAGTTTACTATTTGGAAGTGCTGAAAAGGCTGCGTGAAAAAGACTAAAACAACCTGAACTTTTTGCAAACAATTCATGGCTCTTGCATCACGACAATGCACCAGCTCACACAGCACTGTCTGTGAGAGAGTTTTTAATCAGTAAACAAATACCTATTTTGGAACACTCTCCCTACTCACCTGATCTGGCCCCCAATGACTTCTTTCTTTATCCGAAGATAAATATTGAAAGAAAGACATTTTGGTGACATTCAGGACATTAAGGGTAATACAACAATAGGCATTTCAGAAAAAGAGTTCCAAAATTGATTTGAAGGGTGGACTAGGCACTAGTGTCCATGCAGAGCTTCCCAAGGGGAGTACTTCAAAAATGAAAGTAGTGATATTCAGCAATGATGTATGTAGCAGTTTTCTAGGATGAGTTCGTGAACTTAATTGTCATTCCTTTATACGTTATATGTCCTCTTTTTTTTTGCTACACACCTTGTATGATGAACTTTCTTGTGTCCATGTTGACATAGATCTTTAGTTTTGCAAGGCGGTGCTTCTCAAATATCTCCATTGAGGGATCATTAATTTTTTCCCCCAGTCCATTGTGACATTTTGCAAACTATAAGAATGAACTACTGCAATTCCTGGCCTGAGCTGAGCTGCCAACAGGTGGCAGAATGGCTCAGCTAAAAAAAAAAAAAAAAAAGAATGAACTACTAGCAAAATAAAACAAAAAGTACAGACATTCATAACAGAAGCTCATATGATTTATTATTAGATTAAACAAATAGAACTACACCTAAATAAATACACTTAAAACAAATAGGGTCAAACAAAATTGTAAAACTGTTGAAAATATGTGTATAGGCGAGTAATCTAGAGAATTTCTATTTTGCTGGTGAATTTGCATGTTACAAAATATTAACTAAAAAGTTATGATTCAAATACAGATTTTGCATATTAAAATGTCTATTCACACACTGAATGAATACCACATATATTGATATTTAAATTTTGTACCAAATGAGCTGCCTTCTTACTTGTTAATGTATGTAATTCTATATGGATCCGGATTATGAGTGACATTTTTCTTATGATTATCTATGGATATGAGTTTATTAGCCTGATAGTAAAAAAGAATTGATCATGAGAAAAGACAAAATTAACTTTTAGCAATTCTTGTTTTCTGCGGGCCTGCCGATATGCTACAGTTCTACTGGGATCAGTTAACCCTGGTGCTAGACTGTTAATTGATATCTATTCCTCGCCACATGTCTTCATGTTCTCCTTGGACTGGCAGCTACCATAGACACACTGTAAGCCTCTACTCAGATCAGAAACACCGATGTCCCTTTGTGCAAAGCAAGCTCTATGAGCAGCTCCGATATCAATAAAGCACGGGACAATATTCCACTTACACTGGAGGAAGAATTGCAAAGTCACATTTAAAGGGTTTTGATGCCAGAAGTGACTGAGAATAATCGCTCCATCTGCTATACCTACTATCGTTAGTACCCATTTACTTCAGTGTTAGTGCTGAGACATACATATTGTTCAGGCCAATACAAATCTGGTTACAGGCTTAATGATTCTTGGCCAAAGTCATAGTCATAGTAGTAGGACTTTGCATTGCAACGTCTCTTTCTCTGGTATGCATGGTGATATTTAATGGAAAGTTTTCACATTATGTTCATTGTTATGTGTTCTACATAATGTGAGGATGATATACACACAGCCACCAGAAGCCACCTGAGAGCAGAATGTGTCTAGAAATCAGAGTAAAGTCAAAGTGGTAGGTAAGAGATAACCTTGGAAAATGTGGCCACTCTCTTCTAAGACCAGCCACATAGCCATCACTGACTTCAGAAAGAGTTATCCTGACCCTCTTTATCAGTCTCACAGAGAAAGAGAACATAGTGACATCATTATGTTTAAAAGACCACACCACATCATTTTAGTTAATTTAGAAAAATGCATAACCACATCAATGCCACTATTATCATGAGCTATAGTAGAGCGATTACATTTTTATTTATAGTACCTGAATCTCTAGGAGTAATACAGCAATGTAAATTTCCTGAATGTGATGGTTTTGATGGTATTATAGTTACATAGGAGAATGCCCTTGTGTATAGAAAATATACAATCATGTATTTGGATCTAGGGGACATCATGTTCATCACTAACTCTCCATAGATTGAGGCACAAAAAATAGTTTTTCAAAAATTCTTGCAACCTTTCCATAAGGTTGAGAATTATGTCAAAAAAAACTTTTTTACAGCTACACTGGTATCAAAATGTAATATACTTAAGAGTAAATGTAACAAAAGGCATTAAGACTTTCACATACAAATGATCAACTTTTAGTCAAAGACATTAAAAACCTAAATAAATAGATATACCATGTTCATAGACAGTAACTTGTAGTATTTAAATGTGTCCATTAGCCTGAAATTAATCAATTTATTATTAAATAGATTTCAATGTAATTAGTAATATAGTTTTTAATGGAAATTGGCAAGCTGTTTCAAAACTACATGGAAGAGCAGAGGGCTGATAATAGCAAAGCATCTGCATAAAAATAAATGAGGGAACTTTTCTTATGATATAACAAGGCTTATAATGCTTTAAATGGAGAGTTCAGCAATAGGCTTATGTACATGTGGCTACTTGGTTTAAAGCAGATTTGGCCCTCAGATTAGTGGGGAAAAATATATTTTTTCTAAACAGGATTGTGATAACTGGTTATACAATTAGATTATTTTTTCTCACTGGAAATGTTAGTGTCATTTCAATTCCCTCATTGCTCTAAAAATCATGAGGATGTCCCTAAGTTTGGATTTATTTTCATTCATTTTGTGCAGGAAATGTGGTAAGCATTTCAAATATGAAAATGGATACAAGTTATTTAGTATAGTTTTCTTGAATCAACTGTTTGGTAATTTCCTACATTTTATATTTTTTTCTGATTTTCTTTCAGGCACTCCCATTATTCAGATATTGTTCCTTTTGTACTGATCATCTCATTTTGTTTGATCTTCTCTTTTAAGCCTATTTTACTTTTATTATACTTAATGGGAGATTTCCATAATTTTGTTTTCCTACCCTTATACTGAGTTTTAATTTCTTCTATATTTTTTTAATTTTGAGGGCTGGTTTTGTTCCTTAAATATCTCTTTTCATAGCATGCTGCTCTTTCATATGTGCAGTGTGTTCTTTTTTCTCTCTGCCAAAGTTAATTATAGCTCCTTTTTGCACTTTTACTCTCCCTACATTGTTTTCACTTATTCCAAAAGTATTTTAGAGATTTATTTTGTTTTCTATCTGTTCTGATAGAAAATTTCCTCATATATCTATTAATAGTTGGGTGCTGCATATCATTAAGAAGGGAGGCTCTCAAAGGCTGATAGAAGCTCTATGAGTTAGATACACATTTGCACACACACACGCACACACACACAACTTTTCCTCTGGGAAGAATCGTTGATCTTTGGCTGTATAGTTTGTTTCTCTGTCATTATCCAGAGCCCCAACTAGGGGGATAGTATGAATATAGAACGCATATATAGTGTTTATTTTTTGCCAAGCATCGGAATATGTGCTATATATATATATATATATATATATATATATATATATATATATATATATATATATATATATATATTTACCAATTTAATATTTATAGCAATCGAATAACTATGCTTATACCCATTTTTCAGATGAAGAAATTGAGGCACAAAGAGGAAAACTAACTTGTCTAAAGTCATAGAGCTTGTTACATGCAAAACTAGGATTCCAACTCAAGAGACTCTGTCCTAAGTGGGATATACCTGGTTTCTTACCTAGGCATGGATTTCAGACCCCAACCCTGCTTCCTTTTTGATGAAATTGCCTTCTTCTGTGCCTCGTGTTCCTCCAGTTCCAAATATTCACTGTTGACTCTTTCCACATAACATAGCTTCAGTCTTTTTCTAGTGCAGGAAGAGAGGCATTGCCAGCCTGAGCCAGGTGGGTCAAGATCATAGCGTACAACACCTTTCTCAACAGATTTTCAGACTGTCCTGTTTTTAGCTCCCTCTAACTGCGTTTACAGAGGTCTGTGGTCCATCACATTCTTGCATATTTCTAGGACAATGCAAAGCAGAGCAGGCGGCGCTCTGTCTTTCTCTCTGGCTATCTTAAGTTTCAGCTTTCTCTCATCTTCTAAATTTGTTACCACTATCCATCTGTTTTACATTTCCATATTTTTTCTTTGCCACTTTCACTGTCCTTGTATGATCTTTCTTAAAGTAATTTTAAAACAACAACAAACAACAAAACACTACACTTATTTCCATGAGAACTGAGGAGAAAACTAAGATGGGTGTATGTGTTCTCTCATGTTTAATACAAACCTACCTTTATCTATTTTTCTCGACACTATTTGTAGATGGTAGACTCCATAGCTGAGAACCTGAACTGGATAAAAAAAGTTCCCTTTCATCACCTAAAATTTTCTGATTTCAGTTTCTCAAGGAGAATAGCAAACCGGAGGCCTGATCCTAGAGATTGGCTGGAAATATTGAATCTGTCGCATCAGTCAGGGGCTTTCTATTGTGTCAGGTATATAAGTTGTGAATCTAAATTGAAAATGGAGAAAGTAAGGATGACTCGACAGGCTCTGCTCACAGATGCAGGAACTATAACCTTTAGGATGATAAGCATAGACGCAGCATTTCTGTTTGCCTATTGAAAGTCCCTCCATCTTTCAAATCCCACAGCCTTAAGGCTACAGGCATTAAATCCATTTGAAAACCAGACAATATAACTGCTACAAAGAGAAAACTATGAAGAAATTTAAGTTGTAACACGATGGTTGTTACCTCTGCTTCACATAGATATCATATATGGCGTTTTTAAAAGTCCTTTTTCAAAGGCTGCTCCCAAGCCCAATTAAATCTAAATCTCTAAGGGTGGGTTTCAAGGAACAGTGTTTTTCAAGGCTCCTCAAGTGGGTTTGGTATACAACTTTGTGCATTTGTCTTGTGAATGGTTTAAGCAACGTGCATCTAACAGTAAACCTGTTAAAAAGACCTACTTGTTAGTTTCTCTCTGGCTATTCTGGATTTTTTGGTATGAGACTAATTCAATTATAGAGCAAAACTGAAGATAATTAATCTGCAATTTAGTGTCTGCCTAGTCCCTTTGCTGACATTCCTTTCAGAGCTCACTCACTTTAAGCATCCTTCTTTTCTGAGAAGTTATTTTTCTAAGTCCTCATAAACTCCTGCTATAGGCTTGTGAAAACAAAAATGTATATGTGGTTTTTTTTGTTTGTTTGTTTTTCTGTCTAGCAAACTTTTCAGCAGTTGGAGACAACATTTATGTAGCAAGGTGACTTGGAAGGCTGAATATAAATAACTCGATCCTGAGCTGCTGCATTAATTGGTAGAGGTTGGGAAGTGGGAAAGCAAATTTCAGTCCTGTTAGATTCTGTTCTGAAGCCACCTCTCCAACAACCGTCTTAATTTAATTACCACTTTATCCATTACTGGCTGAATTTGTGACAATGGCAGCTTTATGTGTCTCTCTTAATAGGAACTGAGCCGAGCTCCCACTTGAAGTGTCAGGGTCAGAGGCGCAGTGGTTGAAGTGCTTCAGTACATCACTTGAGTGGAAGGGCTTTCCAGTTAATATACTTAGGGGAAGTATGAACTGCTCCACGCCCTCCCCTCCATCCCTTCAAAACAGCATCCTGCTGGCTCACAACTGTGTTGGGAGCTACTAAAGCTCATTTAAGGAAACAGTTGGTAGGACATAGAAGGGGAGAGGAAGGACATGGAGTTTTAAAGATGTTGAAGAGGAGAATGAACGTTAAATTGCTTGCAATGCTTGAGACCTCAATTTCGTCAAATATTGGAAATAGTCATTATGGGAATAAGCACAGTAGAAAGGCTAATGCCTCCTCTGAAATAAAAGGAAACGACATGGGACAGTCGCTTGCTTGTGTTCTCCTTAGGTCCAGGGAAGTGGCCTGAGGGAGGACTATGAATGCAAGCACTCTTTCTCATTTTTATCTTCTGTTATCACACATTTATATGAGGTTGATCTCAGCCCGCGTAGAATCTGAAAGCAGTTTCAACCAAGCAGATTCAACAGATGAAAAACCATGTGGGTTCTTAGTTATTTCTCACTTCAATCCCAACTTGTGACCCTAAAGTTTTTCCATAAGATGGTTAGAAATAATCATAATAATTTCATAATGCTTGGTTTTTAGTAAAATGTTTTTTTAATTGGTGCTTGAAATAAAATTTTTGAAATTAATTGACCGTGAATGTAAATATTGTATGAACAAATCACAGAACCCTGAGAATTTTCCATTGGTCAGCCTAGGATATGAAGTGGGGTGAGCAGTAGGGAGATGAACAGTGAAGAGAAACTAAAGTTCCGAGAGCAAAAAGCTCTCTGATATATGAGATGATATACTTAAGCCTGCAAAAACTTTGCCAACTGCATTCCCAATCCACTTTATTAAATAGCTGATGTCATTATGAAATCATTTTGATTATGACAGTCAAGAAAAGAAACAAACAGTGTTAAAATATTTATCAAACGGCACAATATTATAGTTTGCTCTAATATTGTGAATGGATGGCAATGTTATTTATGAATCGGGTAAAAAGAAAACAAGTGCTTGAACAAACTTCAGACAACTGAGGCAAAATCAACACTTTGCAGTGCATCAGAAGTGTACTGCAGTGTCCCCTTTATTTTTATCTTTTGGTTTAAAATAATTTTTTTTTTCCATTTAGGTACATGCCACTTTACACTAGAGATAGTGATGTATAATAATTTCTGATGTTTTTATATATGAAGATATCCTGTTCCCTATAAACTATTACTGCTTAGGACTGGGGCTATTAAAATCAAATAATGTACGAATCAAACCATCATCTCAGTCTTGTTTGTTTGTTTATATGCTTTTGCTTTTATTCTCTTTTTTTTCTCTCCTTTTTTAATTTTCCATAAAAAGGGTGAGGATCTCCTTACCCATAAACACTATTTTAAAAACATTGTGGCGTAGGGCTTAGAGGAAAGGGAAAAGAAAATCATCTACCTCTTTATCAAGAGCACATACACTGATGTGAAGTTCTCTGTAGGACTTCTCTGTAGGAGGATGAGATAAATAGCACCTCATCCAAGTCAAACTGCAACCTGGGCTGGTCATTCTTCAGTACAGCTCAGAATTGTCATAGGGGGCGGCCACATGGAATTTCAGTAACAGGTCTATTTCCACTGTTTCCTAGGAGTGGACGTAACCATTTTACTCATTCTGAGGGGATATTGTTGAACATGATAAAATGAAACAGATTAAGATAAAATAATACAAAGAGGCTCTAAGACAATGAAATCTTCCCAGAAAAACTACTTGTTCAAATGAGCATTGAGTCTAGATCCTAGAAAACTATGGTGTTCTTGAAACTTGAGATTTAAAGTATTTAAATATCTTCAAGAAAACATGGAATGCCCTAGAGCAGCGGTTCTCAACCTGTGGGTCGTGACCCCTTTGGGGGTCGAACGATCCTTTCACAGGGGTCGCCTAAGACCATCGGAAAACAAAAAGATATTTACGTTATGATTCATAACAGTAGCAAAATTTAAACTTTAATGCAATGAATAATGCTTGCATTCGTTTGATTAATGCCATATTTTAGTGAACATCATACTACACATCGCTATGCAATTAAATTCAACTTCGAAACGTAATATATAGATAACATCTCTTAAAATGCATATACATTTTTTTGGCACCCCAATGTATATAACACTAGAGGTTAAGCTCCTTGTGTGCAGGGATATTGTCTGTCTTGTTCACGTCTATGTTCTTAGCACTTACGATGGTGCCAGGCATAATTTCAAATAAGTATTTTGAAATAAATAAATACTTGGGCAAAGATTTTTTTTTAAGTATTTAGTTTAACTCTATTTTCTTGTTTTTCTTTCTTTTTTTTTTTTTTTAATTTTTATTTATTGTTAGTTTCAGGTGTACAGAACAATGCAATAGTTACCCTTTTCACCCTCACAAAGTAACAACCTCCCACCCCCCATCCACTGCCCTCCCACCCCCATATCATGCTTATCTATTACAATTCCATTGAATCCGTTCCCGCACTCTACTCCGTGTCCCGAGGTTATATGTATATATAATTATAGTTGACATACAGTGATATTCAACATCAGTTTCAGAAATACAATGCGTTGGTAAGGCCTCCACATCAACTATGAAGTGGACTCCCCAAAAGGGCATTGGTCCATCTGGCTCCCTAAGAAATGCTTACAACGTTATTGATTGTATTCCTTGGACTATCTTTTTCTATCCCTGAGGCCATATTACAATTACCAATTTGTATTGTCTCATCCCTTCCCCTCTCCTTCATCCCCACCCCCTCCAAACTAACAACCCTCAGTTCTTCCTCTGTGTCTCTGAGACTATCTCCATCCACTTCTCCCATCCATTCAGTTCCTTAGAATCCACGTATAAGTGAGATCATATGATATTTGTCTTTCTCTGACTGACTTATTTCACTTAGCATAATGTTCTCTAGTTCCATCTTGTTTTTCTGATAACTGCTTCTTAGGAGAGTTGTGAGAATTAAATTACATAAAGCAATTAGCACTTTACTTGGCACCTTGTGGTTACCAAAACAAGGATAGTTCCCTTTTTTTTTAGATCACTAGTTTATCATTCAATCTTGTATTTCTAGAATATTATCTAAGCAATCTTTTTCTGGCATGTCAATGCTTTGTCATAGAAAATATGAGGTAAGCAGTATTACTTAATTTTTGCAGAAATATATGTTTCAGTTTTAATTTCTTCATCCTAAACACTTTATTTTTTTAAATAAAATCATATGTTTAATTTACAAAATGTCAGTTTTTGAATGAGCAACATTTGATCTAGAACATACTTTGAAAAGAGCTCAGCTATTCTGTTTTCTTTGCTTTTGTTCTAGAAGTTGAGCTAAAAACTTGGTAAGGTGTGACCTAAACCTCATTCTGACAAAGCTCAGGTTTCTTTAGCTACATAAAGCATTTGCCTACTTGAGAGAAAAATGTTACTTTTAAGACAACAATACAAAGAACAAAGGAGTACAATATTTCAATGCTTCCAGTGTTTTCCAAGTAAAACCAGCACAATTAAAAGATGATAACCACATCACAGATCTAAATTGTACTCCTTTATTCTGTCAATAATTGTGGTAGCCTCAAAAGATGAAAGACTGTCACCTTGCTGTTAAAATTCTATTAATGATATGCATCCTAGCATGAGCCTGAATCATAGGTATTAATGTTTTTGAGACTTTAGTGTAAATGGCATGGGGGTGTGGAGGTCAGGTAGTCAGAAAAAAAAATATATCGCTGCATACATTTTTTTATATCTTTATAATGTAAGAGTGGTGGCATCTTTTCATTAGTGCTTTAGCTCTCGAACATTTGCTTCTCTTTTTGTTATAATTTTCATATCGCTGAATGATAATTTTAGATTTCATCAATAATTTTCACTTCTAATATAACTTTACCTGTTATAGATGTAAAAAGTAATTCTTAGTCTTTATCCACTTAACACTACTGAGTTAAATAAACTGCAGAAGATGGTACATACTAACAATGCCAAATATTTTTGGTGAGGAAAATAGGCTGCAATAAGATTCTGCTTGTCCAAGAGAACACAATTCTGATGCATGAGGATATACCGTCTTTTAATCAACACCTTTGACCCAACTCCAAAGCAGCGATTGCTGTAAATGGTAAATGGCCATTGCGCTATGACTTATTCGCACTTCACCCTTCTAATCAGAAACATCAGAGAGTATGCTAATTCATACCAAAATATGCCTGCTTTTCTTTGTCTTTTTAAATGAATGTGTTCTGTATGGTTAGACTGTCAACAACTGCTCATTGTGCATCTTGTATGTGCAAGCTACGTTGCTAAATAAGCAGAGTCAAATCTTATAAAAATGTAAAAAAAGTATCCTTTTTTAGGGAGCTGGTAGTTCAGCTTAAAATAATTGACATACACACAAAAGATGATACTGGCTATCTAGATGATATTCTAAATTATCAGTAAATAATATCAATATCAGTAAATAATAAATAAAATAGGAAGATCTGGAACTGAGGGCAGACCCAGGTTCTCTCATTTCCCGTTTTTGTCATTTTTATGCTTTGGTCCCTTCTTCTGCAAATGGCTATATTATAAAACCTAAGATTGCTATGGGTATATATTATGCTCTATGTAGTATAAACTGACTATCCATATCTATTTCTATCTTTCTCTCTCTGTCTACTTTAAAATGCTGCCTGGAACATAATAATTTCTATATAAGTACCTTTATTTTTCTAAAACCACATACTTACTTTGTTTTAAAATTTTTCGTTATTATTATATTAATGCATCTGCCACTGAACTTTAAATAGCCTGAGTATATTTCACTGGGTCATAGACAAATTTACACTACTGCTACTTTACTAAGTGCAAATACTGAAGGTAATAAGTTGAATACATTTTAAATTGAACAGCTGGAAACCAGATCTAGATTCAGACAAGCTACTTTCGGAGCAATTAGAAACTGAATGATGACTAGAAGATGAAAAACTGGCAGCTCCAGATAACCTTCTACTGGATATTAATTTACATCAAAATTGCCTGACGTTCAGTGTCTTGATAACCCATGTTTCCACATATTCCGTGGAGAATTTTTTGTTTGTTTTAGGCCAGAGGGTAAATTCTGTGTCTGTTACTCCATCTTGGGGTGTGTATTCTTGTTTGTTAAGTGGAAGGCTTGTCATAACTTATTAAATGAGATTTATTCTCAAATATGACACTATGTGTAGGAGGTTAGTTACACAATCAATTTGTCTAATTATGATTCACTTTGCCCAATTTTATTTCTTGGTAATAAAGAGGATAGATTTTTATTGAACATATATAAATACCCATACTGCCATGAAAACATAATGGGATTCAGCAAAGTAGTGTTCAATTCTGAGGCGTTAGAGAGAACAAATTTCATTTAAAATGGTTAATTTCAGTTTGGAAAGGTATAGCCTACTAATATTTAGAGATAAAATGGTGTCCTTGTTGTTTTAACTCATTTGGGCTGCTGTAACAAAATACCATAGACGGGATGCCTTATAAACAGCAGAAATTTATTTCCCACAGTTCAGTAGGCTGGGAACTCCAAGACAAAAACAGCAGATTCAGTGTCTGGTGAGGCCCTGCTCTCTGGTTCACAGAAAGCCATTTTCTTGCTGTGTCCTCATATGGTGGAAGGGGCAAGGGAGCTCTCTGGGGTCTCTTTTATAAGGGGATTCATTGCATTCATTAGGGCTCCACCCTCATGACCTAACCAACTTGCAAAGGCCACATCTCCTAATACCTTCATATTGGGTGTTAGAATTTAAATTCTGAGTCACAGAGTGGGAACCAAAAACATTCAGTCTATAATAGCCATCTACACATAAAATTAGAACAATAATATGATAATAATATTTCAAACAAATAATTTTTTTCTCACCATTTCATCCTATGTAATTGTTGTAACGATGGATGTTGGGTAAGAAAGAAGCAGTTCTTTCATGAAGGTTGGCTTTCAGGCAGAACAGAGTTCTAGAAATACTGACTCAGCCCATCTACACAGCATGAACATTTTTTAAGCATTATCAGCTTGCAAGGGGCTTCTAATTATCTATTCATTGAAGTACCAATAATTTAGAGTATCTGATGGAATCTTTACAACAGGCATTGTGACAGCCTTTTTTTATGGACGACACAAGTCTAACCTATAGTTTATAGCAAGTCTTTTAGCAAGCATCAGTAGGAAGAAGAAGCCTGTTGATTTACTGTTAATTGATTAGAGTGGATAAGGATATGAGAAAGGGGCGAGTAAATTTCCAACTGGGGTTTAGTACATAGTATTTCAGGAGTTTAATCAGCATTTCTCCTGAGGGTAAGAAAATATTATAGACAGTAAAATAATTGAAAAATCTCTAGGACCATAAACTGTATAATTTCTGAAATACCGATTGTAGTAATATTTTACCTGTACAAGTCTTTACTTAGGAAGCACTGAGTGTTTCTTCTGCTTTGACGATTCTTTCCATACAGATTTTACAATACTGTTAAGCTAATTATAAAATATGGAAGACAGCAAACAACCCTAATTATTCCTAACACCCCTGTTTTTTTATCAGATGAAATAATCAATCTTTGCATTTGTCTACAAGACCTACAAAGGCCCTCCTGAATATGTTATTTTTTCTAAATTTGGGAGCTAATATTTGAGGTAAACCAAAAAATTACAGCAGAGATAATAACTGAAGATAGGACCATGGGTGCTGAGAAATAATATCTATTTAATCAAAGTGAAAAAATGTTTTAAATAAACTCAGAAAATTATAACAATTTTTAAGAAATTTTAGATTTATCATAAGCGAGGAATTTTTTTATTCCTTTTTTGTTTTAATTAACCAATTGCATATAAAATCAAACCTGAGCAGGGGAGCTTATTCTGTTAAGGTATGGAATTGCTTCTATGTGGAAAGTTTACCCAGACGATAATGAATAATATTTCATTGGGTCTTTGGAAAAGTCATAACATATTTTATCTATGTTTTTCGAAGGTCATATATATAAAGAACAAAGATCAATCAATGATATATTGTCCATTTAGTTTGATAACCTTTTGCCATCTTTCAGTGAGCTTCATAATTCCTCATTCATAGAAGAACCTGTCTTTATTTGCGAAAAACTGAATAAGGTGCTGATTTACAGCCTCATCTAAATGAACATTATACCACGCAAGGAGTTTTGAAAAGAGTGAAACAAGTGGAAGTCTGATGGCGCAAGGTCAGGCAAGTATGGTGGGTGTGGCAACACATCCCATCTAAGCTCCAATAATTTTTGACGGGTGATCAAACTTGTGTGTGGCCTCACGCTGTCACGATGGAACATAACTCCTATATGATTAACAATCTGTGGGTATTTCTAGATGATGGGTTCATTCAAACTGTCAAACTGCCAACAGTACACATTCAAATTGATTGTTTGGTTCCTTGGTAGGAACTCCAAAAACACACCTTTAAAATCCCACCACACTGAGAGCATAACCTTCCTCTGATGAATGTCTGCTTTCGATGTCATTTGAAGCGAATCATCACATCGGGACCAAGACCGTTTGTGCACTACATTGTTGTAAACGATCCACTTTTCATCACCAGTTGTCAGTCACTTCAAAAAAGGATCCTTTTCCTTATGTTTAATGAGCATATTGCAGACGTTTATACATGCCATGAAATGAACTTCTTTGAGTTCATGTGGAACCCAAATATCGAGCTTGCATATGTATCCCAGCTTCTTCAGGTGGTCGTGAAAGCTTGAATGATGGATGTTCAATGTTTCTGCAGTCTTTTGTGTCATGTAACATAGGTTTGACTCCATCAATGCCTTTATTTTGTCATCATCAACCTTGGTGGGCCTCCCTGACCAAGAAGCATCATTGAGATCAAAATCACCAGCACGGAATTTCGTGAACCATCATTGACACTGACGTTCTTGTAGAGAATTATCACTGTAAAC
This sequence comes from Hipposideros armiger, assembly GCF_001890085.2. Classification (NCBI taxonomy): domain Eukaryota; kingdom Metazoa; phylum Chordata; class Mammalia; order Chiroptera; family Hipposideridae; genus Hipposideros; species Hipposideros armiger. The sequence continues at coordinate 45,524 of NW_017733127.1, read as the reverse complement.
TTTATGCAACTTTTCACAAGGTTTACACCTGTTCTTTCCTTTATGGAAGTAAAACAGTAAAATATGGCAAAAATGCTCAGTTTGGTCTTCCATCTTCAACTTGTTGTAAAATCTCCAAAACTCAATCAAATCACTCAATTTTTTTTTTAGAATGAAGCTAGAGCTGTCAGCTGTCAAATGACATAGCAATAACATAAATGTGAATGACTCTAGTACTTCCAAAAATGAACTAATGCTATCTGTTGCAAGCATGTGTCATGACTTTTCCGAAGACCCAATATTATCCCTGAAGGGTTTCTAAGATTTATTCATCAATTTGACAGAAAATAAAGCCAAACTTTTACTTTACATTGATACATATTTTGCAGCAAAGTTTTCATGAATTGCCTGCCCCTACCTCCTTAAGCTATCTGGATATTAATCCCAGCAAAAATAATTTAACTTTGCCAAAGCTTAAAACTCTTCATAGGGCCTTTTAGGTTCAGGTATTATAAACCAAGGCAAATAAAATTAACTTCCCTCTATCACTTCTCTTACAGAAGAAAAAAAAAACAATTTAATATGTTTTCCTGGGAGATCATAAATGATGCTCTCTGAAATGATGAACCAGTCAGTTCTTAATAATTTTTAGACAAAGAAACAACAAGTTTGTAAAGAAATGACAGATCAAAGGCACCTAGGTTTGGGGTGCTCATTAATGAGTAAGTTAAACAAAGACTTGGCTTAACTATTAAATTAGTAACAAAGTTAATATGATTTGTTTATACAAGCTTTTTGGCCCAGGGTTTTTTAAGTCTAGCAATAAAGGTGTGTTTCTCAGCCCCCCTGGAGCAAAGAGGTCACTTTTCACAAGGGAGGTTTATTTATTGCAGTCAAGAAGACAAGGAAAGTCAGCATGTCCTCCTTAAACCAGATGCTTGTCAAGTAACATCAACTCAAAGTAATCAATATGACACTGTAGGGTATTTTGAGGCAGCCTTCCCTGGGCCCCAACATTGGGTTACATAAAATACTGGTTAATATCTTACAGAGCAATAAAACATAACTGTGTGGTTATCTGTTTTACTGAATAAAAATAATTGACATCTCTTATAGATAACAACAACAAAAATCTACAATTACCTGCAATGTCACTGAATCTGAAATGTTTAATTATTGGAAAGGAGTCAAAGTAAGGATGTTTCCCTCGCTATTCCTCAAGTGGCCTTCACCCCCACCCATCTTTTTTACTCATTTGCACAGTTTGGTTACATTTTCACACAGTATAACAAGAGAACAGTGATCCTTGGTACAAAATAAAGTTGTCCTGCTTATTCTGAACCCATCCCTACCCCTCAAGCTCAGAAGGAGACGTTGGAATTATCAAGGGTAGGATAGGTATTTCCTGTATTTCTCAGAATGTAATTAATATACAGAGGGTTCCTGATTCACAATGGTTTGACTTATAATTTTTTGACTTTATGATAGTGGGAATATAATGTGCATTCAGTAGAAACTGTACTTCAAATTTTGAACTTTTCCTGAGCTAGCAAACAATCTGCTATATAATCCACTCTCATGATACCGTGTAGTAGCGGCTAGTCAGAGGCCCTGGTCAGGCATGTAATCACCAGGGTAAAGAACTGATTCTCTACAGTGTACTGTGTTGCCAGTTTTTTTTGTTTTGTTTTGTTTTTAAATTATTTCTGAGCACATTTAGAATAAACTAGGTTAAGCTATGACATTTTGGGTAGGTTAGGTGCATTGAACGCATTTTTAAAATTTACAATATTTTAAACTTACAGTGGGTTTATTGGGACATAACCCCATCATAAGCTGAGAAACATCTGTACTTTTCTCTCAAATGGAAAGCCCTGATTATCCTTCTGAAGTTTTCCTGACATATGCATTGTGTGTTAATCTCATCTGATTAAAAGAAGGGAGGAATAAGGAACTTGGCATGAGAAAATTTTTTTGTGGGTAGAGGGCATTAGGAAAATAGTAAAGGTTAGATCAATTTTTGAAGAAAGAAAAATCTGAATAAAAGAAATTAGGATAAAAACAGGCTTTCTTAATAAAGTGACCCTCTCCCCCACCCTCCTCCTTAAAGCTTAATTAAGCTTAACCTCTTGAGTACATACCCTTGTTCTCTAAGAAAATTATTACGTGACACCCATCTTTAAGTTTTCTCCTCCTATACTGTAATTACACTTTATTGTCTCAAGCTTTTAATTATTATTCACCTGTATGTTTTATATGATAGTATCATGGAAAAGAAAGATATAGGACAATAAATAAAGTGTGTTTTCCTCTATAGTAACTATGTAATGGCTCCGTACAGAAGAGATGAGTCCTATTCAGCAAACAGTGATCAGGAGTTCCAGAAATGTCCGTGAACCAAAGGGAACTCCTCCTCAGGATTTTGGGAATGTTGGATGATATGCAGAACACCCCAAGATACACTGATAAATAGACTACTCAGGAAGAAACTAAAATAAAACCTACTTTTCTTTTTCTCTGTGCTAGAAGATTGGCCATTGAGTGTAGTGAGATAGAAGCTTATAGAAGTTTGCTCAGAAATGGGGAAACTGAACACTAGCATGAGCGACCACAGGCAAGGTGCTAGTCAGCAGCAATGCCAGATAGAGCCTGAGATTTTTTTTTTTTTTTTTAGCTGAGCCATCCTGCCACCTGTTGGCAGCTCAGCAGCTGCTCAGCTCGGGCCGGGAATCGAATGGCTGTTGCTCAGAGCTCAAACTCTTGAGCGAGCTCTTAACCAACTGAGCCACTCGGCTGGCCCCAGAGCCTGAGATCTTTTAAATTGAAATACAATACTCTTTTCACTGGACTGTTTTTCCTGGAAGGGACTTGGTGGGGATACAGCCCTGTTAGTTTCTATGTAAGTAGTAGAGAAGATGCACTGCCTTCCTCAGAGGAGAATGAAAGAAGCTACAAAAACTTGGGTTCAAGGTTCTATTCTTCCACTAATAGTTATGGGAATTTAGGCAAGACGCATTGCTATTTTGAGCCTTACTTATCTATGAAATATTTATGTTAATACTTTCTTGGAGTGTTGTTGTGAGGTAAGATTATGATTTATAAACCAAAGTATTATTAATATAAATAGTCTAAATATAAACCTAAAATACTGATAATATGCATACAATGAAAAACACTTTTTCCAAATCTTTGTGCAAATCTGATTTTCTTCCCCTTCTTTAGTTAAATTTATTCAGTTTGTCACAGTCACCTGCCGAGACCCACTCGACTCCCAGTGGCCACCTGGTGTGTGCAAGCCAGGTACCTAGAGGGTCCCTGAGTGGACTAGCGGAAGATTGAGAAATAAAAGAAATCAAGTAGAGAAGAAAGACACAGAGACAAAGCTGGGATCAGGAGGGACACCCTGCCGCTGGTGGCGGAGAGAGTACCACTGTTTATTGGTCACACACTGGTTATATAGAAAGCAACTTCCTCTTTTGCAGGGAAATTCCCCTAGCTAAGCACAGGGAATTTCTGTAGGGGGTTTTGGGGAATGGGGAACCAATGTCCCTTATGCAAAGTTTTGGGGGTCTGGAGAAACAATTTCTCCTAGCAATAAGTTACATGATTACACAACATATACCAATGATATATTTTAAGCAAGGTTAAACTGAGGCAGTTACCACCTGTCAGTAAGTCCATGGTGGAAAGTCCCAAAGCATGTGAGTCCATATTTAGAAGGTGATATCCGAAGGTCTGGTGATGTCAGCTCCAGGGGACTTCTGCTTTTCCCTGGCACAGGAGATGAGTTAAGCTGTCCTTCCAGCGGTTCCTCTTTTGCTGTTCACCCAACATGGAGTTCTGCAGCTTTTTCAGTATACAGAACACGGAGGCCTGCAGCCTTCACAGCTTGCAGCCTCACTGCTCTCAAATGGCTCCCAACAGTTGTTGGTTCAGCAAACTCTATCTTCATCAGTATAATATGATTTATTTATCTTTATAACCCCTCAACTCCCCACTTTTAGAAGATCTGCTATAGCAGAAATGTAATATTTGTTGAATGAATAAATGATTAAAGTAATTGCTGAATTATTTAGTGCCACATTTTTCCTGATTCTTTACTTGGTGCTTAGAATAAGAAATGACCCTCGCCCCCATAGACTTCATCACTTGTTATCTTGATTTTATGAACTTTTGATCATTGCATTCCAACTTCCCAGTTTGCCACCAAATGTGATTCTTTTAAGTAAGGAAATGCACCTACATAGATAAGTTCACATTGTGTGCATATTTAGCAAGCCCAATAATTGTAATCTGTTTTTATGTCTTGCCACGTCATGGTACCATTTCAGATGATTAATTCAAGCCTAGTGTGCTTATCAGACTCGGGTTTTTAAATAATGCATGTTTTCAATCATGTGTTCTCTGTGAACACATCCTTGTCTTAAATGTGTCCACAAAAGAGGAATCTTGCTAAAATTAAATCAGCATTTTCCTGTTTCAGTTCTCATAATACATAACACTGTGTACATTGAGAGATTTTCCTTCAATAATCCTGCATCTGCCCCCAGAGGACACAGCCACTGGAGACCTTGCAGCAGATCATGCTCCTCCTGCTAAGGCATGTGTGAGGGTGGTAAAAAGTGAAGGTAAAATAAATAAGGAATAAAAGATTCTTCTCCCCTTCATATAATGTCATATAAAGTGGGTTTCTAAAGGCCACTCCCCAGAGAGAAAAAGGGGCGCTGTCATGTGCGACCCTCATTTTAAAATGGTCTATCTGAGGCTGGTTAAGCCATGATTAATTTTATCTTCTCACATCATTTCTCATATCCTCTTATTTTTTTTCCTTTATCTTATTACACATTTCAATTCACCTGGTGCTGGATTTTTCTGTTGTGTTTCTACCATTTCGAACAAAGTCTTATATTTAAAAGGCTGCAGCTGATTACTTTGGAATTTTAATTTTGTGATAACTTTATTTTTGTATTTAAAAATAAAATGATAGCCCTTTTTATAGTGACAAAACTAGATGCTAAAATATCTGTTGTTTTTTTTTCACCTGTATAGTAACTTTAACCTCTCCAAACTCAACTTAAGCAATTTTATGTAGTTTCATCCCATATGTTTATTTCATTATTTATCAGTTTATTATTTGATTATTTATAGTTATTTCTAATTTTCAATGCAGACAGATTCTCCCCTCAATGAGACCATGAGTTCTTGAAAATCTGCCATCTTCTTTTGTTTTTCTTTTTTCTCCTGTGTTTTGTGTTAGTTCACACACTTAGCATCTCATTAGATTTTATTAAACAACTACAATGTGCCAGGTCTGTACTTGTAACACAGGACATGCAAATATAAATAGTGTAATAGAGTCTTCCTTCCCTTAAGGGTGTAATAGTCTAACATAGAAGTTTCTAACACACGGCATCTTGGGAGAGCTTTTTTTTGTTTTAAAAATTATCTGCAAGACAAATTTTGGATGCATAGGTACATTTTTAAATAGAAAGTACACTTTCATAGGTACTGATTTTAAGGTCTCTACCTCTTAAAAATTAAAACAATGTACAATATAACCATTCTCTGTTCTGTTTTACTCCTCAACTCATTACCCCTCTTCTCATTCTCTGTACTAGGCCCACCATTATCCATCTTAGTTAAAATGAGACCCACTTTCTTGTGATATAACCATCACTGAAAAAAATTATAAAGCAAAATAATCATTGAAGATCTGTGGAAATTGCCCTAAATTATTATAACAAAGGGAGAATAAGTCAGTCAAGAAATTCTACTAAATTTCAGTAAATATACTGAGAGTCTGTAGCACTTGTGCTGTGATGTGCTCCCTCTCTTGTCCATCCCAGCTGTGACAGAAAAGCTCTACTCCAGCAGGTGTGGCCAAGAAGACAGGACTCATAGTCCCTCCAGCTCACAGTCAAGGTTTACAGAGAGGCAAGCCACCAGCATTTCTCATTCCACCCCCACCCCACCCAGCATTTCTCATCTGCCTCAGTTCCGCATTCCAGAGGTGAAAGTCAGTGTAACTATGCGGAAAGGTCTGGGGCCTTCTGCCTCTACCCAGCTCCCACTCAGTGCATGAAGGCTCTCAGTGCTGACGCAGGCTGAAACACTATGGCCCTGAATGTCCCACCCCAGCTTGCTCACATGAAGGTTTCACACCTGGATATGCAAGCTGAGAAGAGTAGAGGCCATTGGCATCACCCAGTGCCTTGCTCATAAAGGAGGGTGTGGTCCCCTGAGAAGTGAGCCACTGCCCTAAGCTCCTGAAAAATGCCTCAGAGATTTTTGCCCACAGGGAGAGTCACACCTTAAGAAGAGAGCTCTCTGAATTCTTCCCCCAAAAAACTCATTTTATTTGACACGGGGAGTAGAAGAAGCTCAAGACCAACGATAATCTTAAAATCAAATGGCGATTTTTTTTTTTTTTGCAAGCAATTAAGAGGAGACTGGTAGTTCTCGAAAGCAAAAAGCTAATCTATAGGCCTGCTGGTTTACCAGCAATAACCAAGAAAAGAGGTAGGTAAGAACAGGCTTCCAGATTCTCAGGAAAAAAAAAAAAGAAAAAAAAAACCAAAACTGACCTCAAAACTATCCTTGCAAAGAGGGGCCCTAGAGCCTCCGTAGTGAGTGGTGACCCTGTTGACACCTTGAGTTTGGATGTCTGCCCTCAAGAACTGTGAGAGAATAAATTTGTTTTGTTTTAAGCCACCCAGTTTTGATAGTTCTAGGAAACTAATACAAACTGTATGTCAACAAATTATATAACTTTGATGAAATGAACAAATTCTAGAGAAGCACGGTCTACTGAAATGGAGTCAAGAAGTAGAAAATCTAAATTGACCTAGAACATGTAAAAAGACTGAGATACTAATCAAAATATGCTACGTACACATTCAAAAAGGCCATACCCTTTTTGAATGGCTCCACTGGTTGGCTCCACTGGTGAATTCTGCCAAACATTTAAAAAACAATACAGTTTTTTTCACAAACACTTGTAAGAAATAGAAGAAAACGGAACACGTCTCAATTCATTCTATAAGGCATGTATTCTTCTCAAAGCAGAAGCAGACACAAACGTGAAAAAGAAGACTAAAAACCAATAACTTCATGATTATACATGCAAAAATGCTCAGCAAAATACTAGTAAACTGAATCCAGCAATATATGGAAAGATTATATGCCATGCACAAGTGGGATTGATTTCAGGAATGCAAAATTGGTACAACATATGATTAATTAAAGTAATACACGAAATCAAGAGAATGAAAGACAAATACCACATGATAATCTTAGTATAGATGAAGAAATTGCATTGACAAAAATCAGTACTGCTTTACTATAAAAACACTCAAAAATCTGGAAATAGAAATTTTCTCAGCCTAATCAAGGATATCTATGAAAAACACACAAATAGCACCATAGATAATATTGTAAAAACTGAAAGCATTCCCCTACAATCAGGATGAGGACAAGGATGTCCACTCTCACCACTTGTATTCAGTATTGTTCAGGAGCTTCTATCTAGAGCAACTAGACAAAGAAAAAAAAATGCAACCAATAGGAAAGGAAGAGTAAAACTAATTTGTAGATGGCATGATCTTGGACATATAAGTCTTAAGGAATCCACTAAAACAATCTATTAAATTAATAGGCATTGCAAATTCAGTGTATCCAAAGGATTCCTCTTAATTTCTACTCTGCCCTCTTTCCCAAACAAACACAACATTTTCCCACTCTGCTTTAACTTGATCAAACATAAAATCCCACCCACTTTATTTTGATAAAAATCTCAATATTATTCTCACGTCTTCCGTATTCCCCATTTAACAAATCTAATCCATTAGCAAATGCTGTAAATGCTACTTCCCAAATATCTCCTGTATCTGCCCTATTATGTGTATTTTCACCCCTAACATCCTAATCTGAATTAGTAGGCTCCTCTGTGCAAACCAATGCAATAACCTCCTGGCTGGTCTGTAATCTGTTCTGTTAAAAACAACCAAAATGATCTCTTAATATGTAAATATGATCATTTACATGCTAAAAAATCCCTAGTGCCACTCCACTGTATTTCAACATCTAATCTTTTTTTTTTCAGTCTTGCAAAGTCATACGTGTCCTAGTGTCTTTCTACCTCCCTTTGTTCCATCATATCCTGTCATGTCATGTCAGATCTAATTGCAATCTGCCTCTTTTTTATTTTCTCCCTTGTTGACTATGCTAGTCTTCTTTTGATTCCTTGAATAGCTCTACTCATTTGTTTCTCGTGTTTTTGCATTAGCTGTTTATTCTGTCTGGGGTGCCCTTACTAGGGATCTACTCAAGCTGTTTCTTAGCATTCAAATATTAGCTTAAATGTCTTCTCTTCAGAGGGACCTTTTATAATAAACCGCACATAGTTACTATATGATCTCTACTATGTCGTTGTTTTGCAGTTATCTGCAGAGCATTATCACTAGATGGGTTTTTGGAAAATTTACCTTTTCTGTTTTCCTCAACTATTAGAATATAAATTCTGCGAGAGTAGATACCTTGTCTTTTTTTTTTCACCATGATCATATCAAAGATAGTGTAGAAACTCTAACATATAGAAGGGATTCAATAAATGTGAATAAATGAAAGAATTAATGAATGATTTTAGTTACAGGATGTATTCAGTTACTAAACTGGGAATTTGAATACAAATAAAATAATTGGGACCTTGTAGTGAAGTAAGTTCTACATCTGCAATTGAATTCAAAAGATCTGCAATTGAATTCAAAAGACATGCAATGCTTACCTCAGAGGAAAGGGCATCTCAGTACAGAGGGGTGGCTTATGGGTCACGTTTTGGGAAATTAGATGGTCACTAAGCAAAAAGGAGAAGGAAGGTCATTCTTGTCACTGAGGATATTGTGGACATAGGCTCATGGTCATATAAATGAAATGTGACACCTCAGAGATGTGAGTCCAGCTCACTGTCACTGCAAAACCCACAGAGGCCCATCTGAGGTTACTTGCAAAAATAAACTGAGTTGTTTGGAAAGTTCTCTTTATAAGAAGCATACAAATTCTGGCACTCATCTCTGTGAGGGAAGCATTTCCAGGTGACCCTTGATTTGAAGTTCTAAGCAGATTCTGAAGATATTTTTGTCTCTTTCTTTTTATAGTGCTATTTACCAAAAGAAAACATTGGCAGAAATAATTCATCCTGGTGTACATCCAATTTCTTTCTGTTTTGATTGGCTAGGCTTCAGTAAATGATTTTTCACATAAACAAGGGGGCATTGAAATTCTGATCTGGAATCCTGTATTCCTTTCTGATGCTGATATTGATGAGACAGGATGCTGAAGTTCTTGAAGGTAGTGCACACAGGGTATGGACATATGAAAAAAATGGTATTTGTCTCAGATTAGTCATTATAGTACAGTAAAACAGACTTTATTTTTGACTTGGAGGAAGGAAAGGAAAGGTAATCAGATGCCACTTAAAACTGGTTTCTAGGTTAAAAATATGTTAAAAATTTACAATGGCTGCCATAATTTTGACAGGTTGTATTCCGGTTCTAAGAATTATTTAAACTTAATTTGTTTACCTATGATTAATCTGTCCAGCTACTTTTGAGAAGACACAGATTATGGTGGTTAAATGTACTTTTGGCCTAACTATTAATTTTAAGAAGACCTGGGCAACAGGAGTCTGCAGAAAATCTACATCCTTTGAGAAATTGATTTATCAGTTGCAGAAACACTTGGAAAGAGTAAGGATACTTGATGAAATTTTAGAAGTTTAAATGTGTAATTATTTGTGGAATATAATGAGGAACATCCCAATATGAATTAGAAGCTGCATTGATTGAATAACAAAATAATTTCCCTTCATATATTATGTGCTAATCTGTGCTTTAATTCCTGGGTGCATTATACAAAGATATACAAAGACAACTATAATAAGCTAAAAACCAAGGGTGAAAAAATTTAAGAGGTATAAGGCCATTTATTTCTGTTATAATAATTTCACATTTGATTTTGATTTTGACAGGGAAAACTCCGTGAGACATGTTGGAAAATCAAAGAATATAAAAGGAGATTAATCCATTGATAATTCCAATATCCAGATATTAACATTTTGTTACACTGAAGACTTTTCCACTAGGTGGATAATAAATAGGTAGATAGAGAATAATGTAAATTGAAATTGAGATAACACGTATGTTTATAAAATTGACATTAACCTGTCATCCTGCATATGGGCAACAAAAATTACTAAACAATCTCTTCTATTATTTTGTAGATTTCTTTTTTCCCCTATTATCAATTCTATAATGCTACAGCTATAAAATTTCCTGAGGATGGTGTTTTGAGGAGTTTGGCCTGGCACGGGTAACAGAAAATAATTTTATCCTCTCTGTAGAGATTCCCCAAATTATTTCCAGACCTATGGCACAATTTTATCTTTCATCAGCAGTGATAATTTCTGATCACACCATACCTCTCTTGCAATGAGTATTTGTCCCAAAAAAATTTTTAGCAGAAAATAGAATTTAATTATTTTCAATTAAATGATTACATCAGAATCAAAGCAAAATATTCTTCTTAAAATTATACTCATTAATTTGCATCTATTTTTGTTTTTATGCTGTATTAATAATTTTAGGTTTATGAGAATTTTTATATATTGAAGAAATGAACTTTGATCATATTTATTATAAAATTACAAATTTATATTTTAATCTTTTAATGTTGTTTGTAACTATTCTGGGGTTTAAAATATTTATGAAACATGAACTTAAATGTGCCATCCTATGCATCTCTGATGATTTTCCCATAGTATGCCCTCCTATTATATTTTATTTATGTAGTTTTTGGTGTTTTAAGATTATTGCTTTTAAATATAGCTTTTAAATGTATTGGTCATCATAGTTTAGTCAATGATGTAAAATAAAGTCTCAAACTTAACTTTTTCCAGCAACTTTGTTAAATCAAAACTCTATGTATTTTTTTAATTAAATTTATTGGGGGTGACTGGCTAGTAAAATTGCATAGGTTTCAAGTGTGCATTTCTATAATACATCATTTTTCTATTGCATTGTGTGTTCACCACTCAGAGTCAGCTCTCCTTCCATCACCATATATTTGATCCCCTTTTCTCTCTTCTACCATCCCCCTCCCCTCTTATGCTCTGGTAACCACTAAACTGTTGGCTGTGCCTTAAAGAATGTAAAAGCTGTATTTTAAAATAATATTTTCATTAGTTTGTAATATGCCCTTTAAAATAACTTTAATTCTTATATGCCAAAAATATTCTGTGGCATCTGTAGGTTTCTCCTGATTGGGAGAACATAGATATTGATTGCATGGGTTCCTCTTCACTGGAAGATCAGGTGAGCGATACTGTGATGGTGAAGGTAATAACTGTAAATTGGGTATGTATCTGGGGTACAGTGTGTACAGCATTGCCTGATCATTTGTCTTGAATTGGTGAAGAACTGAAAACTCTTTAGTTTCTTAGTTTCTTCATTAGCAGGTTTCTTGTATAATTCGAGTGATGAGAAATAAACGGTGTTTTGGGGGAGAAATCACACTGGCAGAACATTTTATCATGGACAATTATATCTCTGGGTATAGTTTGGGTAAACCAGGTATGCTTTAGGAAAACGATCATTCTTTATTAATATGGGTTTAAATGTAATTGAGCATGAGAATAATTTATTTATTAAAAGATGTTTGTGAGTGTGTGTGTGTTGTGTGTGTGTGTGTGTGTGTGTGTGTGTGTGTGTGTGTTTATGTGTGTGCACTTTGTATGGCAATTTTTGGAGTAGCACTTAAACTTTTAAGTGAAAGGTGATATAATTTCACCTCAGATAGCAAAAATGGAGTAGAACCTGAAGGACACAGCTCAATCTGAATCAACTCTTTGGCTGAAATTACTCTCTCGACTCAATACACCATATTGGAAATGGGGTTATTCCTAGACTGAATATTACAATTTAGGGGAATGTGTTGGTGGAAGATTTGGGGATAATGTTGAAGGTATTTTTCTCCTTTTTTCACATTTTTGTTGAAGTATAGCATATATACAGAAAAGTACACAAATCTCAAGTGGAGGGATCAATTTATAAACTGAATTCACATGTAACCATGACCAGGCTGGAGGAACAGAAAGAACATTATTAACATCTCAGAAAACTCCAACGTGCACTCATCTACCCATTTACCCCCCAGAGTAATCACTGTTTGATATCATAGATAGGTTTTCCCCATTTTTAAACTGTATGTTAATAGAAACATGTACTTTTTGCATTTGCCTTCTTCTTGCTCCAAATAATATACCTGAGATTCATCCATCTTGTCACAGGTAGGTAGTTTTAAATCATCCATTCTCATTTCTTTTTTTAGTTTTCCATTTGAGTATTCCATTGTTTGACTTCATCTTACATTATTTATTCATTCAATTTTTGATGGGGATTTGTTTCTGAGTTGTTTTTTTATCTCTTATGAATATTGCCGCTGTAAACATTCTAATAATACGTGTCTCTTGGTATGTACATTCACACATTACTGTTAGTAATATACCTGGAAGTGGAATCGGTGGGTGCCAGATTATGTTCAGTTTAGGTCTGTACTACCAAATAATTTCCCAAAGAGGTTGTGAATAATTTATATACCCCACAACAGTGTGTAATGAGAGTCCCTTTACTCCAATTTCCTGACACTTCCTGCTATGAGGCCTTTTAAATTTTAGAATTGTCCTTGGGTGTTTAGTGGAATTTCAGTGCAGTTAAAATTTGCATTCCTTGATAACAAATGAAGTGGAATACTTTTCGTCGTTTTTGTTTTTTTTTTTTGCACTTACACATCCTTAATTGTAAAGTACCTCATTAAGCTTGTTTTTTCCTACTGATTTTAACCAACTTGTAAAAGCTTTTTTTGCTATCTTCTAAGAACTAGATCTTTGACAAATATATATGCGCAAATATTTTATCCCTCTCAATGTGTTGTTTTCATTCTTTTAACCTATCTTTTGATGGAAAGACATTCTTAATGTTAATCCAATGCTATTTAGTTGCTTTTTATTAAGTACTTTAAACAATTCTGCATGAGATAGCTATGCCTAATTCATTCTCTACGTTTTCTTCCAAACTTTGTATTAATTTACTTTTTGTAGTGACATCAGTGGCACATCTGGAATAGTTTTTGTTGTCATGTGAAGAAAGATCAAGGTTCTTATTTTCTTATATGGGTATCAACTTACCTAGAATCATTTATTTAAAATATTGTCCTTCCTCAATTGTACTATGGTGTTATCTTTGTCATAAATGAGGTGATCATATATTTATGCACCTTTTTTTTTTTTTGTTCCACTGGCCAGTTTGTATATTCTTGTTAAATTGTCACACTCTTTTGATAATTATAACTTTATAATATAATTTACTATCTTGTAGTTTCTAGTTTTGTTCTTTCAGTGCATTGGCTATTCTGGGATATGGTAATTTCTATAAGAAATTTAGAATCAAGTTTTCAATTGCATACATCCTATAACCCACCCCCCAAAAAAACACACACACACACCCTTCCAGAAATTTATTTTTTTAATTGGGGGTTCAAATAAAGCTATAGATCTATTAGGGGAAAATTAAAAATTTTTTAAACAAATTTGAGGCCTTTCAACCTATAAACATTGTATTTGAGACTCTTTTAAAGGGAGATTAAGAAATTTAGAAAGACATAAGCAATAGGAGTGTAGTATTGAGTACTATTTGTCAATGGGGTAATTTATTATGAGTATTAAACACATTAGGTTAAATTATCAATGTATTACTAACAATAGAAATTGGCAAGTTAGTGAATTCAATAAAAATTAAAATAAAGAGGAAAACACTGCAAATAATTTGCACTCTTGTGATCATTAAAAAAAGATGACCTAGAACACATTAGAGTTTAACTGAAGAGAGTAGAAGGACTAGTTTAGAAGGAGCTGACCTTTCTGGATTTCATCCTTATTAACCCAAATTATGAGCTCTTCTCTCATTGTAATGGTATCATATTCATGGTATTGTAATGATTAAATTTACTCAGATAAAAACCACAATGAGATACCACCTCACATTGCTTACAGTGGCTATCATCAAGATACATAAAAACAAGTGTTGGAGACGTTGTGGAGAAAAAGGAACCCTCATACACTGTTGGTGGGAATGCAAATTGGTGCAGCTGCTGACTGGTGCAGCCAAGGTTTCTTAAAAATTTAAGAATAAAAGGGCCGGCTGAGTGGCTCAGTTGGTTAAGAGCTCGCTCAAGAGTTTGAGCTCTGAGCAACAGTGGTTCGAGTCCAGCCCGAGCTGAGCAGCCGCTGAGCTGCCAACAGGTAGCAGGATGGCTCAGCTAAAAAAAAAAAAAAAAAAAATTTAAGAATAGAATTATCATATGACCCAGCAATCCATCTCCTAGGCATATACCCCAAAAATCTGAAAACATTCATCCATAAAGATAGATGTGCTCCAATGTTCATTGCAGCTTTATTTATGGTGGCCAAGACATGGAAAAAACCAAAATGTCCTTCAATAGATGATTGGATAAAGAAGAGGTAGTGTATACACGCAATGGAATGCTACACTGCCATTAGAAAAGATGAAATAGTGCCATTTGTGACAACATGGATGGATCTTGAGACTATTATGCTAAGCGAAATAAGTCAGAAAAAGGTGAGAACCATATGACTTTACTGATATATAGGATTTAAGACTGAAAGTAACAAAGGCACAAAACAAACAGATAAAGAAACAAAAACTCATAGACACAGACAAGAGTTTAGTGGTTACTAGAGGGTAAAGGGAGAGCAGGCATAGGAAGGGTAAAAGGAATTAAATATGTGGTGATGGAAGGAGAACTGACTCTGGTGGTGAACGCACAATGTGATATATAGATGATGTGTTACAGAATTGTGCACTTGAAACCTATGTAATTTTACTAACGATTGTCATTCCAAGAAATTTTAATTAAAAAAAGATAAAATTTACTTTAAAATTGTGTAAATACTAAATTATTAGGATTAGAGAAAAACATGGTCAAACTGACTACTAGGTGGAAAGTCTGAGAAGGATCTTGGAAAGATTTTTGTTTAATAGACAAAGGATAAAATCTTGAAGGAACAAAATTTGATTAAAATCAGAAGACCTATTGATCCGTGAGCTCAAGAATTTCTTTGGTATGGCAAAGAACTTGCACTGAAGTGGTCACCATCAGAATGAACATGAAGAGTATTTGAGAATAAACATTTTATTTTTACAAACTTGGTGGCCATCTGTCCATGAGAAGTCTGTGAAATGGTAGAATTCATTATTTTCCTGGTGTAATAGCTTTGGTAAATTGGCTTAGTTTATTAGCAATTGTGACGAAGTAACTCTTTGTGTTCTCTCAGACTCATACAACTACAAAGGCTTGTTTGTTGCAGCAGCTAGCTTTACTCTAACTAATGTTAATTCTGTTCTAGTTTATCCTGCTGATATGGGTGATGGAATGAAGGATTAGAAGAGGTTGATAGAAATCATACAGCCAAATTATACAGACCCTGAAAAGAGAAAGTTTTTTTTTCCTAAAGGGATTGTGGATTTTTCAATCAGGTCCTTTATCTTGAAAATGTGGTTGAGGACATATGTCAAATCAGGAATGCTAGTTTAAATGTGGGCTGAGTATGTGAGGAGCCCATTCTAAAAGGTTTATTTTATTTTTAAGTCATCCTATTTTTATCTAAATTTTATTTAGTTTCCCCAACTGATATATGATGTTTGGTACATACGATTTATTTAAGTTGAATTGAAGGCAATTTAGGGACCATGCTGAGAAAGGACGGGTGGTTTTTATTTGGTGCCCTGTTTCTAGAATAAAAATGGATAACTGCAAAGAAATGTAGAGATAATTTTCTGCTTTAGAACTTAGAATAAGGTGAAATCAGGAATTGAGGCAAAGGGCCAGCCTTTAAGTTTGCAGATTATACTCAAGATTTTATTTTTGGAAACTACTGGCCAAATGTCCTATCGGTTACTATTAGTAAACTTGATTGTGGAATAATCTGTGTTAAGATAGTAGGTAAAACTTTTTTGAGGTGGCTTTTATTTTAGCTTCAAAACACACTACTTTAATACTAATTGTATTTATAGTAGTAGAATGGAATAACTTCAACATACTAACTTCATTTTATTCTTATGCCAATAACATTTTCAGTGCCTGGACTTACCCCAATCATGAAAGAAAACTAAAACAGTCATAATTTATAATAAATCATTTACCGTTCAATCAAACAATTAGAGTCGTGTGTTTCTTTTAAAGCTGTACTAAGCTTTAATTATTTATCCAATTGCATCTTGGGTTATGAGTTCTTAAAGCCATGGTGCTAATGATTTCTGAACTTTCATAAATGACTTCAAATAGATGATAGAAACCTATTGGTACATTTTTTATCTTCCCCAGTTTTAAGTTTTCATTTGATGCATCAAGAAAGGTCTTGTTCTATTTTTACAAAAGGCTTTTAAGTTTTACCTTTTCTTTTGTTATTGAATTTCAGGGTTATTCTGTCTGAGCTCAGTATTCCTAGTCTTGAAGTGAGAACTGTGCTTGAATTAGTTCTGTGCAGTATGAAAGAAACAGTGATTGGATATATTATCATTTAAACTTTCATTAGCCTGTGAGACTGGACCCAAATGGTTAGGTTCCATTTTTCAGTAATTGTTTGAATGGGTACATAAATAATATTTAAGACACTTAAAATCATAATAATACACTATTTATTGCAAATATATGCAAATTATAAAGCATGATAAATTATTTCAATTTTGGAAATAAGTGAAATGGGACTAGTTCAACCTATAAATATCTTATTGAGTAATTGTTTAAATCACCCAAGAAATACTTAATTTTTAAGAGAATTTACCTTGTTTGATTTTACTGTTTACTACTAAGTTTGTAAACTACAGAAGTTAACATGTTAACTTATAGACGTGTGGTAGAAATAGTTATTGGGTTGTCAGAAAAGTCATGACATATTTTGTCTATGTTTTTCAAAGGTCATTTATTTATATAAAGAACAAAGATCAATCAATGATATATTGCCAGTTTTGTTCGATAACATTTTGCCATCTTTCAGTGAGCTTCATAATTCCTCATTCATAGAAGGACGTGTCATTACGAAAATCTGAACAAGGTGCTGATTTACAGCCTCATTGGAATAAAGTTATACCATGCAAGGAGTTTTGAAAAGAGTAAAACAAGTGGAAGTCTGATGGTACAAGGTCAGGCAATACGGTGGGTGTGGCAACACATCCCATCCAAGCTCCAGTAATTTTTTTTTTATTAGTTTCAGGTGTACAAAACATTGCACTAGTTATTCTTTTCACCCCTCACAAAGTGACAATCCCCCTTTCCCTATTGTTTGGTTCCTTGGTAGGAACTCCGAAAACACGACACCTTTAAAACCCACCACACTGAGAGCATAACCTTCCTCTGATGAATGTCTGCTTTCGATGTCATTTGAGGCGAATCATCACGTCGGGACCAAGACCGTTTGCACACCACACTGTTGTAAATAATCCACTTCTCATCACCAGTTATCAGTCACTTCAAAAAAGGATCGTTTTGCTCACATTTAATGAGCACTTTGCAGATGTTTATACGTGCCATCAAATGAACTTCTTTGAGTTCATGTGGAACCCAAATATCGAGCTTGCATATGTATCCTAGCTTGAATAGGTGGTCATGAAAGCTTGAATGATGGATGTTCAATGTTTCTGCAATCTCTCATGTCGTGTAACATGGGGTTGACTTGATCAATGCCTTTATTTTGTCATCATCAACCTCGATGGGCCTCCCTGACTAGGAGGGTTGTTGAGATCAAAATCACCAACATGGAATTTCGTCAACCATTGTTGGCACTGACGTTCTTGCAGAGCATTGTCACCGTAAACTTTATGCAACTTTTCACAAGTTTGACATGCGTTCTTCCCTTTATGGAAGTAAAACAGTAAAATATGGCAAAAATGCACAGTTTGGTCTTCCATCTTCAACTTATTGTAAAATCTCCAAAACTCAACCAAATCGCTCAAATTTTTTTTTGAATGAAGCTAAAACTGTCGGCTGTCAAATGACATAGTAATAACATAGATGTGATTGACTCTAGTACTTCCAAAAATGAACTAGTGCCATATGTTGCTAACATGCGTCATGACTTTTCTGACAACCCAATACTTTCTAGTAGAAAATATTACCCTAAAGATTACAAGTTTATTGCCTTCTAGTCTACTAACCAGTTTTGTCTCTAAATTAGCACATGTGTTTCAGAATGCCTTCCCAAGTGAACTAGAAATATTCTGTTTCCAAAATGTCCTGTGAACATGCTTATTAATTAATAAGCTGCCTAAGTTTGACATATTTAATTACATTTGAAGTTTTTGGAAATTGTATTTTGACAGTTTTGGAGAACCCAGTAAAAATTCAAAGGACTCACATGCCAGAGCAAGTTAAATTGCCTTGTCTGAGGAGTACTCCTTATGGGCTAGTTAAGCCCGGGAAAATCTTTTCATAGACCCTGAAATGATTCTCAAGCTATGCTGAAACTTACTTTTGTTCATTCTTTGTTTCTCTAGGTTTGTTTTCCTTCTTATAATTTGGGTGTTTTATACATATATATATATATATAAAATTTATTCTGATCAAGTATATTATTATGTTTGTTTATTGCTAACTGGTGATCACCTCCATGTTCTTTTCTGTAAAAGGGCTCAGGGGCTTGTGAATCTGTGTTTTATCTGGGACCACTAAGTTGTCTCACCTGCATAGCACAGAGAGTACCATATGCATACGTCAAGTTGATTTATACATAGCTGATAATTTATTCCATAATGATGGCAGCAAAGATTGTATTCTGTTTTCTCGTTTGTACGTATGGCCGCTTGGAGATTTCAGTGGATGATGGGATCTATTTTTGTTGGAGAAGAAATGGCAAGGAATCAGCTTTTCTAAACTATTTTATCTCAGTCTATTTGAGAGATTTACTGCCCACTGGAAAGGAGAATAGCTCTTTGAGATTCGGAACTGTAACTTTTTATGCTTTTGTGTTTACTTTGACCTGGGCTAATCTCCAAGGTTTTTGTATGTCTGCTGTCTATAAATAGAAAGGCCTTTATTATTTTATATTTACTTTTAAATTTAATTTAAAAGTTTTCCCTTATTTTATTTTATTTATTAACTATTTATTTTATTTTATTATTTAATTATTTTATATCTATTATATAAATGTGAAATATTTCTACATTTAAATAAATTAGATTAACATATGTCTTAATTAAGAGAACTCTATTGTAATTGTTTCATATGAGAATGTATATAAATACCATATTCTTAATATTTCCAGAAGGTAATATAAATTGCTAACACTTTAATTGTGCTAGCTCAGTATTTCTGAAAAGTGTGGTTCAATGTCATCGACAGGTTCCTTTCATGAATGACCATGAAGGCACAGCAATTTTCATAATAATATTAAGACATATGTTTTTTTAGCTGTCATTCTTTTATGGGAGTATCACAGATCTATCTAGAGATTACATGACACTTGATGACAATATTGTTCAGACAGCTAATGGAAAGTGTTCTTATAATTTCTAGGATTTTTAATGATAGTAATTTTCATGTGTAAATATGCGCACATTTAAAAATTAACTCAGTGTGTTCTCAGTAGTACTATTAATTTCTTACTAACTATACCTGCTGCTATTGATATAACTTCATTATTGTCCATTGTTACTTGACAAAAGGACTAATAGACGAATAGACATAGTTATTCAGACTTGAATATTTAGCAAACATTTCCTAAAAAAAATATATGCAACTAATACATCAAGAAATACAGGCAGTGTTTGTTACTATTGATAAAATTTGAACTTCCAAACAAAAATTATAACTTTGGATAACTTGTGCCTGTCACCATGATCTTAAGAGCTTCCTAATAGTAAAAGATTTTTCTGATGAAATCATGTGTGATATGAACTAATACAATTTTTGATATTGTGTCATGAATTGTGTTTACATTAGGAATATCTACATAATTCAGTGAACCAATATTTTCCAAATGACAAATGAAAGATATAATGAAAGTAAGGATGGGTAAAAGATCCATTCAAAAGATACAATACATCCATGGGTTTTAAAGAAATAGGTTATGAAAAATTTACTGTTGTGGTTTCAAATTTCACATTGCAAATAACCTTTAGAAATAACAAACCATGTTTTTGGTATAGTATAAAAGAAACAAAGCTACAGTAGTCTAAAAAGGCTATTCAAATACTGTTTTTCCAACTACATATCAGGTTAGGAGAGATGTTTTGTATAAACTTTTCAACAATCCATAAATCAAATGCAGAAACAGTATTTTATTATGGCAGACATTAAGGAGATATACAAAAATGCAAAATGATACCATTCTTCCCACATTTTTTTATTTAGGAAATACAGTTTTTAAAAAAATTAATAGTTATATAATTAATGTCACTTATTATTTGTGGTTGCTATTTTAAAATAAATATTATCGCTATTTTAAAATAAACAAGTGTTTTAAATGATCACTTAAAAATGACTAATACAGTAAATCTTGAAAGATGAACCCTCCAGAAATACTTTGAAATCCTCAGAAATATTTAAACGTTGTAAAGGGCTCTTGAAACACATTTGAGAACTGCTGCTGCTTTAGTCTTTTGAGAGAGAGAGGGAGGCTCTCAGAAACTGCTAGCTCAGAAGCCTTTTTATATAAGATTGCAAGTTTTCTATTACTAAGGAGAGTCCTTGGATAAATTTGACTTGTTTGATAATTTGAGTTGAAACCAAGAGAAAGAAATTCACCAAAGTCAAATAGCACTTATAGGAGAAATCTAGTGGAGACACTTTCTTTGCTTGGTTAGCCTCAAAATGAAAAACATAATAATCGAGGCTTTTACATTGTCCAATCTGAGATTCCTTAATGAAATTTTGAGACAGAAGTTAATGTCTTGCTTTAGAATGTGCTCAATACTGTGCACTGAAGGAGTTTTATATGGTTAATTAAAATTCTTGTAGCCTTATATAAATAATTAAGTCAAAGCCTATTGGGACTATCATTTATTTTTGTGGTCAAGCATAATCTTTGGAGATTATGTATTAGCAAATTGATGGGGTCATTAAGAAAAATTATTTACAGCTTGGAAATAAAGTAAAACTGTGTGCAGTAAGTTCTTTCAGATTTAAACTGAAACGTCCTTATCAAGTTCTTTTTTTTTTTTTTAAGCTGAGCCATGCTGCTACCTGTACCTGTTGGCAGCTCAGCAGCTGCTCAGCTTGGGCTGGACTCAAACCTCTGTTGCTCAGAGTTCAAACTCTTGAGAGAGCTCTTAACCAACTGAGCCACTTGGCCAGCCCCAAATCAAATTCTTTAATCTAGAAAAATGTACCTGTCTTTGATGTTGCTATTAATTAAAGCCTCACACACTCAAAAATTACATTTTAACTTATAGATTCTATCCAATGGAATTACAAATAATTTATGTCTGGTAGAAAAATAACCCCAAAGGTTATGTATTGTCTTGTAGGCCATTAATCAATTTTGTTTTAGAGTAAACTATTTTAGAACACACTTCATGGTGGACTTGTAATCATCTTTCCTCTAATTCTCACAGGTTTGCCATCTGACCACTTCCCTCCATCATTGAGTTGAATAAATTTTTTGTCATGTATTTTTTGCATATGTGTCTGAAAATCACATTTTAAACTTTTTGAAAACAAATAACACTTTTTAAAAATTGCATTTACCTTTCCTTGCAAAAATATTTCATTGCATTATCACCTACGAATGCAGTGATATACTGGAGTCAGTGAGTTTTGTTGCCAAAGAGCTGATTGTTTGCATCATTTCCCAATTTCACATTCATCTACAACGTCATTAGCTAGAAAATTAGCCATGGTGGAAATAGGTACACCACAAAAATAGGTAGAAACTAAAAATCATAACTTTTTAAAGACATTTGGTAGAGCCAATTGACCAGTACATGTCTTATGCATGTAACTAAAAAACACATCACTTAATTGTATTTGTTTTTCATATTTTAAAATGGTCTTCTTGGACTTTTTGTTTTTCACTGAACATGTTTCTTAGAGTTATCTTTATTATTGCATCTAGCTGTGGTTCATTCTTTTACATCAGTGTAAATATTGCATTTATCCATTTCCTAACTAATGAACTTTTGTGTTGCTTCCAGTTTATATTATTTCAAACATTATTTTTCCATTGCTATAAACACCAATGTACATTTTTTATGAAATTCCAGTTTAAGGCTTATCCATTTTTCTACTGGGTATATATATCCTGTGAGCTATATTTATGTGTGAGCTATATTTGTTGCAAATAATTTTCCCCACTCTTTGGGTTACATTTTCGTTTTTTTATCTCGATGAGTTCAAGTTCTTAATGTAGTATAACTCATCATCTTTTCCCATTAAGTTTAAAAATTCTCTTTCTGTCTTAATTTTTTTTAAGTATGTTCCTAATCTGAAGTCAAAAATATATTTTAGTGAATAATCTTATGAAGTACATGTTTTTTTTTGCTTTAACATTATTTTACACATATTTAGAAAATCTACCATAACTTATTTTTCCAAAAATCTGAAGTAGGATTATGTTTCATTTTTTTCTCATGTTGCTAACATGCCAGTAACCTTTATGGAGAACATATTATTTCCCTATCAACTCCAGTAATACATTCAAGGAGCCATACATATGTGTTTGTATCTGAGCTCTTTATTCTGTACCTTTTTTCCTGGCTCTCTATTTTATGCCCAAGCCATATTATCATATTTAGTAGAGCTTTATAATTAGTCTTGACATTCACTAATGCAAGTCTTTCCACCTTGTCCTTATCCTTTAAGAATATTTTGACTTTTCTAAGCCATTCACATTCAAAATAAATTTTAGTTTGATCTTGTCAAATTCTTCCATTAGATTTTGATTAAAATTGAGCCAAATCTAAATTTGGGGGAAAGTGCCAAGTTCAAAATTTTGTCTTTTAATAAATCTGGTAAATCTCACATTTTATAAACCTGACAGCTTTATGGGTTTCTGCATAGAACTCTTTCACATCAGTTATTAAATTCATTTCCATGTTTATTATACTTTGTACTACAATAAATAGCACATATTTTTATCTTTTATTAGTATTTCTTACTAGTACACAGATTGGAATTATATCTTTTCAGATATTTGCTTCATGTTATCCTCAAACAAAAAATAAATATGTAGAATATTGTAGCCACTGTGTTTTCCTAGAGACATCTGTAGAGATTAGCTAAATGATTCTTTCAAATTTTTGAAATCATTGCAAGTTCTTTTTTATAAAACAATTAAATTCTGAGATAATTTTGGGTATAAATAGTGTGAATGGAAGGAAACTAATAGTAATATGCTACACAGGATATGTGACTTAGGTACCATCCAGTTATGTACAATAAGGCTGAAATAATTTCAAGAAAATATTTTGTTGTTTTGCTATTCTTTAAAAATCAACCCGTTTTCACAGGATTTTAATTAAGCAATAATGTTGATGTGTATTTGCTATTTTTTGGAGATGAAAAGACTAGAGGTATGTTATGAAGGAAGTATTTGAGTCTTACTCCTTATATGTAAGGAAAACTTGAGATATTATAAGACATTAAAGAGCATATTTCAAGTAGCTTAAAGCTCAGAAAAGTCTTGGCAAGGGGTAATAAGAACTTGTGAGCTATTGGACAATGCATGGTATTTAAATCCATGGGCATGGATGAGATCACTGGAAATAAACATCATTTTGACTAGTCCATTCACATGTTTCTTTACCTCATTGTCAGTATTTCCACACAGTTAACGCAGCTATCATTCAGAAATGTCATCCCATTTTCATCTAGGTACCTAATTGTTAATTACCACCAAATTTAACAGAATTGCTAGGGGACAGCTACAAAACAAGTTCAGTGAAAAGGCATTTGCTGAAATCTCTGAGCTGTAATAAACATTCCATGCTTACTAGTATACTAATAAAGGTCTAGTTTTACTAAAATAATTTAATTTTCTTTCCCCCGAAAGAGTTTAATAAACATTTGGATTAAATTGGTAGCTTAAAATACTCAGTATAATCAGAGTTGCAATAGGAAATGTAATTGTGACTCTCAGGCGTAAAAGTAAAAAGTGATCAGTGATCAGGAAGAAAGGAGAATATATATGGAATATAAAAGAGACGCCTGATGCTGAATAAACAATTCCCATGAGGTCAGGAGTTAGTGTTCTAAAATCAAAATTTACAGTGCATCGGTGCTGATGGTATTTTCTTCTCTTACTTTGTTCCAGATACCTAATCAAACTGAACAGGAGGTGAGCAAAAGTTGCTGATAGTTTTCCTTCCACTCCTTTGGGAAGGAGAGACCATTTTGTAAATAAAATTTCCCAAATTCAACTCCCTACTGAACAAAATTTTAATTGCTTTTTTTTTTTTTTTAAGAGTTTTTATTGGGGAATTGGGGGGATGGGAACAGTGCTGGGGAATTGGGGGAAGGGGAACAGACAAGTTGCTGTTCTTTTGTTCTTCAGTCTAGTTGTGGAGGACGTTGCTTCACTGGCCCAAGTTGGCACCATCATTGCGCTCTTCCTGGGTGAGGCAGATCAGTCGCCGGCTTCTGGACGGCTGCTCACTGCAGCTGCTGACCACTCACGCTGGCTGCTGGCTACATACGGCAGCCCAGGGCAACCCACTGCAGCAGGGGCTGCAGCCTATGCCGTCACAGGTGACTCACGGCAGCTCAGATCCAGGTTGAGCTGTTGTTCAGCATCTTAGCTGTAGAGGGCTGTGTCACTGGTCCTCATATGTGGGATCCGAACCGGGGCCCTCTGGAGTCCCAAGCCAGTTCTTAACCATCGCGCCACCCGGCCGGCCCCCAAATTTTAATTGTTCATGAATGAGAGTTTATAGACAATTGGCCTATCAGTAGGTGAGATATCACATAGCTAAAACTAAAGATGGAGCATAATCAAGGCACCCTAATTTTGATTCAGAAAAATTTGGAATATGGAATTTTAAGTTAGATTCTCAAGGGCACAGGTTATGTATAGAGATATAGAGCTGCATTCAACTTCTTAAAAAGCCTTGAATCAAAAGTCTTGAAAAGTTCTAGAGGTATATACTCCAAAAAGATACTTTAGATATATTTTTGTGTATGTTTGAGGACAGAAGGGATTTCAGGAGAGAAACAAGTGAAGTACATGGATGGGATGGAATGCACTATGTGGAGTTGCTGAATAAATTTAATTTATATTGGCAGGACTCTACATTGTGTAAGAATCATTTATTGAATACTTCCTTTAAGTTAATTACATTATCTGCCATACTTTAACTCATGTAATCTATTCAGCAACCCTGTAAAATAGGTAATAGAATTGAGTTGCTTTTAGAGATAAAAAAAAACTGAGGCTCAGAAATCATACAATTATTAAATAACTAAGCTTGAACTTGAACTTGAACCTAGGCTTGGCTGACTGTAAAGCCTGCATTCGTTACAATTGTATATTCTGATTAAAATGTATATTTTGGCAAGCCTATAGTAAAGGTGTACAGAGAATTTGGTGATGGATACCTGACTATTTTTTCTTAATCTCTGGTCACCTGAATACCTTTTACTTATATGATAAAATGTAGATTATTCAAGTAAGTGTAATCTAATCACACAAAGCTTTAAAAGCAGAGGCAGAAATGGAAGTCAGAGAGATTTGAAGTGTGAAAAGAATTTGATGTGCCATTGATGGCTTTGAAGATTAAAAGAGCAACGTTAAGGGCCGGCCGAGTGGCTCAGTTGGTTAAGAGCTCACTCAAGAGTTTGAGCTCTGAGCAACAGCAGTTCGAGTCCCGGCCCCAGGTGAGCAGCCGATGAGCTGCCAACAGGTGGCAGGATGGCTGAGCTACAAAAAAAAAAAATAAAAAAAAAAGAGCAACGTTAGAAGAAATGCACTGGGCCTTAACCCCACCCCCTACCCCCTCCCTACAGCTGCCAGCAAGTAAGGAAATGGGGACTTTTGCCCAACTGATGCAGAGAACTACATTCTGCCAACAAGATACATAAGTGTAGAAACAGGTTCTTCTCTAGATGCTCTAGAAAGGACTAGCCCACCCAATCCTTTCAATTTGGCCTGGTGGGACTCAGCAGAGGACCCTGTTGAGCCTGCCTGGATTTCTGACCTCTAGAAACTGTGAAATAATACATGCATGTCCTAAGCTGCTAAATCCCTGATAATTTCTATGCAGCCTCAGAAACTAGTACAATAAGAGAACACTGAATATGCATCACCCTCATTTTTGTTTCTGATGGTGAGATGAGGCAATTGGAAAGACTTCTCTTTGAAATCAAACATAAGATGGGGTCTCAAGAAGCTTTCAGTTCTGCACAATAAAGATGGTAAAATAAATTTTTTTAGTGTTTCCAATGGTCCTCTGTCTCTACACTGATTTGAAATCCTGTTTCCAACATCTAAATGATAACAAACCTCAGTTGAATAATGTGACATTTCCTTTGAGGTTAGTATTGTGAGGTGGGAGCCAAATATGAATCTTTGCTACTCTTAGCTTTCAAACCAATTGACAAAACATAAACATGCCTGATGAAACCATGAGGAAGCTTCTCCCTTTGAAAGTGGACACCATGTATTTAATAAGTCTGAGTAAAAAAATATTGTCATGAAAAGAAAAAAAAATGGACAGTTGTCCAATTCTGGGGCACACCACATTGATTATCTGATTTTAAAATTTGAATATTTTTTGTTCAAGTCTCCATAATTTAATATAGATCCAAACACTCACACACACACACACACACACACACACACACACAAAACTTGAAATATTTTAAGCTAACCCTTTCCAAATAGGTATGTGCTGTTTAATCTTTATATGTTCTTAGCAAAATACTAACGTAAGAAGAAAGATTTGCTTAAGTGGCTTACTTTAATAAAAATAAAATGAATTTCATATGAATGCTAATGGAGCCCAGTCACTCTGTTCTCAAAATTATTTTCACTGCACCAGAGATTCTTCAGAAACAGATACTGACAAAAGACCTCCAATTAGATGAGTAGGAAATAAGCTCAAATGAAAATGTTGGTTTTAACATGGATGAGCCCTGAGAAATTATGACTGTAATAAGCTTCCGATTTAATGACACCACTTTATCTCTAGTAAGCATGTATTAACAACATGTCCCTTTTTCATCTTTTTTACTCCATAAACTATGACACGCAGTGTAGCCTTGTGACTTCCCTGAGGAGGATGACTCAAATAATTGAAAAATGAGTCCCAGGCCATTCTAGTCATGGCCCAGGAGCATCTGTTACTCTCATATTCATAACAAACACACCCAATTCAAAAACATATTGGCCCTGCCCAAAAGGAGGCTTCTGCTTCGGAAGTAAAGAAAGGAAAATAGGCTATTTCATAGTTTTGTTAAAAAAAAATGTGTGGATATGTGAGCAAGCTTGAAAGTTTTCAATAAACCAACCTGAAAATATTTCACATTTATATAGCCCTTTCTCCACTGGATATCCAGTAGGCGTTCATGGCTGCTTCGGTGATCTCTATGTCTTCAACACACAGCATATAGGCGGTAAATAGTCATACTTATGATCATAATACCAACAATATTTTTCATTATTACATGTTTTGGGCATACATAACAATATGCTTTTTTCCATCTCTCTTGACTACAGCTCTACATAATAGATGTCACTAATGTAGATATTGAGTTTTAGAGGGGATACATGTTTTACCTAAGATTAGAAAGTCAGCAAATTCCAGGGCCCAGATGCTTGACAAATTTGGTGAATGAATGAATATTGATCTAATCTCTGCAGGATTTCTCTACTAAACTCCATTAAGATTGAAATATCATTGGGATCTGTGGAACATATTTTGTTTAAATATAGATAAATAATGTCACTAATTAAATTTTTATCATTTCTTTTCTATGTTAATCCCATTAGTAGGGCGAATGGGATTACTTTTATTCACTTTTATACAGGCTTTCCAATTATTCTTCCTTTCTTTTATCTACTCAATTTTTGCTTGTTTGACTCCTACCTCCTTTAAAAATTAAAACAGATTTCCTTTCATTACTTTACCTATATTACCATTCTGCTTATGTAACTTTATGACTCTTCATTTCCTTATGTATTATGTAGAAATTAGCACATTTCTTTAAATTCTTCACCCATCAAATGGGAATAAAATGAAATGATCAAAACCATTCATATTATTAGAAATAAGACTCTAGAATGAGACAGTACATATATTGTTTTCATATTTTATATCCCTAATTTTATTTTTATTTATATATCAATAATTAAAAAAATATTTGATATAATAGAAAATTAGTTCTTAAAAAGGTAGTAACTTGTAGGTTTTTTTTTTTTTTCATGTGGGAGTCGAACGGGCAACCTTGCTGTTAAGAGTGCATGCTCTATCCACTGAGCCATCTGGGTGGCTGCTCAGCTCAAGGTGCCCAGTTCAGTCCCAGCCACAGGTGGGCATAGCCCACCATCAAATAGGGAATCTTGTCATTAGGGGCACGTGCTCTCACCAGCTGAGCCATCCTGCCACCTGTTGGCAGCTCAGTGGCAGCTCAGCTCGGGCGAAGCTCACTGGCCTATGTGGGAATCGAACCAGCGACCCTGTTGCTCAGAGCTCCTGCTCTTAAGCAAACTCTTAACCAACTGAGCCACTTGGCCCGCCCGCTAGGTATTTTTTGTTTGTTTGTTTTCATGAGTTAGTAAAGGCATTTAAGCTAAATTACCTGATGAGATTGAATTGACATGATGAAGATTTCTTAATACTAATATATTAGTTTAAGTCATTTATTATGTTGAGTAGAAATTCTAAGGAATATGTATCATCCACATTTTCATATTTGCATATTTGTGCTGTCCATGCCATGGAAAAAATGTGTTCCGTTGTGAAATATATTTTAAAATTTGGGGGGATGCACAGCATAAATCATTATCTTTGTTGAAGAATTTATCACAGTAGATAGTATACATCATGACTCTCTTAAAAGGAACTTTTAGATATATTAGCATATATATAATAAATGTAGAAATTATGTCAATATTAGCTATATCCATATTTTCATCAATATCTATAATTTTTCTTACTGTTTAATTTGGGATTACATATCACTAGAGTACACATTACAAGTCAAACCAAGTTTAAATATGTATGGCTTTTCAGAATGCAATCTTAAATTTTATTTTGGCAGTTTCTAAATACTATGATTAATTAAAAGGGGTTGCTGATATGTAAATTATATGATTTAGCTCAATATTAGCTTGAAACATAGAGTTCATGTAAAATATTGGTAGCATGACAATTTTCACCATAGGTTATTCTAAATCTGTATTAGTAGTTTGTGTGTGAGATTTCCCTAGGGCCATTTAATTTCAAAAGTCTTTTTATAAATGAAGTTATCAAAATATAAAAAAAAGAGTAGTTCTATAATAAAGCACTGTATACTTCATTCAGCTTCAACAATTATGAACCTTTTGCCAGTTTGTTTTGTGTATCCTTCCCTCCCAACTTCTTTTCTTTTTTAATGTTGGAGTATTTTCAAGCAATCCCAGATAATGTTATTTCATATCATCAAACATGTCTTTCCTTCCTAAAGACATGTATACTGAAATGGACTTCTCTTTTATTTGTTAACTGACATGATGTTATCAATCTTTAAAAAATTATCATTGATTATTTAATGCCATTTAACATCAATCCCGTATTTAAATTGTCCCAATTGACTCATTGAGTTTATTTCACACTTACTTGGCTCAACTCAATTTCTAAACAAGGTCCAAACATTGCATTTTGTTATGATGTTTTTTCAGTCTCTTTTATTCTAGCTTTAATAGTGCTCCTCCCACCTAGATTTTAAGATTTTTTTTTTTGGAGAAATAAATTTGTTTTACAGAATCTCTGTATTTTGTCTCTAATTGCATATTGATTTTATTGATTGAACTGTTCTTCCTTTTCTTCAATTTTTGGTAGATTTGTAATTAGATGCAGTTTGATTAAATTCATATTCTGATTTTAAGGCTAAGATAATTCACACAGGGTCATGTGTACCGCCTTGTATCACTTCAAGAAGCACATATTGTCTGTCCACATTTGTGATGTGAGATTGAACTGGGTTCAGGAGGTATCATCCTGCCTTGCTCACCCACTCCCATTCCCACTCCAACATTTTACTTAGAGTCCTGATCCTATAATGGCCAAGTAAGTATGGCCAAGGGACATTTTAAGGATTTGAATCCTGGCTCTGACAATGGGCAAGTTTTTGTTGTTGTTTTTTTCTAGTAAAGAATGGGGACAAAAATAACCTGTTGTCAACTCCTTAGAGCTTTAGTCTGATGTTCTATATAAAACACTGGCAGTGACTGGCACATGGAAAGTGTTTACATGTTTGCTTTTCTCATTATCATTGCTACAATCCAACGTTCAGTCATTTCCAAGAGGTGACACATTATAATACGCACAGTCTTCCTCTTTTCCAACTCATCCCTTCCAACTCTGCTATTAAGTAAAGCTTTAGTAAAGCCTGACAAAATATACTTTGAAGGTCTTTGAACTTTGGGAGAAATAGGATTTAGTTCAGTGTCCTCGGATGGGTGACTGCAGAAATGGCTCAGGAAACATGAGAAGCAAATGAAGAATGACCATCAATAAGTCAATACACAGGAAAGGGAAGCTAGCTAGATGTCTGAAGACATATCTGAGACCCCAATAATTTCTAGAAATATTAGTACCAGCTACACTTCCCATAATCTGTGGGGTTATAGTTGGAGTGTTAATAGTTAAAACTTAAATCTTAAAGACAAGATGAGCTCAGTGCAATGGAGAAGCTGAGCATCTGATGCATTCACCGAAAAAGCAATGTACGTGGTGCTGCCCGGGGAGAGAGTTTTAATACTGTAACGGACTGAATGTTTGTGTACACTTCCAATCCTAATTCTTCTTAAACTTTAGAGCCCCAATGTGATAGTATTAGGAGGTGGGGCATTTGGGAGGCGATTAATTCATAAAGGAGGAGCCCTTGTAAATGGGATTAGTGTCTTTATTATAGGAGACACCACAGAGCTCTCTTGGTTCTGCTGAAATGTGAGGAGATAGTAAAAAGAACACTGTCTATGAACTAGGATACTGGCCTTGCCAGACAATGAATCTGCTAGCACTGAAGCAGCCTGGCACCTTGATCTTGGACTTCCCAGCCTGCAGAGCAGTGATAAATGTTTGTTATTTAAAACACCCAGTCTATAGTATTTTTGTTAAAGCAGCTATAATGAACTAAAACAAAATCCTTACCTTTTTGTTTTACCTAGATAGTTGGAATTTCTAAACTGAAAATTATGCATCATTTCTGATGAAAATAGTTTCATGTTTCTGAATACAAACCACCGTAGAATTAAAAATGCACAAAAATTTTGTTTCATGGAGGTATCAGCTTGCAAGAGAAGAACAAAGTGTAGTGTTGTGTTTGCTTCAGGGTTTCTCCTTGTGAAGTTATGGTCTGCAGGTGTATGAATTATGTTACTGTTCTTCTATTTAAAGTTCCAGAAATGAGAGCTACATACACACTTGCAAGAGATATATAGTATAATACTGAAGTGCAAATTTGCCTTTATACTTAGAAAAGTCTGGGCTGCTACAAAGTTTTCAGGGTGTTTACATCCATCACTTCATTTAATCTTCAGGATAATACAGTGAAGAAAACAGATGAGAGAACTGTGCTCATTGTAGCTAGAAATGTGCCAAGATCATGTTATGTAGACTTGTTACTAACAAAGTTGATTTTAAAGCAAAGATTCCTGACTCCATTTCCTGTGCTTTCATTATGTCGCCACTAAACTTGAAATTAATGACAGATAAATTATCAGAAGAAACAGAAAGTGTCCATAATGTAAATTAAAAGGCAACAGATTAAAATATACACTTAAATATTAAAAGATGTATTCAAACGAGATTTTATGTTTTTTTTAATTTCTTACATGAAAATCATGAAAATAACTGTTGACTATAATCTTTGCATTATTAAAAAAAAAGCCTGAACACCACAAACTTGCTTTCATATTTTTTAATTACAAAGACTTTTATTTTTTGTATGTAGCAAAACAGTGATACAAACTGTCTTAAAGCTTTTTTATGTTTTAATAAAAAAAGAAAATAAATGTAATTAGTAATTATATTTATTAAAAGCAATTTAAATATATGACATAATTTTTATAAACCATTTGAGTCTTGTATATTTATAATTCATACAATGTAAAAGGGTGTCTATAGCTTTGTTTTGATTGGCGTATATTCGAACTTTTTAATGTGTCCAATGTTTGTTCCTATGTAAGAGGGGAAAATGTCCTCTAGAGTCCATCTGCCTTTCAGTATTTCCAGAAGTGGTCATGTCTCTGTGTGTAGCTCTTTCATGCTCTGAAGGCACATCTGTCAATTGCAACGTGGCTTGAAGAAGTTGGAGTACATGCTTTCTTTTTGATTTGCTATATTACAAGGCAGGCAGACTGAATTGCACTTGATTTATAATTTGGAACTAGGCCATAAACAAGACTTTTCTGAGTTAGCTTATGGCTGTTCCCAAATTCAGATAAAACCTTCCACTAGAGTGGGTGACAATAAATCCCCTGTTGTTTTCCTAATTCCAGCTGGAATTAGTAACAAGACTCGTTAGCAATTTATTAACAATTTCTCTACATGCAACATAATATTCTTGGTATTCTGGGAAGCTTAGAAAACTGTACTACAGAGTCCCTGCCTAAAGAACTTTTTACTTGATGGAAGAAGACAGCTGTTTAAGCATATACCCAGCAATGTGAATTAAAACTACAGCTTTCTCCCAATGCAGGTCATGACAATTTGCCCAGTCAATGAAAGAGATAATACAATCTATGAGCAGAGAAATTTCTAACATATGATGCATTTTTTTATTGTCTTACCCCACACCAAAAAATAAAGTAAAATAAAATATTTTTCATTTATCCAGGGGAAATCTCAAAATCCATTTCCTACTACCTAGCATGGTGATTTGCACTTAGAAAGTTTTGTTAAATATATTGGGACTCAAATATAGATCAATATGCAACCTGCACAGTGAAAGAGTTGAACTGCTCCTGGAGGCTGAATGGTGGGGCCATTTGCTAGCTTTATGTCATATCAACAAATCTTCACAATACCTCTGAAATAAGTGGTATTGACTCTGTCGTAATTAGTGGTGCAAAAACCTTGTTGTTTCTTTCATTTACCTCAGAGAGCAAGTCAAAATAAGAACCCAGATAATCAAACTTGAACATTTAAGGTTCATTCTGATGAATTAGTCCATGTTGTTACCAAACATTTTTATTTAAATGTATAGGTGTCCTTCAGCTGTTTTTTTAGGAGCTTTGATATACTGAATGTTTCTTTAAAGCCTATGCACAGAGCCCTCAGCAGGGACCCCTTCAAGAGAAAGAATTCAAGATTATCCCTCTGATATTTTAAAAAGCTGACAGAGAAACTATAAAACCTAGAGGGCTTTCCCTATTTGGGATCAATCCTTTTTTCCATGTCATTTTAGAGAAAACAATTTCCAGAGGAAAAAAAGATAACCTCAATGAAGGTAGTGGGTTTTCTTGATGACATATGAAGTATCCTATGACAAAGTGCAGATATTATGCATTAATATTAATACAGGAAGCAAGCATACAGAAACTCTGTTGCCTATTTGCCTGTCTCCTGCCCCCTGGGGCACCCTAAGTGTCTGACTGTTGGCACATTCAGAGGTCTGGCTGGCTTCCTTCTCTCCTTCCTTCCTGCCTGCCTATCTGTATACTTTCCTTCCTTCTTTCCCTTCATTCTTTTAATCTTTTTCTTTCACTCCGTTTCTTATTTCCTCACTCATTTTTCTCTTTTTCTTTCCCTTGTGCCTTCTATCTCATCCTCTCTCATTTTCTCCATTCTCTCTTCTTTTTTCTCCTTTTTCTTTCTCCCCACCTTATTCCCTTTTTAAGTGCAAACATTTGTTATTTTTTAATTTGACACAGCCGAATATATTGTCTTTCTCAAACTATTTATGTCCCTGCTATGCCTGTTTTTCACTTGGACCACTGGTTAAATTTATTTATTTATTTATTTATTTATTTATTTATTTATTTATTTATTTATGCATTCATTCATTTATTCATCCACACGTATGTATTTAATATATGACAAAATAAACATCAAACAATAGTATTGAAAGGATAAAGTGCCAATACTTGTTAGGAAAGTGATTTGGGAAATCGCTAAATTAGGTTTTCTTCTCTGTAATGACCGCTCGCTTATTGGTTGCCTTCTCAGCCTCAAATATTTCCCCTTTCCTGGTAACTACCCTTCCCCTTGGTTCTTTATATGAAATCTGATCCTCAGAGAATGGCCTGCTTGGGCTATTTTGAAATGTTCCTGTGGTGCAACATTTGATGGAAATAGCTGCAATCAAAGGAAAAGCTTCTGTTAAGGAAGATATAAAGAAAAAAAACAAAAAAACTTACTGCAATTACTTTCTCAACTCTGATTAAGCCAGAATTTGTTTTGTGCTGCTGATTGTTCTATAGTAAAAACTGCCGTCAATGAACAATGCTTTCCGTTCTTAGCGCATTTAGAAATTATGTAAATTAAAAGAGGAGACAAGCGTATTCTGATGTGCCTGAGCATATCTCGGTGTAATGACCACCGTTGTCCAATTTATCTCTTCAGACTGTCAGTGTCAGAGGCTTCCAATAGAGAGCCCATATTAAAAAGGCAAATGAATGATAAATAAGCTTGCTCATCCTTTCTGCAGATGACTGTCCAGCCTTTGCTTTAGCTTTATTTGATATATCCATGTCTGTTGGGAGCTGATGTGGGACTTGGCAGGGATAATGAATAGGGAATGCATCTATTCATAATGGTAAGAGAGACTTCCAGTTTTGAG
>NW_017733127.1:0-10445 GCF_001890085.2 Hipposideros armiger | reverse complement strand
GGATGTAGGATTATGAAAAATCAATGAAAATGGCACATGGAAAGATTGTGGTTTGAAATATGAACACATTCTTCAAGACAAGAAGTAAATATTTCTTGTGGTAACATAAAATTTTATCTGTTGTAAATAAAGGTATTTTTGATAGTAGTTTAATCTTGCCAGGTTTGTATCATTCAATGGGTCATTAAACAGATAAATATGGTGAGACCTGTGGTGTGGCTGACAATGTTGATTGCCTACCCAACAGATATGACACTGCCTTAATAGTCCTATGTTCTTTAAATGTCTGCAGGAAATGTCTGAGGTGCCTTAGCTATCTTGTGATCATGAGGACAATCACCAATGACTTGTTTAAGGTGGCATAGTGAAGGGATAGAAAGTTCTAGGAGCCTTAATGAGCTTCTGAATTGACTTTGGAACTGTCCAAGCCAAATTTTAGTTGGGCAAGACTGAGGCTGGGAGACCCTTGTTTGAGATCATAATTTTTCTAGTTTACTGTGAATCCATTGTATTCCTGTGGTTTTATTTTTGCAGCAGAAATGTAAAACAAATGGTTGGATTTTTACAGCTAATGTAACCGTGACTTTTGAGGACTTGCGTCACATTCCCTTGGAATGATGTCTCAGCCCTTTGTTGTTATGCAGACATTTTTAGAACAACCCTAACTTCTCTGAGTTGCTGGCAGAATCAAGACCCTTTTGCCTACGCAAGTACCCTTTATAACACAGCCACATTGGAACTTCTTCCCTAGCTCACTTTCCCTGATCCTTTACTCCTGGTTTCTAGGAGAATTTTCAAAATAATCAGCCTACATCAATGTTCTTGTATTAGGTTCTGCTCTTAGGTAGACCTCAACTAACACGTCTATTGTCAAATATATCTAAGATCATAATTTTAGGAATTTTAATTGTATCATTTCACCACAATGAGAAATATTCAAACTAGGAAAGATTTTGTTTTGTTTCGTTAAACTAACTGGTTGAAGATGAACTGTTGCTAAGATCTACAACATTTTTTTACAATTATTTATTTATATTACATTTATTTCTTATATTAAATTTATTGGGGTGACATTGGTTAGTAAAATGAAGTTTCAAATGTACAATTCTATTATATTGCATTGTGTGTTCACCAACCTAAGTCAGTTCTCCTTCCATCACTGTGTGAAGGTTTACAAATTTTGCTCCTGTCTGAAGAAGGTGGGTGAGTGTGACTACGGTAGAAACAAGTGCGAATAATATGATACTTAGGTAAAGATCACCACTGGGAATAAAATTAGATTCTAGTATCTCTGTCTCCTTAAGTATAATTAATTGAAAACCTAGTTAGAATTATCCTGTGTAACTCAAAGGAAAATGCAGTTTTAGTTTAATCATGATTTAGGAGTTTGAAAGTGTTTTCTGTATTCTGCTCACTTCATTTTTACGACTAATTTTTCTGTTCATGACCCCCTTCCACTTCTTATAGGCAATATTCTGTATGGAGTATTATATCATCTTAGGTTAGTTTAATCAGCTATTGTCATATGGTATGTGTAATACCATAAATGGACATTATAGAAATCTTAAAACCATGAGATAAAATTTTATTATGGAATGGCTTAGTTGACTTCATGCTTTAAATGTTTCTTTGTAACAAATAATGGATGTGCAAACAAGCTATATAATACAAAAACTAATGTATAGGTATTAAAGTACAGCTATTGTATATTTTTATCAATTGTATTTTATAAATATAATTCAGACCCTGAATATATGAGACATCCAAGCAATTCCAAGGCAATTCCTGTGGTCATAATACACTCTCTTCCCTCATGGTAACTTTTCATAAAGTTATGAATGTTTTACTGCATATGTATTATATATATATATATATATATATATATATATATATATACACACACACACACACACACACACACACACACACACATACATATATATATATATATGTTCTGTATCAACATCATATACTTATTGGAGGCAGGTGCAATGAGTGATTAATTGTTGCTGCACTCACTGCATATTTGCATATTGCTTTGCATATGCTACCCCCCCAGTCACACACTCCCCGGCATTTCAGATTCATATTTTCAATTTCAGATTCATATTTCCAGTGCCTACTTTGCACCTGCATTTGAACGCCTGTAGACAATCCAAGCTAACCATGCCCATATCCAAACTCTTGAATTTGCCCTAAACAAAACATATTTTCCAGTTGTCCCCTCAGCTCAGTAAATGCAAATGTGTGTTGGTTGCTCAGGTCAAAGACTTGGACATTCATCCTTGACCACTCTCTTTCCATCACAATTTAGTCCTTGAAAAAATGATCTCTATTAGCTTTACTTTTACAGCTGATCTAGATCTAAACTTTGACCACTTCTTACCATCTCCACATGACATCCTTTTTTTTTTTTTTTTTTTTTTTCAGCTGAGCCATCCTGCTACCTGTTGGCAGCTCAGCGGCTGCTCAGCTCGGGCTGGACTCGAACCGCTGTTGCTCAGAGCTCAAACTCTTGAGCGAGCTCTTAACCAACTGAGCCACTCGGCCGGCCCTCCACATGACATCCTTAACCAAGCCACCTTGGGTTCCATTGAATTACTGCAGTTGCCTCCTCATTAATCTCTTTCTCTTCCCAGTCTTTCCCCTTTACAGTGTAGACCCAACTCAGCTATCAGAGCTTCCTGCCTCCTAGGGTCAGAATTTACTGGGTCATTAATGGTCTGGCCTTCTATTACTTCTTACCTAATCTGCTGATACTCTCTCCCTTGTTTACTCTGTTATAGGAACACTGCCCCTTTCCTGTTTTTTAAACCTGCTGAGAATACTCCTGCCTCACTCAGGACTGTTACGTTTGGCATTCCTTCTGTCTGATATGTTCTTCCTTTAAATATCATATGTTTCATTCCCTATATTAGTCTTCTAGGGCTGTCATAACAAAATACCACAGACTGGGTGGCTTAAACAACAGAATTTGTTTTTCTCACAGTCCTGGAGGCTGGAAGTCCAAGATCAAGTATCAGCATTATTTTACTTTATTTTTTTCCTGACAACTCTCTTCTTGGCTTGTAGACAGTTGCCTTCTTGTTACATCGTCATGTGGCATGTGCACCCCGACTTCTCTCCTTCTTCTTATAAGGATGTCAGTTCTATTAGATTTCAGCCCTAACCTATGGTTTCATTTAACGATAATTACCTCCTTAAGGGTCTAATCTCCAAATACAGTCACGTAGGGATTAAAGTTTTAGTTTATGAATTTTGGGAGGATACAATTCAGTTCAAAATAGCCTCTTATTTCCTTCATGCCTCACTCTATAAATGAGGATTTTTATGTTTATCCTGTGAAAATGACACTCCTCTTACCATCACCTTCTTATACCCATCCCTTCTTCATTCTTCTTTATAATAATTGTTGCCACCTATGTATGATAAACACTGTTTATTATCCATCTCTCTCATTATGACATACACTCCATGAGCTCAAGAACTTTTTACTTTTTAATTTTTTTATTATTCCTGGTAATTTTATTCTTAGCACTGAGATTAGTGCCTGGCATAGAGCAATTTCTTAATGCATAATTATTAAAAAAAAAGTATGAACGATGTAAAGCGGTGTACCAGTAAGAATTTCTGTAAGAAAAATGTGGGATGTTCGGGAAGATTTAACTGAAGTGAAACTAGGAGATCTTTTTAGAGTGGCTATCCTAACGGATCCATGAACAGGGAGGTTGAGGGGAAGGTAAGGAGACATCTCTCTCCCTGTCCTCTCTAATCTCCCTTTGGTAAGACCCATTGAACTAAAAGAATTGGACACTGGCGAGCAAGGGAGAATAACTGAGTCAGTGTGTAGGAGTCAGCTTCCTAAGGGACCAAGTAGCACAGCAAAATGAGGAAAATGAATTTGCTTGGAGAGGGGAAGGGGGAAATGGAAATTAGACAGCACAAGGGGTTAAGATTTTTGAAGTTA
Organism: Hipposideros armiger; assembly: GCF_001890085.2. Taxonomy (NCBI): domain Eukaryota; kingdom Metazoa; phylum Chordata; class Mammalia; order Chiroptera; family Hipposideridae; genus Hipposideros; species Hipposideros armiger. The sequence continues at coordinate 6,478 of NW_017733127.1, read as the reverse complement.
TTAATGAAGTTAGCTCTCTATTTTTCATTTTATCTCTATGTCCATCTCCCCAGTAATCTTGAGACCTATAACTAGGTCACGAGGCTAGCACTCTAGAATAGTAGAATGAAAGAGCGGGGGATAAGCATTCCATCCTAGAAATGGTGACCTGTATTTGTTCAATGTGTCCCTCTATTTAACGCCAAAAGGGAGGAGCTTTTCTTCTTATTCAATGTGGAATTCCGCTAGATAATGTTGCACCAAGGGAGCTAGTGCTATGGATAGTTCATTAATGTAAACTCAGTGGCAGAACATTGTTAAATGGAAAGAGAGCCTGGGTTTAGCTTCCTTCCATCCCCAGATAGTGTGGATGCATCCGTTTTCTCTTAAGAGTGGTGGTGACATGGGAGTTAGCTTAAGACCTGGCTTAGGAGGTTGGCAGAGGATGAGGCAATGTAGGCGAAGACTGTGAAGAGTAGGGCATTTGGACTGGAGCTGTGGATGTCCCTGCCAGGCCTGGAGCCAATAGACAGCAGCACTAAGAGTTGAGATGGACCCCGATTAGCCAGAGAGTCTTACCCTGACCAAGCTGATAAACGCAAAACTACATATTATATCACTTTAACTGACACCAACAGAGGACTCAGGGATGGGACAGTCACACTTTAGGAGTCCTCTGTCCAGAAAACAGAACGCCCTTAAGTCAATTTTGAGACCCTCTTATTTGATGACATGTGGGTAAGGAAGCCCCTTCATACCAGCATATATCACCTTGAAGTGCAGGAGGGCAAAGGAGGGGATCTGTAACATTGGGTATTTGTCCCAAACAAACTAATCTCTTAAAAGCATATCTCAAATTTTAAAATTAAACTGAGATGACCAGATTTGATCCTGCCCCCTCAAAAAAATTAACTTGGATTCCTTTTTACTCTTTTAACCTGCTGGTGACATGAGGTGCAAGAGGTACCTGTGAGGCTGATATTTTAAGGAATAAAGAACTATGTTTGTCTGCACTTGTGTGTAGTATGCCTAACTCTGTAATTACAGAAAAACTCAAAATCCTATTTAATGCTAAGGATCACATAGATACTTTGAAGTACATGCATGTTTAAACTTGTTCAGGCTTAACTATGTATGAAGTTTACTCTTGGTTCTGTCAGATCATTGATTTGACATTGATATGATTTGATTACATTTAGATTGATGATATCAGCTCTAATATTGAGGAAGTAGACAATGCAAAGTAATTAGTCACAAAGCTCTTTTGTAAGCCTCCAATATAATGAACCCTGGACAAATTAGTCCGTAAGCATCATATCTCCCATTTTAATTCGATTTCTGAACTCCAGAATTAGGAAGGCCATCAAGTAAGATCCGTTGTTATTTTGCCCAATATAATTAGAGGGTCAGCAATTTGATCTTGCCTTGATGACAAAACAATTAACTATGGCATCCCCTTTCCCATTTAGGAAAAATAAAAGCCTATGCTTACTGAGGTTTCTTTTCTAATTAAGTAGAGTTAGTCCTGCTTTCATTGGCATGGAATAAGCAAAGCATAAATGTCAGAACTGAAGTTCAGGGTGAGTATATAGAATATCCCAGGCAGGAGGAATTACAACCATAGCAGTCATAATTCTCTGCTCATGCATTATTATCCTCCTATCTCCACCTGTATAAGCTATCAGTTATTCCTTTATTTCCAGTGAATGCGGCCACTGCTTTCTCCACTCATCTGGCCTATATTTATTTGCACAGTGAGCTCCCCAGCTATCCTTGTATATGTCTGGTCATTTTATAATTCCCCATTTCTTCAGTTACTTGAGTTGGGAGTTTTTCAATGGAACTTCTCTAGCAAACTCCATGAAAATATAAATTAATAGAGAATGTTATAGCAGTTTAAAAATTCACAGGTTTATAGTGCACAGAATCCCTAACTTAAAGCAGGATGAACTTCTATAAAGCTCTGCTTGTGTGGTAAATTTGTCATGTACATGGACCACCATCTCCCCTTTGAATTCTGGCTTTACCTTGCTTAGTTACAGGAAAAACCTTCCTCTGAAGTAGAGTTAGCTCATACGTAATTTAAGGCAGGTATCCCACCCCCTTAACTGCCTAAAATAATTTAGATAGGGGGCCTGATCAGGAAGAGGGCTATTACCAGAAATAACCTTTTCTATCACAAAGACTTCTCTGTATGGCAGGACAAACATTTACTTTTCTCATTCTCCTGTGTATTAACTTCCTCCCTTTGAAGTTCCAGACCTCTACCCCCTTCTTAGCTCAGGGTTGTATGTAAGCCTCAATTAAGTGACTGCTGGGGGGGGGTGTCTCATATTATCATTGGACTCCCATTAAGTACAATTTTTTTTTCTGTGAATCTGTTTTATATCCATTTAATTATTAGATCAGACTAAAAATCTAGACAGGAATAAGGAGACAGTTTTCCACCATTACAGAAGCATATAGTTAAGCTGTAAAGCCATAATTAAATGTCAGTTTCACCATTTGTTTTGGGCAAATAGGTATATCTGGTAAGCCTTAGTTAATTTATTTATCTGGGTCACTAGGTTGCTAGGCAGACTCACCAGATTCTTGCCAAATGAGCAACATTTCTTCTTCCCCTATTACACTGGGTCTCCCACAAAGTACCTATTTTGAGCTTTCAGAAGAGAGCAGACATGATTAATTTGTCCTCCATCTATTGAGTTGTTGGAGCCCTGAGATAATTTTAAAATACAGTTGATAATTTTTCAACACTCCTCCCATTGAAAGATAGAGTTTATGTTCACTCCTCTTTAATCTGTGCAGACTTGGTACTGCTTTAACCAGTAGAGCACAGCAAAGCTGACTCTTTGTGACTTCTGAGGCCAGGAGAGATAAAGTCATGAGGCTTCTGCCCTGTTTCATGGAGACCTGAGCTACCATATGAGAAGTTCTACGACAGTGAGGTAGCCATGCTGTGAGGAAGTCCAAAAAACAGGGGACCAACGCTTGTAGCTCCAAGAGGCAGTCTCAGTTAAGATCAGGACTGAAGTCAGCCTCGCCCAGGTGCCAGGTATGTGAATGAGTAAAACTCCAGCTAGATGAGTTTAGGCCTCAGCCATTCAGTCATATCCAACTATTTGAGTCTTCCCAACAGAAGTCTACGACAAGGTGAAACAGTCTAAACATGCAGCTCTGCCTCATCCAAATTGCTGACCCACAGAATCTATGAGCATAATAAAATGGTTGTTATTTTATGCCATTGTTACGGGGTAGTTTGTTGTGCAGCAATTTACAACTGGAACAATCTCAGAATTTAAGCAGGTCTGCTCTGGGGCAGCGAGGTGGTTGAGCAACAATCAGTTAAGGGCTGTCCAAGGAAATCTATTCATATGGAGTTCAGGGGGGCTGGTAATGAACAGTGCGGTCAAACAAACTGATTCAAGGGAACGTGTCATGGGGTAATAGATGGGATTTGAGAAACTGACTTCAAGCAGAATTTGAGAACTAATATAAGAACAGAATTCCAGTCTCCTAAGGAAAAGGATATGGAGGAAGATAGTAAATAGAAAAATGATACAGGGATAGAAGCATAATAATGCAAATAATTAATGACTGAGAGACCAACAAAAACATTGTGTGAGCTCTGAATTCTATCAGTTAATCTACACATTCACTGATATTACCAAATTTCTTGCTTACAGTCAAGGTGCTTTATCTGTAAGGCTTAGAGGCTTGAAATGCATTAGTATACTTTAAAAATGTAACTGGGTTTCTGAGAAGATACTGTTTTTTTCATGTTAAGTGTGTATATCCACCAAAACCTTACTTCAATACTAAAATTTAGAAACAAAATAAAAAATTATCTTTCACAACAAATGGATGGTTGCCAGAAGGGAGAGTGGGTTGGAGAGCTGGGTAAAAAAGGTGAAGGGATTAATAAATACAAATTGGTAGTTACAAAACAGTCATGGGAATGTAAAGTACAGCATAGGGAACATAGTCAATAATATTGTAATAACTATGTATAGTGCCAGGTGGGTACTAGGCTAATCAGGTGGATCACTGCATAAATTATATAAATGTCTAACCACTATGTACACCTGAACTAATATAAAATAATATTGAATGTCAAGAAAAAACATGTATACACCTATGAAAATCATTATCATAGTCAAGATAATAAACATTTCCATCATCTGAAAATAACACCTTTCACAAAACTTCATATATACATTGAAAAACAAGATCTCCACGTAGTAGATTAGTCAACCCAAGACTAATAATAGCATTTGTCATATGACACAGTAAATCCATTTGGGAATGGTGGCAATCAAGAATAGAAAGACCCTTTATTTTCACTGAATTTTTAAACTTAAAAAAATTCAAATAGAGACCAAACATTCTAATGAAAAGCCAAAAAAGACAGAGTTTTTAAAAAATGTGCTGTTTTCTTTCATCTGATTTGAGTGTAATAAATGAATGCAGATGGTTTTTCTAATAGAACTATTAAAAGTGTTAAAAGATACATTGTATCATGTACACATATAAACAATATAGAGACATTTATCAGGCCCTACTTTATCACCAAATTTGAAACCATCTGCAGCTGATTACTTCTATGTTAAAGTCAAGAACAAAATAGCTTGTGGTTTTAGATAGGGAGCTACTCATTTCTCTGCTGTTGTGTCCTATATTTGCCTGTTTCTGCTTACACATTTTATTGGTGAGCCTCTAGGCTCTTATTGGATAACATTTTACTACTAGCTAAGATCTCTGTGATATATAGTTTATTGTCCACATGCAATATTCTTTCTTGTACCTCCTTGAAGAAACACACAAAAAATGGAAACTGGGGAAATGTTACATGCTTCACCTGTGAAGGGGAGTGCAAATTTAGACTAGAATCTAAATTGCACATTGTGCCTCCTTAGAGTCACAGGAAAGTCCCCTTGGAATTGTGCCATTTGTAACGCAAAAGAAATACACTTTCTGGTGTACACCATAGCCCTTCATCAAAATTTTACCAGAATTCTGTATAAGGGTTTGTAATTTGTAAACCATTTTATTTTTCTTTATTTCTAATGATTTTCAGCTGTATTGAGGTATAAGTGACAAAATTGGAAGGCATTTAAAGTGTACAGCATGGTCATATGATATACATATACATTATGAAAAGATTGTCATTTGATTTTTCCATTTGCCTATATGTTTTGCCTAAATTAAAAAACCCAGGGTTGGAAGAAAACATGAGTGCTAGGCTTATTATTAATCTTTAAACAAAGGCCTGCGAACATTTTATAAACTGCTTGGAGAAAGTTTGCCCTGCATCTCTATAATAAAGCAGGTGTTAGCTAAAATTTGTTTAATTGCCAGGCCTCCTAGCTCTTTTGTTTTATGAGAGTGAGGGGCTTTACTGGCCAGCCTGGCAGCTTCCCAGAAGGAAGTTCAGAGATAACCCTTTGAAGTATTGTTGCAGATAACATCTGTATTCAATGTGAGCATTAAAACAAGGGTCTGAGCATATATATATTTGACATATTACAGAAATACAACCCACTGATAGTTTGGGGTTCCCTTTGTTGCATACATGTGTAATGGAAGGCATAGAATTAATTGTCATATGTTCCTGTATTAGTTTCCTAGGGCTGGCATTACAAAGTGCCACAAACTGGGTGGCTTAAAACAACAAAAATTTATTGTCTCACAGTTCTGGAGGCTAAAAGTAAAAAATCTAGGTGTTAGCAGGGCCATGTTCCCTCATGAATACTGTAAGGAAAATCCTTCATTTCTTCCTAGCCTCTGGTGGTTTTCCAGCAATCCTTGGAGTTCCACGACTTACAGTTGTCCATCTCTATCTCAATTGTCACACGACATTCTCCTCTCGTGTCTCTGTGTCTCATCTTCTTTTCTTGTAAGGACAGCAGTCATATTGGATTAGAGGCTTCCCTTACTGTAGTATAACTTCATCTTTACTAGTTACATCTGCAGTGACGCTCCTTACAAAAAAGGTTATATTCTAAAGGATTAGGACTTCAACAGAACTTGTGAGAGAACACAATTCAACTCATAATGGCTCCCTAAGAGTTACTCTTAATTTTATTTTTAGTACTCAGTTTTAGATCGTAGTTTCTTCTCATTTCCTAAATTGCAATGGTTCGAGCAAATTATAAATAGGTACATTTATGTATAGTTTAGTATTTCCAGAATATATAATGCTTTCAAGAAACCAAACTTAAACAAACCTACAAAAAAAAAATAGCATGTAGGTATTGAAAAAGCTTCTTACCCGCATCCTTCCATTTTATTTTTTTGTCTATCTTTGTCCGTTATAAAGGGCAAATGATGCTAGAATGCATTTCCATATGATTGAATTTATCTGCAAATTGCTTCCAGGTGCTCATATCACTTTCTCTCCATCTTCAAACAAAAGAAAAAAAAATAGACTCAATGTCACTGAAGAGCAAATCATGAGGAATTTAAATGGTTTTGGTTTTGCTTCATTTTCTATCTGAAA
>NW_017733126.1:121056-134151 GCF_001890085.2 Hipposideros armiger | reverse complement strand
CCAAAAGCAGAAAGACTTATCTCATAAAATGGCCGTGGTTTGGGGAATTGAGTGGACCCAATAAAATTCCTAAAAAGTCCCACAGTTTTTAGGAGAATTATTTTAGACAAGCACCACGAGTTGGAAATAAAAGGGATAAAAAGGCACTTCAAAATGAAGAGAAGACACCAATTTTTTAAGCAGTTAGAAGATGGAGAGAAAAATTTTGGTGAAAAGAAAAAGTGGATATAGGAAACCCTCTCAAGGAGAACAATTAGGCCCTAAGCAGAGAACACTGACTGACCCTGGTGTGTGGAAAATGAGAGGCAAGTCTAGTGGATTGCAAACTTGTTCTGGATTAGTAACTACTGTTTACTTCCCACGATCCCCCATTTTGAGTGGGAATATGTGCTCTTATTTTGTCCTGTCACTTCCTCCTAGTACTGTCCCAGCACTGTCATGTGGTCACCAGGATCCCAGCAGTTCCTGCAGTCTCACCCTCCGCTTGAAGGAGGCCTGGTTGCCTCCCCTATAGTAGCTTAGGAATAGATTGTCCCCCTGAGGCTTGAGCTCGGAATGTCCCCTGTCACAGTTCCCTGCTTTAGAAAATTACCCTGAAACTTATGATTAATGCCCTTATGCCTACTGATCACAATCTCTAAGGTCTAGCATTCCCTCCAGGCGACTCCTGTCATTGTTCCCGGGCTGCTGACGCCACCGGAGAACCACGTGGCCAGAGGGGAGGCTCCACGCAGACCCCCGAACCCTCACGTAGCCTTTAGAGGAACACCCAGATTTCCCTTAAATACCCCCAGCCGGTCTGAGAATGTGAAAGCAGTTTTTGGAGGTGTTAACCCACTGCCTTCTCAGACAACCAGGAGCCAGGGACTCATGGTTGCCCAGGTGGTTTCACATCTTCCTTCTCCAGGGAAAAGGGAAGTAGGTACTCAGAGCCATTAGCAGGGCGCGGAGCTATGGCCAGCTGAGGGCTCAGCAGCAGCCCAGCCAGACCCCCACTTGCTGAAAAGGGGGAACCAGCGACAGAGGGGACTCCTCTCTGGCTGCAGGGAGGGTGGTGGCCTGAGCTGTGAGGAGGTGAAAGCTTAGGAGGAAGACAGCACCAAAAAATGTAATTGTGAAGATGAAAATAAAGCCAGGAGGCTGCGGTGGTGCAAGCTGGTGTAAAACTTACGTAATAATATAAATACAAGAACTGATAAAGCAACATAAAAACACCTCTCCCTTTCTCCCTCTCTCTCTCTCTCTCTCTCTCTCTCTCTCTCTCTCTCTCTCTCTCTCTCAATCTTCCAACCCAGGAACTACAGAGAAAACTCTGTTATTTAACTTATTTCTTCAGTTAAATAAAATTGAAGAGAAGATAAAGACTACATTTTACTGTTGATTACAGTGACCTAATGCCTGCAAAGCAAGACGTCATTTTTATAAAAGCTCTCTCATCCATTACATTTCATAGAATTTGTTTTCATGCAAAACAATAAAAGCCCTTCAAACCTTCTCCAGAATTTATAAATCACTAGGCCTTAGGTTTACCTCATTTGTTTTTATTGTATTTTGTTGGACGTAAACATATAAGCTTGAATAGTCATAAATGGGACGCAGCTCTGGTCAGTCTTTCTTTTGGTTCCCCTTTTGCTGAATCCTTTGTCCGCCCACCCCTGCCCGCTTTCTCTCCTCCCCGTACCCTCGTCCTGGAGCTCAGCTAGCGGCCTGCTCCTCATCCTCAGCCTCTCCACACCCTCACGGTGTGTGTGTTACTGACTCCCTGAGATTTCAGAGGCTGCCGTTCCCTTTACAAACTAGAACTACATCGTGTTCTGTGTCCTGCATCTCACTCAGGGAGCCCCCGAGTGCCAGGTTGCTTCTGCAGCTCAGACTCGGGTCCCAGTGTGAGACAGCATCTGCTCCACAGAACAGCTGCAGAGGCGGCCAGGTCCCCTGTGAGGTCCAGGCGGGTGCCCTGTGCCCCTCGGCCCCAGGAGCCAGGCTCTGGGTCTCCATCCTCCCCACAGGCTCCCCCTGGCTCCCCTGTTATTGCAGACACAGCCTCTCCTCGCTGGGAAAGGTTCCCTTAGTGCAGCCCAGGCCACCCGAGCTCAGGGTCCCAGCCTCATCACCACCACAGGCCGGTTTGTTCCTCTGTTCACCCTGGGCTCACTTGCTAAATTGTAAGCATTGTTTCCTTTTTTGTTCAATAAGACATCAGACAAACAAAGGAGACCCTGCCTGCCTGCTCCGCCCCAGGGCCCCCTCCCAGGGACCCGCCACTCACCCAGGAGGACGCCTGCCAGTTCTGCCAGTCCCAGGAGCCAGGAGGCCCAGCAGAGGTGGGGGTCTTCAGAGCAGGGCCCCATCACGGGCCACCTACCAGCCTGTCCAGCTGCAGAGGAAACATGAGAACAGCAGAGGGAGGAGGAAAATCCCACAGCTGGGCAGGGCTGGTGTTTAGTTCTGGGATGGCCGTTCAGAGTGAGCCACTCTGACCCTCTCGGTATCTCAGTAAATCCTATTAGGACAAAGGTATAACGAACCCCCTCTTATATGCCCTTCCCCATGTCACATGGGCTCGGTGACCTCACACCGCCCCCCCACTGACCCACTGGAGACTCCTCCCCGCTCTCCGGGTGGACAGCTGTGCCCAGGTAGCGCTGCCCACCTGTGCCAGCCTGTGGTCAGCTGTTACCACCAGGGCAGTCCAGGCCTGTCCTGTGTGCTGTCTGTCTGTCTGAACACCACTGAAAGAGCCAAATTCTCTTTTGACTTTCCACAGACTCCAATGTCAGTTGCCTAAGTAAGAAGCTGTGAGCGAGAACACAGGCCTCGTGGGATGGGTCGAGTCCCCACACCCCCGTGACAACTCTGGCGCTGACCTGTTGCTGACAAACGTGGTTTTCTCNGCGAAACTGCCATTCCCAGGACTGTTTTCTTAACCCGTTGAGATTTGCTTCCCGGCAACTGTGGTCAGTGTGGCTCAGATGACCTCTCATAAGACGCTTCCTTAGGCCGGGTGTTCCTATGTCCACACACAGGCTGTCACTCAGGGTGCTGGGGGCGGGCTCAATGTCCCCATCCCCACGTCCCCAAGCCTCTCTTGGAAGCACTGTGTGAGAACGGTTTGGTTCAGCAAACATTTGTTTGGGGTTTGGGGAGGAGGAGCTTAGAGAGAACCCCTAAGGGGAGGAGCGCCCCACAAATTCCTTGCTGGCTGAAAACCAGGGACTTTCGAACTCCCGGACAGCTGGTCGTTTTCCACATTCCTCTGTCCTGTGAGGCTGCAGAGCTAACTCTTCCCCAACGGCCCCCACCCTGAGTTTCCCAGTTTAAGAGCTCTTAACCTGTAACAGGCGGCCGCCATCATTATGGTCACCTTCCCATTTTACAGAGAGGAACTGGGGCTCCAGACAGGTTACGAGGTAAACCCCAAGGCCTGGGGGCCAGGGTGTGGCAGGGCCTGGACTGGAACCAGGGGTCCAGCCTCCCAGATCCGAGTCGCTGTCAGCTCAGCAGTGTCCCCACATGAGGTCTGAGCCTTGAGAAGCGACACTGAGGGGCAGGCCTGTCCCAGAGCCGCCTCTCGCCTCCCTCTCACGGCCCAGGCAGAGCAACCAAGGCCTGTCTGTGGCTGCAGCTCAGCCCCTCTGAGCCCCCCAAGGTCACCTTGTCCAACCACAGCGCCTCCCCTGCGCTCAGTGCGTCACAAATGGCCAGACCTGCAGAGGCTGGTGGCCTGACAAGCCTCAGCTGGCCTCCCAGCTGCACCGGGACCCTCCCAGTCCAAGCTGCAGGCTGGTGCCCCTGCCCTGACCCTGGGGCAGTGCACATGCTCCTGGGGGCACAGTCTGGCTCCCACCACCGTCCAGTCAGTCACGCCAAGCACAGGCCACTTGAAACCTGGAGAAGCCCCACTGGGGGAGCCTGCTTCCACCCCCAACCTGTGCCCAGCTCCGGGCAGGGTCCTTTTGCTGGTGTCATTTCCTGGTGACACCAGAGTTTGTGTGGGACTTTCTCACCACAAGGCCCCTCTCAGCTGCTGGCTGCTGGACGGGTTGTCAGTATTCTCACCAGCACAAACTATACTCACCCCAGCTCAGGCCTCACCCCCACCTCCCCCACAGCAGGGAAGAGGGCGGGCTATGCGGGTCCCTGTGAGAAGCCTGATGGGGGCAGACAGGGGAGGGACAGCCCACCCTCAGGCTGCTGCAACTATAGGGTTCTCACCTGGCAGTGGGCGTCCTGTGGTCTCACCCTAGTCCCNCGTTTTCCACATTCCTCTGTCCTGTGAGGCTGCAGAGCTAACTCTTCCCCAACGGCCCTCACCCTGAGCTTCCCAATTTAAGAGCTCTGAACCTGTGACAGGCGGCGGCCATCATTACGGTCACCTTCCCATTTTACAGAGCGGGGACTGGGGCTCCAGACGGGTCACCAGGTAAACCCCAAGGCCTGGGCGCCAGGATGTGGCAGGGCCAGGACTGGAATCAGGGGTCCTGCCTCCCAGATCCGAGTCGCTGTCAGGTCAGCACTGTCCCCACATGAGGTCTGAGCCTTGAGAAGCCACACTGAGGGGTGGGGGCAGCCAGGCCTGTCCCAGAGCGGCCTCTCACCTCCCTCTCACTGCCCAGGCCTAGCAACCAAGGCCTGTCTGTGGCTGCAGCTCAGCCCTGCTGAGTCCTCAAGATCACCCTTGTCCAACCACAGCCGCCCCCTCCAGTGCTCAGCGCGTCACAAATGGCCAGACCTGCAAAGGCTGGTGGCCTGACAAGCGTCAGCTGGCCTCCCAACTGCACCGGGACCCTCCCAGTCCGAGCTGCAGGCTGGTGCCCCTGCCCTGACCCTGGGGCAGTGCACATGGTCCTGGGGGCACAGTCTGGCTTCCACCACCGTCCAGTCAGTCACGCCACGCACAGGCCCCTTGAAACCTGGAGAAGCCCCACTGGGGGAGCCTGCTCCCACCCCCGGCCTGTGCCCAGCTCCGGACAGGGTCCTTTTGCTGGTGTCATTTCCTGGCGACACCAGCTTTTGTGTGCGACTTCCTCATCACAAGGCCCCTCTCAGCTGCTGGCTGCTGGCCGGGTTCTCAGCATTCTCACCAGCACAACCTCTACCCACCCCAGCTCAGGCCTCACCCCCACCTCCCCCACAGCAGGGAAGAGGGCGGGCTCTGCGGGTCCCTGTGAGATGCCCTGATGGGGGCAGACAGGGGAGGGACAGCCCACCCTCAGGCTGGTTCCAGTACAGCGTTGTCACCTGGCAGTGGGCATCCTGTGGTCTCACCCTAGTCCCGGCGCTGCCTGTGAGGACGCTGGGGTCTCACACATGCTCTCAACAAAACAAGCAACATTCACCTCAACTGCTTTGGCAGCTGGCACTGGTTTCTACTCGGCAACTATTTACTGAACACACCTGAGCCTGGGTACTGAGAGGGACTTCCCTTCCCAGCCGGTCACCACCTGCTGCCGTTGAGCCCCAAGGCAACTGCATGGGCAACATGTCACCAGCACCCCACCTTGTGACACTGGCCCCCGTTGGGAGCATTTCCCAGCACTGTTCAGGGAGCTAAATAGCCCAAGACCCCTCACCCCTCAAAGGGAGGGTCTCATCCTTGGTGATTCCAAGCTGAAAGCAAATGCAGAGCAGGCGTCTCGTGGTGACACCCCCATGCTAACAAGGAGGCTCTATTTAGTAGAATGCCCGTGACTTGTTGTCACAAAAGTCTGACGACAGGTGTGAACCAGGAACCCAAGTCACCCCCTTCTTGTTAACAAGGTCCCTCCCTTACAACAAGGGGGCTTGCTGGGCACAGACCCCCAATGGCCAGAGAGGGGTGCTGTTTCTCCTACACTTTGGGACTTCCTGACCCAACAGGAAGCGTGTCTGTGGTGGCAGATGGCTGTGACCCAGGGCCTCCACTGAGGACAGTGAGGAAAGGGGAGTGAAGACCAGCACAGCGGACGAGCCTGACCAACAGTCCTCCAGCCGGTGCCGGAGGTCAACACCACCAGTGACGTCCTGTCGGCTGTCTGTCCCTTTGGTATAATAAGAAGCACACATTCTTCTGTGGTTTTCCTCCCCAAACCCCCAACGCCCGTCTACTCACAGGGGAAGCGTCAGACAGATCCTAACCGAGGGGTGTTGTACAAAACACCAGACCAGGGCTCCTCAAAACTGATGTGACCAAAAGGAAGGTCTGGGAAATGGTCACAGGCCAAGGGGACATGACGACCAAATGTCAGGTGGCGTCCTGGGTGAAACTCTGGACCAGAAAGGCCGTGTGGTAAACGTGCAGCCATCTGAACACAGCGTGGACGTCCTCACAACATAAGGACATCAGCTCATTAACTGCAGTAAATGTTTAAGGTGTGAGATGTTGACAGCGGCGGAGCTGCAGGTGGGCGATGGGAACTCTGTGCCTCCTTCCAGTTAGTTTTAAATCCAAGTCTGTCAGAAAAGATCAAGTTCATTGTTTTAAAGTGCTGCCCCTCCCAGCTCTGTGCCTTCTGGGAGATGTGGAGGCGTGTCCACGAGTCCNGTCCTGGGCTCCCCTCACTCAGCCCAGGGTCTCTCTCCTGCAGGGACCTCCCCAGCAGCGCTCCCCTCTTTCCCTGCTCTCCCCAGGGCCTCTCCCTCCTGGTACTGTCCCAGCACTGTCATGTGGTCACCACGATGGCAGCAGTTCCTGTAGTCTCACCCTCTGCCTGAAGCAGGCCTGGTTGACACCCCCATAGTAGATGCCTGTGGGCGTCGTTCCTTGTCCTATAGCTTAGGAATAGATTGTCCCCCTGTGGCTTGAGCTCGGAAAGTCCCCTGTCCCAGTTTCCTGCTTTAGAAAATTACCCTGAAACTTATGATTAATGCCCTTATGCCTACTGATCACAATCTCTATGGTCTAGCATTCCTTCCAGGCAACTCCTGTCATTGTTCTTGGGGGGCTCACACCTCCAGAGAACCATGTGCCAGAGGGGAGGCTCCACGCAGACCCCCGAACCCTCATGTAGCCTTTAGAGGAACACCCAGATTTCCCCTTAAATACCCCCAGCCGGTCTGAGTAAGTGAAGGCAGGTTTTGGAGGCGTTAACCCGCTGCCTTCTCAGACCACTGGTGCTGATAATAAACGCTTATTCTAAATAGCCCAGCTCCTGTGTTGTCTATTAGCTGAGCGGGGCAGGCAGCACGAGCCCCGGACTCGTGGTTGCCCCCCACCCCCCTGGTTTCACATCGTTCTCTCCAGGGCAAAGGGAAGCAGGTACTTAGAGTGGTTAGCAGGGTGCGGAACTGGGGCCAGCTGAGGGCTCAGCAGCAGGCCAGCAGACGCCCACTTGCTGTAAAGGGAGGAACCAGTGACGAGGGGACTCAGCTCTCTGTCTGCAGAGAGTGTGGTGGCCTGAGATGTGAGGAAGGTGAAAACTTACGAGGAAGACAGCACCAAAAAATGTAATTGTGAAGAAGAAAATAAGCTTGAATACTCATAAATGGGACGCAGCTCTGGTCAGTCTTTCTTCCGATTCCCCTTTTGCTGAATCCTTTGTCCGCCCACCCCTGCCCGCTTTCTCTCCTCCCTGTACCCACATCCTGGAGCTCAGCTAGCGGCCTGCTCCTCATCCTCAGCCTCTCCACACTCTCACGGTGTGTGTGTTACAGACTCCCTGAGACTTCAGAGGCTGCTGTTCCCTTTACAAACTAGAACTACATCCTGTTCTGTGTCCTGCACTCACCCAGGAAGCCACCGAGTGCGAGGTTGCTTCTGCAGCTCAGACTCAGGTCCTAGTGTGAGACAGCGTCTGCTCCACAGGACAGCTGCAGAGGCTGCCAGGTCCCCTGTGAGGTCCAGGCGGGTGCCCTGTGCCCGTCGGCCCCCAGGAGCCAGGCTCTGGGTCTCATCCTCCCCACAGGCTCCCCCTGGCTCCCCTGTTATTGCAGACGCAGCCTCTCCTCGCTGGGAAAGGTTCCCTTAGTGCAGCCCAGGCCACCCGAGCTCAGGGTCCCAGCCTCGTCACCCCCACAGGCCATTTGTTCCTCTGTTCCCCCTGGGCTCACTTGGTAATTGTAAGCGTTGTTTCCTTATTTGTTGACCAAGATATCAGACAAGAAAAGGAGACCCTGCCTGCCTGCTCCGCCCCAGGGCCCCATCCCAGGGACCCCACCACTCACCCAGGAGGATGCCTGCCAGTTCGGCCATTCCCAGGAGCCAGGAGGCCCAGCAGAGGTGGGGGTCTTCAGAGCAGGGCCCCATCACGGGCCACCCACCAGCCTGTCCAGCTTCAGAGGAAACATGAGAACAGCAGATGGGGTAGGAAACCCCACAGCTGGGCGGGGCTTGTTATTTCTGGGATGGCCGTTCAGAGTGAGCCACTCGGACCCACGGTGCCCTCAGTAAATCGTATTAGGACAAATGTATAACGAACCCCCCTCTGATATGCTCAGTGCTGGTGGGACAGGCCCGTCCCTGTGGGCACAGAGGCTCGGTGACCTGACACCGCCCCTGCCCCACAGGAGACTCCTCCCCGCTACCCGGGTGGGCAGCTGTGCCCAGGTAGCTCAGCCCACCTGTGCCAGCCTGTGGTCAGCTGTTACCACCAGGGCAGCCCAGGCCTGTCCTGTGTGCTGTCTGTCTGTCTGAACACCACTGAATGAGTCAAATTCTCTTTTGACTTCCCACAGACTCCAATGTCAGTTGCCTAAGTAAGAAGCTGTGAGCGAGAACACAGGCCTCGTGGGATGGGTCGAGTCCCCACACCCCCGTGACAACTCTGGCGCTGACCTGTTGCTGACNTTGTTTTAAAGTGCTGCCCCTCCCAGCTCTGTGCCTTCTGGGAGATGTGGAGGCGTGTCCACGAGTCCCGGCAAGACCTGCATGTGTACCTGTCCCCACGTGCACAGGACCGTGTACATGAGGAGCACCTACTGTGCGCTAAGAGCCTACTGTGCACTAAGAGCCGACTGACAGGGGATGTGCAGCCTCCGGACAGCACCTTGGAGCCCACAGACAGCAGAGAAAGACAGGCCTTTGCAACATGAGTTCATGTGTGATGAGCACTGGGAAGAACACTGAGGCAAAGGGACAGCGAGTGACGAGTGATGGGCTGAGGGGGTGAGGGCCAGGGTGTGGGGGGCTGAGGAAGGAGCTGTTTTTGGTAGAGCAGTAAGCCAGCCTCTTTCAGGAAGTACCTTCTGAGCAGAAACTTGAATGTAGTGGAGGGTGAGCCTTGCAAAGCTCTGGGGGAAGGGTCTGTGGGGGGAACAGCGTAGGGCAAAGAGGGTGCATCTGTGGGGGGATCAGAGCAGGGCAAAGCGGGAGGGTCTGTGGGGGGGAGCAGAGCAGGGCAAAGGCTCCTAGGCCCGAGCAAACCTGACTGTAAGACAGCTCTCCCTCCAATTGAAAAGCTCTCAATCTCTTTAGTGTGTGCTCTGTGAGTGTTGGCAATCACACACATTCATGTTCCCACCCCACAGTTAGGATGAGACATCCCATCAACCCCAGGAGCTCCCCTGAGTCCCCCGTGGTGAATGCTCCCTACCCCCCAGTGATCTGCCTCATGGAACCTCATTGAAACGGACCTGTGCAGGCTGGAGTGCTCCAGGCTCCTGGCACTTGGCACATGCACTTGAGGGGTACCCGTGTTGCACGGATCAGTCCTTTGCTTTCTCTTTACATTGCTGAGTGGGGCTCCATTGTGTGGAACGCGTCCATTTGGTTCATCCATTTCCCATTAAGGAATATTGGGTTGTTTCCAGTTTGTTGGTGACTGTAGACAAAGCTGCTGAAACCACCCATGTGCAGCTTTGGTGTGAGTGGAGCTTTCCGTGCCAGCTGGGTCAGCACCAGGGGTGGATTGCTGGGCCCTGTGCTTCACGTTACAGGAGCCCACCGAGCGGAGGAATTTGCAATCCTAGATTTTGCACAACTGCCGGGGGAGTCCTGTCACCCTGACAGGGCGGGTAGGCAGATAAAGCTGAGCAGGAGACGGAGGGAACTAGCCCCGGTCAGGACGCCCCTGGCTGCAGCTCCTACCTGGTTCAAGACCCCTTACAGCTGCCCTCACTGAGGGCACCTATGCCTCACTGGCTCAGCAGGACTCCAGGTCATACCTGCAGTCAATCAGTGGGGTGTGTTGTTAGAAGCTAGAGAAAGAGAGAAACCATCCCGCTTATCAGAAACCCGCCCTGCTTCTCGGGGCCATTGTAATGAGCTCAGACAGACAACCTTGGGGGAAAGAACGGAGGACGCCGCAGCCAGCTGGGAGAATGAGGGGTACTGGAGAGGAAGAGGGGGGACAGTTCTACCCAGAGAGAGAAAAACCCTCGCACAATGTAAGAGGGGCTGCTTCCCTCTCTGGGGTCCNCTGCCCACGTGGTGTCCACAGATAGAAGTTAAACAAGGATACATTGAACCGAAGGGACAGGGCAGGGTGCGGGCACAGGGGACATTCAAGGGGCAGGGATGGTCCTCTTCTCTGACAAAGGGTGTGGGGAAGAGTACTTGAGGAGCACCTACTGTGCGCTAAGAGCCTACTGTGCACTAAGAGCCGACTGAGGGGATGTGCAGCCTCCGGACAGCACCTTGGAGCCCGCAGACAGCAGAGAAAGACAGGCCTTTGCAACATGTGCTCATGTGTGATGAGCACTGGGAAGAACACAGAGGCAAAGGGACAGCGAGTGACGAGTGATGGGCTGAGGGGGTGAGGGCCAGGGTGTGGGGGGCTGAGGAAGCAGCTGTTTTTGGTAGAGCAGTAAGCCAGCCTCTCTCAGGAAGTGGCTTCTGAGCAAAAATTGAATGTAGTGGATGGTGAGCCCTGCAAAGCTCTGGGGGAAGGGTCTGTGGGGGGAACAGCGTAGGGCAAAGAGGGTGCGTCTGTGTGGGGATCAGAGCAGGGCAAAGGGGGAGGGTCTGTGGGGGGAGCAGAGCAGGGCAAAGGCTCCTAGGCCCGAGCAAACCTAACTGGAAGACAGCTCTCCCTCCAATTGAAAAGTTCTCAATCTCTTAAGTGTGTGCTCTGTGAGTGTTGGCAATCACACACATTCATGTCCCCACCCCACGTTCAGGATGAGACATCCCATCACCCCCAGGAGCTCCGCTGTGTCCCCCGTGGTGAATGCCACGCCGCCCACCTAGTGATGTGCCTCATGGAACCTCATTAAAACGGACCTGTGCAGGCTGGAGTGCTCCAGGCTCCTGGCACTTGGCACATGCACTTGAGGGGCACCCGTGTTGCACGGATCAGGCCTTTGCTTTCTCTTTAAATTGCTGAGTGGGGCTCCATTGTGTGGAACGTGTCCATTTGGTTCATCCATTTCCCATTAAAGAATATTTGAGTTGTTTCCAGTTTGTTGGTGACTGTAGACAAAGCTGCTGAAACCACCCATGTGCAGCTTTGGTGTGAGTGGAGCTTTCTGCNAACAATGCTGCACTGAGCAGCCTGGAACCTGAGTCTCTGCACAGGAGAGAGAGAGAGAGAGAGAGAGAGAGAGAGAGAGAGAGAGAGAGAGAGAGTGTGTGTGTGTGTGTGTGTGTGTGTGTGTGTGTGTGTGGCTAGGTCATGGGCGGGTCCAACGGCTGGAAGGAGTGAAATCTGAAGCTGGCACAGATTTTGCTAAGCTGCCCTCCAGAGGCTGTTCTTACCCACACTTTACCAACAATGTTGAGATTTCCCACCAACACATGACAATCAAGCTTTTTGTCCTTTGCCAAATTAATAATGGGAAATTCTATGTCATTGTGACTTAAACGCGCATTTCTCATATAAGTGAAGTCAATCATTTGATGTTATTGCCCTGTTGTAAGCTCCTTTTCTGTCAGCTGAAACTCTGCGTATGTCCTCTGCCCCTGTTCCTTTTTCCTGTTAGTTTATGGGAGTTAGACATGTTTTAAGAAGACTGCCCATGTTATGGTCAGTGATTGTGTTTCAGTGTTGGATCCACTGGAAACTGACGTGGGTGTGAGTCTAGGTGACCTAGTGTGACAGTCAGAAGCCTGGACTCCGCGACAGAGGCTAGAGTGGAGTCCAGGTCCCGTTTCCCGGCTGTGTGGACTTGAGTAGTTACTAACCTCCCTGCCTCAGCTTTCTCGTCCGTGACATGGAAACGGTCACAGTGCCCACCTGACAGAATTACAGATGGGATTTAAGGAGAGCTTTCAGCACCGTGTTCAATAATGGTTCCGACATGTGAGCTGCTCTCATTATTAGGACGATTATTCTTGCCCAAGCTCCCTGGTATCAGAACCAGACAGTCCCAGGTCCAGGGTGCAGCCCTTTCTCTCACCCACTGGCCATCCTAGGGGTCTCCTCCTGGGTACAGGGACGGGCTTCTCGGAGTCACACACCCGTGGGTGCCATCCCATAGGGGCTCAAGAAGCCATAATCCAGCCGGGCCTTCCTGCTTGTCAAAGCCCTGAGCTGAAAAGCAAATTCATCGCTTTGTCAACAGCAGTTGCTCCACAACCACTGTCATCCCCATGTCACCAAGGAAGTACCTGGCACATGTGTGCTGCCAGGGAGAATTGGAAAGATGGAGGGAAGGACAGGTGCAGGCGCCAAGCTCGGGCTGGAAAGATTGATATTATTAACTCCGTTTTGTGTGGTGTCTTCCCCATTCCTCAGGGGGTTGCTTGGTCATTGTAAAAATATTGTGTGTTCATCTAAAGCTATTACAGGGGTTATGGCGTTTATTCAAGAGTCCCGAGTGTGTCTCCTCCTCAGGTAAGCACTGTGACGTGTGCACCTTCCAGACGTTAGCTCTGTAGCCCCAAACACTGGAAACCCAGGTAAACCCAGGACATCCAGACTCCTGATGGTTTAGAGGTGTGGCTCTGACTCTTACTTTCAACTGTCACATTCTGTTGGTTCCCTCATTAACTAACGGGCAAAATAAAAGCAGTCTGGAAGAGCTCACGTCACCATCACAATCAACACAGTCCGTGTGAAGATAATATTGAAAAAAGCAATTTTTGGTGCAATAAACGACGTCAGCCAGGTTTTGTTACGAAGGGGAAATGTGACTTCCAGTCTCTATGTGGCACCTTCCTAAGAGATTTTCACCAGTAAATCTGCCCCAAACACGTTTGTCTTATTTGCCCTCCATGCTGCTAAGAGGGTCTGTACCTGG
>NW_017733126.1:105732-119381 GCF_001890085.2 Hipposideros armiger | reverse complement strand
TCATCCTCAGCCTCTCCACACTCTCACGGTGTGTGTGTTACAGACTCCCTGAGAATTCATAGGCTGCTGTTCCCTTTACAAACTAGAACTACATCGTGTTCTGTGTCCTGATCTCACCCAGGGAGCCCCCGAGTGCCAGGTTGCTTCTGCAGCTCAGACTCCGGTCCTAGTGTGAATAGCGTCAGCTCCACAGGACAGCTGCAGAGGCTGCCAGGTCCCCTGTGAGGTCCAGGCGGGCGCCCTGTGCCCCTCGGCCCCCAGGAGCCAGGCTCTGGGTCTCCATCCCTCCCCACAGGCTCCCCCTGTCTCCCCTGTTATTGCAGACACAGCCTCTCCTCGCTGGGAAAGGTTCCCTTAGTGCAGCCCAGGCCACCCGAGCTCAGGGTCCCAGCCTCGTCACCCCCACAGGCCATTTTGTTCCTCTTCCCCCTGGGCTCACTTGGTAATTGTAAGCGTTGTTTCCTTATTTGTTCACCAAGATATCAGACAAAAAAAGGAGACCCTGCCTGCCTGCTCCGCCCCAGGGCCCCATCCCAGGGACCCCACCACTCACCCAGGAGGACGCCTGCCAGTTCGGCCAGTCCCAGGAGCCAGGAGGCCCAGCAGAGGTGGGGGTCTTCAGAGCAGGGCCCCATCACGGGCCACCCTCCAGCCTGTCCAGCTTCAGAGGAAACATGAGAACAGCAGAGCAGGGAGGAAACCCCACAGCTGGGCGGGGCTTGTTATTTCTGGGATGGCCGTTCAGAGTGAGCCACTCGGACCCACGGTGCCCTCAGTAAATCATATTAGGACAAAGGTATAACAAACCTCCTTCTGATATGCCCTTCTCCATGTCACATGGGCTCAGTGACCTCACACCACCACCCCTGACCCACTGGAGACGCCTCCACCCTCCCAGGTGGACAGCTGTGTCCAGGCAGCTCAGCCCACCTGTGCCACCTGTGGTCAGCTGTTACCACCAGGGCAGTCCAGGCCTGTCCTGTGTGCTGTCTGTCTGTCTGAACACCACTGAATCAGCCAAATTCTCTTTTGACTTCCCACAGACTCCAATGTCAGTTGCCTAAGTAAGAAGCTGTGAGCAAGACCACAGGCCTTCGTGGGATGGGTCGAGTCCCCACACCCCCGTGACAACTCTGGCGCTGACTTGTTGCTGACAAACGTGGTTTTCTCGTGCCCCCCACATGGGCAAAGCCAGCCCCCAGGAGCTGCCTCACAGCCATTTCCCCTGGAGCCTGTGTCAGCCCGTTCCTGCTGTCACAGGGGCGGGGACGGAGAGATACCCATGCCTGGCCACGTCCTCTGACTGAGGGTCCGGCCCTGGCCTCCCCTCCCCACACGGGGAGCCCCTCATCATCCGATGGCTTGCCGCCCATTCCCTGGGGAGCCATCTTCCTAAGCGGGCCATGCCACCCACACCCCCCACGGAGGCTCCCCAAGACTGGGCCAGCAGCACTGACCCCACAGCCACGCACGCAAGGCGCTCAGCTCCTTGCACACGAAGCCCGTTTTATAGATCTGGAGCCTGAGCCCTAAGTGATGGTAGGATGTACAGATGATCACATGGCGGCCACGATCAGGGTCTGGACCCCAACATCACAGCTGCTCTTCCCTCCTGCTGGTGGCCTCCAGTAAGTCCCCCAAGGCAGCCTGTGTGCCCTCTAAACTGCTCTGTAGTTCCCCAGACAAGAGAGTAGTCAACACAGGCTGCACCCCCTCACCCCCATCCCACCCCCAAAATGGGGAAATTACCCCAGAAGGCACTCCAAGAGGCCACAGTCAGAAGCGCCTGACACTGATTCCGGACAGCACCTTGGAGCCCGAAGACAGCAGAGAAAGACAGGCCTTTGCAACATGAGCTCATGTGTGATAGCACTGGGAAGAACACAGAGGCAAACGGACAGCGAGTGACTAGTGATGGGCCGAGGGGGTGAGGGCCAAGGTGTGGGGGACTGAGGAAGCAGCTGTTTTTGGTAGAGCAGTAAGCCAGTCTCTCTCAGGAAGTAGCTTCTGAGCAGAAACTTGAATGTAGTGGCGGGTGAGCCCTGCAAAGCTCTGGGGGAAGGGTCTGTGGGGGGAACAGCGTAGGGCAAAGGGGGTGCATCTGTGTGGGGAGCAGAGCAGGGCAAAGGGGGAGGGTCTGTGGGGGAGCAGAGCAAAGGGGGAGGGTCTGTGGGGGAGCAGAGCAAAGTGGGACGGTTTGTGGGGGCAGCAGAGCAGGGCTAAGGCTCATAGGCCAGAGCAAACCTGACTGGAAGACAGCTCTCCCTCCAACTGAAAAGCTCTCAATCTCTTTAGTGTGTGCTCTGTGAGTGTTGGCAATCACACACAGTCATGTCCCCACCCCACGTTCAGGATGAGACATCCCATCAACCCCAGGAGCTCCCCTGTGTCCCCCGTGGTGAATGCCACCCCCCTCCTTCAGTGATGTGCCTCATGGAACCTCATTAAAACGGACCTGTGCAGGCTGGAGTGCTCCAGGCTCCTGGCACTTGGCACA
Source organism: Hipposideros armiger (assembly GCF_001890085.2). Lineage (NCBI taxonomy): Eukaryota > Metazoa > Chordata > Mammalia > Chiroptera > Hipposideridae > Hipposideros > Hipposideros armiger. The sequence continues at coordinate 116,884 of NW_017733126.1, read as the reverse complement.
TGCACTTGAGGGGCACCCGTGTTGCACGGATCAGTCCTTTGCTTGCTCTTTAAATCACTGAGTGGGGCTCCATTGTGTGGAACGCGTCCATTTGGTTCATCCATTTCCCATTAAAGAATATTTGGGTTGTTTCCAGTTTGTTGGTGACTGTAGACAAAGCTGCCGAAACCACCCATGTGCACCTTTGGTGTGAGTGGAGCTTTCCGTGCCAGCTGGGTCAACGCCAGGGGCGGATTGCTGGGCCGTGTGCTTCACGTTACAGGAGCCCACAGAGCGGAGGAATTTGCAATCCTAGACTTTACACAACTGCCTGGGGACAGGGCAGGTAGTCAGACAGAGCTGAGCAGCAGAAGGAGGGAACTAGCCCCGGTCTGGACGCCCCCGGCTGCAGCTCCTACCTGGGTCAAGAACCCTTACAGCTGCCCTCACTGAGGGCACCCACGACTCACTGGCCCAGCAGGACTCCAGGTCACAGCTGCCCTCAATCAATGGGGTGTGTTGTTAGGAGAGAGAGAGAGAGAGAGAGAGAGAGAGAGAGAGAGAGAGAGAGNTTTAGGTAACTCACATGTCAGCTTCATTAAACTTGACCTGACCTGACTTTTATTCCTGGGATGATCTCGTGCCATTTTCAGTCTTCAGTAACTTTTGAGCCCTCTGTTGTCACAGTCTCCACACCCCAGGGGACGTTCCGTGACGATTCAGACCTGCCCTGTTTGCATTCAGATTTGCATTCCCTTGAAATGAGCGAGGCGAGCTGAACATAAATAACCTCACTGCACCTCTGCAGGTTGGCATAAGACGATTACAGGGCACAGTGTCTGCCATCTTGTCAGCAGTCCCCTCACTGTCCTCTCAAAGCCAACTTCTGACAAGTGATGCCCCCTCAGAGGGGGAGTCCAGCCTGTCTACTCCGGTTGCTCATCTCATGTTTTTCTCATGCTAATCTGTCTATCTGTATGTCTCGGCCTCTTTGGTCCGGCCTGAAGGGAACCACAACCTGCCTGTTCCCGTGTCCATCTCCTCTTTCTTCTTCCCACGTGTCTTCCAAAGGTACAGCCCGACTCCCACAATCAGCAGCGCAGCCATGACAGGACGTGTGAGGCCTGGCAGGTGGCGACCAGTGGCCTGTCCCTGTAGATCTGTTTCCCTCACATGGAGAGTGAGGAAGGGTAAGACAAGAGAGAACGTGAGGTACCCACTGCCAAGGGGAGAGAGAGACACAGCAGGTGGGGAAGTCTGCGGGGTCCTGGTTCAGTGCCGAGGACAGAGCAGCATGGCAGGTACAGAGAGATGACAAGGATGGTGTTGCCCCGAGGAGCTCGTCACCCAGGAGGGAGGACAGGAAATACCGGATGTGGTGATGGGTAACCTGAGTCTGGAGGGAGTCGTAAGAGCTTCAGACATCTAGGTGGCCACAGCACTCCAGGAAAGGGGCGCCCTGGAGAAAGCGAGCGCTTGGGAGTTGCCAGCACCCCTGGGGCTGGCAGGTCATGGACGAAGCAGGAATGATTGGGGGTCTTGTGGGTCATGCTGAGAGTTGAAATTCACCTGGGACATCAGACTGTGGTGGGGGAAAGGGTGATGGGTTTTACGTGATGCTGACACGTCAGACCCCTCAGCGGGTGGGGGATGGGTTCAGAGTCAAGCCTGCACACATGGGCACAGGTGAGTCATTCATTCAGTGAGACACTGGCTGTGAGCACACTTTCCCAGAAGCCCTGCTTGGCACATGGATCCAAAGTATGAAAAGGAGTCCAGGTTACAAAGGACACCCATCCATCACAGAGAGAGCACTGCCACCAGTGTAGGGGACATGGACTGCTCCTGGAAGGAGGTGTCACCTGATGGCCTAAGAAAAACAGCAGCTGCATGGCCCCGGGCAAACAAGAACCAGGAGCCCATTGTTCAACTTTAAAGGCAGAGCTGGAAACCCAGTGAGGGGCCCTGTGTGACAGCATAGGTCACATGATCACAAAGTCAGCCATGTATGAGGGAAACCCTTCAATAAAATATGACAAGAAATTAAGGATTTGTGTGAGATGGCGGNCAGCTTCTGCATCAGGACGCTTTCCCGATGCCCCCGCCCTGCTGCTCACCCCCGCCCCAGACGAGGCTTCCCATGTCGGGACCACCTCCGGCTGTGCCCAGAACGCCAGCGTCTGACGCTGGCAAAGCCACTGGTCCCCACCGCTGCCCCTCCTGGCCCGCTTCCCAGATGTACAGGCCCGGAGGAGGCAGGAGGCAGCGCCCTCAGGTGGTTACTGGAGACCCTGCCTCCGCCTGGCACCAGCCTGGGGATCTGGTGACACCTAGTGGCCACTGTTGAGAACTGCAGCTTTTCTTGGCGTTTCCAAGTACATGTACCTTCTCTCATGCACCTGATACAGCGAGTATTGTTAATCATCATCACTGTGTTACACACAGGTCCCCGGAACTTGCTCAACTTATCGGTGGACTTTGTGCCCTCTGCCCAGCACCTCCCCACATCCTGCACCCCCATCCCTGGTGACCGCCCTTCTACTGTCTTATATCTATGACTTCAGCTTTTGTAGATTCCACGTATGTGGCCACGTATATTTTTGTTTCTCTGTCTGACTTATTTCACTTAGTGTAAGACCCTCAAGGGTGTCACAAAAGACAAGATATTCTTTTTTATTGCTGAATTATATATATATATGTGTGTGTGTGTGTGTGTGTGTGTGTGTATGTGGATATATATATATATATATACATATATATATATAGTTGTTGGAAAAGTCATGACGTATTTTGTCTATAATTTTCAAAGGTCATTTATTTCTATAAACAATAAAGATCAATCAATGATATATTGCCCGTTTTGTTTGAAAACCTTTTGCCATTTTTCAGTGAGCTTCATAATTCCTTGTTCATAGAAGGACCTGTCTTTATTTGTGTAAAACTGAACAAGGTGCTGATTTACAGCCTCATCTGAATTGAACGTTACACCACGCAAGGAATTCTAAAGAGAGTGAAAAAAGTGGAAGTCTCACGGTGCAACGTCAGGCAAGTATGGTGGGTGTGGCAACCCATCCCATCCAAGCTCTTATCATTTTTGATGGGAGATCAAACTTGTGTGTGGTCTCCTGTTGTCACGATGGAACACAACTCCTTTACAATTAACAAGTTCTGGACGTTTCTGGATGATGGATTTGTTCAAACTGTCCAATTGCCAACAGTACACATTCGAATTGATTGTTTGGTTCCTTGGTAGGAGCCTTCTCCTGCTGCTTCCACTTAAATGACATGCAGGGCTCGGCCTGGCCTGTGGACCTCACTGTAGATAGTAGTCACAGGTCTCTTTCCTTCCAGATGTTGTCCAGGGATGCGCTAGGAGTGCAAAACACGTGTCACCTGGAGCACCTGAGGGGTCCCCAGGGGCCTGCGTGGAAGCAGTGCTGCTGACATGACTGCAGAAGTGTCTCCCAAAGGGCCCGCACAACACGGGTCCCCTGTAAACGTTCTTACTGCTATGTCGACTCACCAGAAGGAGGTAAGGAGGCAGAGGAGCCAGAAAGGGCAGATGACCGGGTTTGACAAGCCCAACGGGGGCACACAGGGACCTTGGGGAGCCCAGGTGGCACTGCTCCCAGCTCTCACCTTGTCCCCGCCCTCCTTGGGCTCTTGTTTTCTCAGCTATACATCGTGGATGTCATCCTCATGGTTCCACCGGCCCTCCTCCAATCCCGCACCTGAGTCACACACAAAATAAAGCTCGACTCTGAGCCTCAGAAACCTGTACACCCCCCACTGCTGTGACCCCCAAGACCACGGCCACACCACCACCCTGTGCAGGGACAAGGGACAAAGGGAGCCAAGGGCACCGTGCGGGAGGGCGGGTCCGGGCCTGAAGGGGAACCGCAACGTGCCTATTCCCATCTCCATCTCCTCTTTCTTCTTCCCACGTCTTCCAAAGGTACAGCCCGACTCCCACAGTCAGCAGCGCAGCCATGACAACACTTGCGAGGACTATCATGTGGCGACCAGTGGCCTGTCCCTGTGTATCTGTTTCCCTCACATGGAGAGAGTGAGGAAGGGTAAGACAAGAGAGAACGTGAGGTACCCACTGCCAAGGGGAGAGAGAGACAGAGCAGGTGGGGAAGTCCGCAGGGTCCTGGTTCAGTGCCGAGGACGGAGCAGCATGGCAGGTACAGAGAGATGACAAGGATGGTGTTGCCCCGAGGAGCTCGTCACCCAGGAGGGAGGACAGGAAATACCGGATGTGGTGATGGGTAACCTGAGTCTGGAGGGAGTCGTAGGAGTTTCCCAGATAGTCTGGGTGGCATGGCACTCTAGGAGGGGGGCACCCAGGAGTTGCCAGCACCCTTGGGGCCGGGAGGACAGGGATGGGGCAGGAATGATTGGGTGTCTTGTGGGTCATGCTGAGAGTTGAAATTCACCTGGGACATCAGATTGTGGTGGGAGGAGAGGGTGATGGGTTTTACGTGATGCTGACACGTCAGACCCCTCAGCAGGTTGGGGATGGGTTCAATGCCAAGGCTGCACACAGGGGCACAGGTGAGTCACTCGGTGAAACACCAGCTGTGAGCAAACTTGTCCAAAAGCCCTGCTTGGCACATGGAGCCAAAGGACGACAAGGTGTCTGGGCTATAAGGGACACGCATCCATCACAGACACAGCACTGCCACCAGTGTGGGGGACATGGACTGCTCCTGGAAGGAGGTAACGCCTGAAGGCAAAAGGAAAACAGCAGCTGCATGGTCCTGTGCAAACAAGAACCAGGAGCCCTTTGCTCAACTTCATTAAAAGCTGAGCTTGAAACCCAGCGAGGGGCCCTGTGTAACAGCATGGGTCACATGATCACAAAGTCAGCCGTGCCTGTGGGAAACCCTTTAATAAAATATGACAAGAAATGAAGGATTCGTGTGGGAGGGCGGATGGTAGAGACACAGAGTGTCTGGAGCTCACAGCCTGCAAAGGCAAGATGTATCGGGAAGCGTTGGGTGTGCGGGGTATGAGTGAGGTCAGACACATGGGTGGGTGGTGTCCCCCCAGGATATCCTTCAGGGAGCCCCTGGAGACCAATCCCACAGAAGACACAGAAAATGACACAATTTAGGTTCTGTGTCCAGAAGACGGCTCTGGGTGACGGTGGGGGTGGGAGGAAGGCTTCCTCCTGGGTCAGCAGGGCCCAGGGTGCAGAGGAGGGCACGACGGTGAGAGACATTTAAATGCTGACACAAGTTGGGTGTGACTCCCAGCCGCTCTGTGTGTGTGACCAGGTGGAAGGTGTGCTGTAACCTGCAGGGACCGCAGTGCTACCTTTCCCCAGGCAGGTTATACTCACGATTGGCACAGACGTCCCCCAGGGTGGTGGTGGCAGTTTTCAGGTCCACCTGGTTGCTGGCGATACAGGTGAGGTTGGTGTTGGCCTGGTCCAGGGGCAGGCGCACAGCCAGGGCCCAGACGCTGGGGCCTGGTCCCAAGGTCCCTGTCTGCTGCCACTTCCTGGGGAGGTCACTGTGCCACCAGGTCACATTCAGGTCCTCCGAGGCCCCCTCGGCTCTGCACTCCAGGGTGACATTGCACCAGTCAGCTGTGACAGACAGTGACTTGGCCAGGATCTGGGGGAGGGGCACCGGCTCTGCGGTGGAGGGGAGGGGGAGACAGAAAGCTCAGGTTGGGGGCCCTTCACAGTGCAGGTTCTCACCCAGTCTCACCGAGCGCTGGCGTCCTCCTGCTGAGGAGGTGAGAGCATTTTCCAGGTGAAACAGAATTGGCCACAATACACAGCAAGTGATCACAAGGAAGGGAGCTGTGGGGTGAAGCCCGACATGATTCCACCAGACTCAGCAAGTCTTAAAAATCTCCCTCAAGAAAATAAAGCCTGGACCCCACCTACTCAAGGCCCATCATTTCTCAGAAGTTGGGGTGTCTCCTGGGAGGTGCAGAGTCTGGCATAGGAGGAACGGCCCAGGCCAGGGCCGTGCTCTGCATCTCCTGCTGAGGCCCCGTGGGACGGCTCGGCCCAAGGAGAGAGGAAGCCACCAGCTCTGGGAGCCCAGAGAAAGCCTGTGCTCCTGCAAACAGACATTTGTGGGAAAGGCGGTGATAGTGACGAGGAAGGGCCACTGTGAGCGTGGTTAGCACAGGCCACTGAACTTGAGGTCCACACAGGAAGTCAAGTGACAGAATCCTACGGGGACTTAAAGCTGCAGAAGCCACTGGCTGCAGCAGGACATGCCCTATGCAGAGAGGTTCTCTAGGGAAGGAAAGAAGTGGCCTGATGAGCCTAAGAAGTGTGGCAGCGTGACCTGTCCCCGGCATGTCTGGAGGCTTTCCGAGCTGGATGTGTGAGGTGTTGGTGAGTGAGGCCTCGGGCAGGTGCTGTGTGAGCACGGGCGGGGCAGGGAGCACCTGCCTACACGTGGGTTTCCAGACTGTGGTGGTCCGAGCAGCGGCCCCCACGATGTCCACGTGGTAACTGTGAAATCCTGTGAGCACGTTGGATGACTCGCAAGGAGAATAAGGGAGCAGAATTACCATTGCTAATCAACTGCAGGACAATAAGGAGGTTCTTGGGGAGAGTCTGGGTGGGACCCGTGTGAGCTCAGGTCCTTCAAAGTGGAAACGGAGTGAGAGAGTTCAGAGGGCGGCAGTGTCAGGAGGACGAGACCCAGCACTGCTGGCCTGGGAGGCGGGGAGGGCGGCCCCCATGCAGGGATGCGGGTGCAACTGGGAGGTGGGAAGGGTGGTCCCCATGCAGGGACGCGGGTGCCACTGGGAGGTGGGGAGGGCGGACCCCATGCAGGGACGCGGGTGCCACTGGGAGGTGGAAGGGCAGTGTTGGGGCCCCAGAGCCCGCAGAATGGCACCAGACCTGCCGACACCCTGCCCCCCGCTCAGTGTGTGACCTCTCACCTATGGCCGGTGAGATAATGAGTGTGTGTGGATCTCAGCACAGAGCTGTTGTACTTTGTGACAGCAGCACAGGAAACTATCACACGGATGACGTATGGCTGAACTGATTCCTCTAAAGAGGCAGAAGTGTTGTGGCGATAACCCCATCCCCTCCCAGGTTCTGTCTTCCTGTCCCCAAACACTGCAGTGACTCTAGCACAGGTGTGAGTATCAGGTCTGCTCTGCACTTGTGCTGAGCTCACTCACCTGACTTCCCAGGAGCTAAGAAAGACTGAAGGCTGGGTCTGGAAGGATTCCCTGTAGGAGGGCCTATGTGACACTACTGGGGACCAGAAAAGGAGGTGGCCCTGGGAGGGGGTGAGAGGTGTCACCTACCGTAGACAGTGAGGTGGAACACCCGGGTAAATCCCCTTCCTCCGGTGAAGCTGGCTCGAGCCCGGTACTGCCCACTGTCCTCACGGGTCAGGTTCTCAATAAGCAGGGACGTCATATTGTGTGCATGGGCCCTGTGCCTGTACTTGTCCTGGAGGCTGACCCAGGTTGGCAGGTCCCCACTGCTGCCCACTCGCAGCAGGACTCTGTAGTTGGTCTCGGGGCCAAAGCTCCACTCGATCTGCTCCAGCTGAGCTTCTGAGTCTCCTTCCAGCTCGCGAGTCACGTGGAACAACACGGAGCCTCCTTGGACCCTCTTCAGAGAGACGTGGGCTCTGGAATCAGCACCTCCAGAACTCAGGGGCCCAGTGCCGCAGACGCCTAGGGCATCGGAAAAGGGAGACGTGAGGGATGAAGGAAGGACCACACCACCCGTCTTCCGGGGAAGTCACCAGGGCTCTCCCTGGGGTCTCGGAAGGCAGCCTGGGGCAGCGAATGTGAACATTCGGAATCAAGTCCTGCTGTAGCGGGTGCAGCCCTGGGCAGGCCACTCGGCCACCTGCAGACCTGCAGACCCCTCCCTGCCTCACGGTGACAGGTGAGGTAACGAGATCATGGACCGAGATGCCCAGGACATCTCCCGTCAGTGAGAAGCGCATCTGTAGGAAGCAGCTTCTAGAGAGGCTCTGTCCCCCCTCGTGATCACCCTGTGTGACCCTCCCCTGGAGTGTGGCCACACCTGGGACTGGCTTATAAGGAATGGAGTGCCACAGAGCTGGGAGCAGCCTTGGGCCACCGCAGGGGAGGGGCAGGGACCTGGGCCAGCAGCCACAGGGAGTGCATGCCACCAGCAACCGTGATGAGCTGGCAGCAGACCCCTCCCCTGACTCTCAAGCCCCAGCCGAGGTCCTGATTTCTGTCTGAGAGACCCTGAGCCAGAGGAGCCCGCAGAACAGCGGGGGTCCTGATCACAGAAACCCTGACACTGCACAGGGAGGCATTTCAGGCCCTAAGTCTGGGGTAGCAGGGCTCACAGCAGGAATCACCGTGACAATAACCAAGCTGGTCTCTTCCCCCTTTCTAGGCAGAGTAGTGGTCAGGCTGGGCTGGGCAGTGCTGCGGTAACCATGACAACACCTGGGGTCTTAGAACAGGGTGTGTCTGTCCCATGGCACGTGTCCCATGACACAGGGAGGGCGGGGTCCTGGCACGGGGGTGGAGGCTCCACTGATTCGCAGCTGCGCCCCACGGAACCCACATGTTCTCACCGGCTCTCGGCCCCACAGAGGCCAGGGGCCAGGAGCACCACGTGTGGGTTCCGCTTGTCACTTCAGGAACAGTGTGATCCGTGTTATGTTTTGTCTTCACACTAGTGACAGGGCCCTGGGTAACTGCCAGGAACTAGAGAACGCCGGGGGCAAGGATTGTTTGGTGAACTCCACTGTCCCTGCCACCAAGACAGCACTTCCCCAGCCTGTCCCCTTCCTCCCAGGCACCTGAGAGCCCCTGTCCCACCTGGGGACCCGGGGAGGACAGGACAGGACCAGGGGAAGTACCACAAACTATCCAATCTTGAAAGGAAGGACAATCTGATTGCTTCAGCAGGTCAGGGGTCGCCTGGGTTGCTGCTACCTACCGGAATACAGCTGTCCCTCCAAACCAGGAAGTCCTCCTGGCACCAGGCCTGCCTCCGTCCTGCTCACCTGCCCTTCCTGGCTCTCCCTGGGGGCCGAGCGCAGCTCATGCCAATGTTCACATGGCAAGTATTACAGGCATCTCTGTATTCATTTAATAACTGACTTAACCGGGCACATCCTCAGTCTCTTCAGCTCCCCTCATAGGACTGGGTCCCTCATACTGACCATGTGGGGGCTCCAAGGCCAGAGGCCTTCAAGGCCTGCATCATGGGGGCCGCGGTCAGTCTGTTCCTGCCTCAGGCCGTCCAGGAGAGTTACGGGTCTTCCCTCGTCAGCCTCCTGCCAGCTCCTCACAGCTCCTCCTCGGTCCCTTCCTGCCACACGTCCCTCAGTCACCACAGGGCAGGAAGAGGCCTGTGGCAGACACTCGCCTACCCTGGCATGCAGGAGGGACTCCCCGACACAACCCAGTGAAGGTGAGGAATATGGCTGCTCACCATTGTGCTACCAAGTCCCTGTGAACAAGTCAGGAACAGAATGCCATGATGGCCCAGCAATTCCCCTGGACACAGCACCATGGCCCAAAAGCTCCCCAAAACAGCCTCATGGCCCAAAAGGTCCTTAGCACACAGCACTCAGCCCTTTTCTCACCAGAATCCATAATATGTCTGGATTTTGGACTTGTGTCTCTAGACTGTGAGACAATGAACTTCTGTTGCTTAAGCCACCGAGTCAGTGGAATCTTTTCGTGGTCCCAAGACCCCTGAGAAGGTCGCACCCTGGGGCCACGCTGACCTGTGAGGGTTCCCGGGAGCCAGGCCTGGGCTCTTGGCCAGCAAATCACTGAGGTGTTAGCACTGGAGTGACTCGCACCTGGGGGCAAGGCAGCCTTTCCTGGCTGAGGGACCTTTAGCCAGTTCCTCACGTCTAAGCCTGGCGTCCCCACATATGGACAGTGGGTTTGAGGACGGTAAGTGCCGACGGGGCTCCTGCAGGTTGGAGAGAGTGGTCCATAGAAGCATTCAGCAGGGAGTGCTCAGCTGTTACTGCCGTCACTCTAGCAGCGTCTACCTGCCGTGGATTTCCCGGTCAGTTGGATTTTAATACTTTCACTACCTGGAGCAAGAGGCACCCCCACCCACCAGACACACTTCCCTGTACCTGCAAATCAGCAGCTGTCAGACAGCGAGAGTCTAGTGACCCTCACACAACCCATCGAGGTCCTTCCCTTTCCCACTGGCAGGCACGACCGTGTGTGTCCACCGGAGGTAAGGCACGTGTCTACAAGCGCACGCGTGTACCTGCACACACGGGGACACACACACCGCGCTCCCTCTGCCCCTGACTTCCCTCATTGTGACACCTGCGGGAGTCCACTCTGCGTCTGGACACATGGAGGTGACTTGTTTAGTGGCCGCACACTGTTCCAGGTGCCCCACTCGCATCCACTTCTGAGGGACACTTGGCTTGTTTTCTGCCACCACTCACAATGCTGCACTGAGCAGCCTGGAATCTGAGTCTCTGCACACGAGCCTGTGTGTGTGTGTGTATGTGTGTATGAGGCTAGGTCATGGGCGGGTCCAACGGCTGGAAGGTGTGAATATCTGAACCTGTCACAGATTTTGCTAAGTTGCCCTCCAGAGACTGTTCTTACCCACACTTTACCAACAATGTTGAGATTTCCCACCAGCACATGACGATCAAGCTTTTGTCCTTTTGCCAAATTAATAACAGGAAATTTTATGTCATTGTAATTTAAACGCACATTTCTCATATAAGTGAAGTCAATCATTTGATGTTATTGCCATTTTTAAGCTCCTTTTCTGTCAGCTGAAAGTCTGCATTGTCCTCTGCCCCTGTTCCCTTTTCCTGCTAGTTTATGGGAGTTAGACATGTTTTAAGAAGACTGGCCCTGTTATAGTCAGTAATTGCGTTTCAGTGTTGGATCCACTGGAAACTGACAGGGGCGTGAGTCCAGGTGACCTAGTGTGACAGTCAGAAGCCTGGACTCCGCGTCAGAGGCTAGAGTTGATCCAGGTCCTGTTTCCCGGCTGTGTGGACTTGAGTAGTTACTAACCTCCCTGCCTTCAGCTTTCTCGTCCGTGAAATGGAAATGGTCACAGTGCCACCTGACAGAGTTACTCATACGATTTAAGGAGAGCTTTCAGCACCGTGTTCAATAATGGTTCCGACATGTGAGCTGCTCTCATTATTGGGACGATTATTCTTGCCCAAGCTCCCTG
>NW_017733126.1:101678-103207 GCF_001890085.2 Hipposideros armiger | reverse complement strand
ACATGTCATAGAATTTGTTTTCATGCAAAACAATAAAAGCCTTCCAAGCCTTCTCCAGAATTTATAAATCACTAGGTCTTATGTTTTCCTCATTCGTTTTTATTGTTTCGTTGGACGTAAACATATAAACTTCAATAGTCATAAATGGGACACAGCTCTGGTCAGTCTTTCTTTCGGTTCCCCTTTTGCTGAATCCTTTGTCCGCCCCACCCCTGCCCGCTTTCTCTCCTCCCCGTACCCTCGTCCTGGAGCTCAGTTAACGGCCTGCTCCTCATCCTCAGCCTCTCCACACTCTCACGGTGTGTGTGTTACAGACTCCCTGAGATTTCAAAGGCTGCTGTTCCCTTTACAAACTAGAACTACATCCTGTTCTGTGTCCTGCATCTCACCCAGGGAGCCCCCGAGTGCGAGGTTGCTTCTGCAGCTCAGACTCGGGTCCTAGTGTGAGACAGCGTCTGCTCCACAGGACAGCTGCAGAGGCTGCCAGGTCCCCTGTGAGGTCCAGGCGGGTGCCCTGTGCCCCTCGGCCCCCAGGAGCCAGGCTCTGGGTCTCCATCGCTCCCCACAGGCTCCCCCTGGCTCCCCTGTTATTGCAGACACAGCCTCTCCTCGCTGGGAAAGGTTCCCTTAGTGCAGCCCAGGCCACCCGAGCTCAGGGTCCCACTCTCGTCACCACCACAGGCCATTTGTTCCTCTGTTCACCCTGGGCTCATTTGCTAAATTGAAGCGTAGTTTCCTTATTTTCTTTATCAAGACATCAAACAAAAAAAGGAGACCCTGCCTGCCTGCTCCGCCCCAGAGCCCCATCCCAGGGACCCCGCCACTCACCCAGGAGGACGCCTGCCAGTTCGGCCAGTCCCAGGAGCCAGGAGGCCCAGCGGAGGTGGGGGTCTTCAGAGCAGGGCCCCATCACGGGCCACCCACCAGCCTGTCCAGCTGCACAGGAAACATGAGAACAGCAGAGGGGGGAGGAAAACCCCACAGCTGGGCGGGGCTCAGTAAATCCTATTAGGACAAAGGTATAACGAACTGTCCACTGATATGCCTGGTCCTGGTGGGACGAGCCCGTCCCTGTGGTCAAAAGGGTTCAGTGACCCCAAGGCTGGGCCGGCAGCACTGGACCCACAGCCATGCACACAAGGTGCTCAGTTCCCTGCACGTGAAGCCCGTTTTATGGATGTGGAGCCCGAGCCCTAAGGGACGGTAGGACTTGCAGATGGTCACATGGCCGCCACGATCAGGGTCTGGACCCCAACATCACAGCTGCTCTTCCCTCCTGCTGGTGGCCTCCAGTTAGTACCCGGAGCCAGCCTGTGTGCCCCCTAAACTGCTCTGTAGCTCTCCAGACAAGAGAGTAGTCAACACAGCCTGTCCCCTCTCACACACATCCCCCTCAAAATGGGGAAATTACCCCAGAAGGCACTCCAAGAGGCCACAGTCAGAAGCGCCTGACACTGAGTCAGGATCGGCAGCTCACCCACCTGTGGACGGAAAAGGGGGCACAGAACGAACTCGACACGCTCGGGGGT
>NW_017733126.1:96782-98190 GCF_001890085.2 Hipposideros armiger | reverse complement strand
CTATTGTAGCATGAAAACTAGAGACAACCTAGTTGACTGGCTACTGAAACACAAAAGACTTCCAAGATATAGTTTTAGACCTAAAGCCTGGATGTATTTTTAAGTGAAAAATACAAGTTGCATAACTATGTGTGTAATATGATTCTACTTTTGTAAAAAATTCTACACCTTCATGTTTTTCATATATTTGAATAGTTCTAGAAGAATACAACAAAACTATTGACAGTGGTTATGTCTTCGAAGTATGTGGATATGAAAGTGTGTGCATGCAAATAGAAAGAGGCTTTTACTTTTCAGTACTGCTTCTTTTATACCATTCAATTTTTTTTTCAGCCCAACTCTTTATTTTAGCCAAAAGCATTGAATTATAATAATTCTAAGATGTTTCTTTCATTCCATTTGTATGCTGCTGATGGAGATAGATGGGAGGTATAGTCTGAAGGGCTTAATGGTTTAGTTTTAAAACATTTCCACTATGCCTGGGGCTTCAGTACAGTGAGTGGATCAGGCAGAGCTGAAAGAAAAAAGTGTCTCTTCAAAAAAACTGAGATCAGATCCAATATACTCAGTAAATAGTCATGATATTCCCATGATTTGAAGTAGATTATTTTAAACTGATACAAAATTGACAAACAATCTGTTCTAAACAATGTATCGAACATTGACATATGGTAGTTTACTAATTAGAGAAAAATAGGCAACCCTTACTTCTGAAAGTTGTGAAACTGAAATTGTGCAAACAATTAACTGGATTGAATCAATAGTGAAAATTCATAGACTTTGTATCCTTAGCATTCTTTCAATCTGAGTCCCTTGAGCCCAGCCAATTTTATGCATATGAAGAGCCACTTTTGTAAGCAAATTCACTTTTAACATGGTTCCATTTATTTAGAAAAGAAAACAACAACAAAAAACTTAAGGTATCTAAAATGAATACACACCCAAAAGTATTGTCTGAGAGAACTACTCAGCTAACGTACAATATTAATTAGCACAAGGTGGTTTTAAAGAACACTTGCTTGTAGATACCTTTTAAATGAACATTTTACATACAATTTAGTTTATTATACACAAAAATAGGGCTTCTCAAAAGACAGCACCATTTCTTGACTGAGGGAGTGAAAACATATCCTGTCTTAGGGGCTTTTCAAAATGCAACACTATCCACCCCTGGAAAAACATTCTATTCTAATACATGTGTATATTTTTTTTGAAGCATCCTACAGACTATAAATTCTAATAAAGTAAATATCAGTCTTTAATATCCCACATAAACAAAAACTCTTTGGGGTACTGTTCAGAGTAAAATGGTGGGGTGTTCAAACCAGAGTTTAGGGGAGAAAAGCACTACAGTTTATCCTTAGCTATGGTTGGTCAGTTTCTGGCTCTGAACTCACAAAGCACCACT
>NW_017733126.1:92742-93916 GCF_001890085.2 Hipposideros armiger | reverse complement strand
TAGTTTCCAGAATGTTCTGCAGTCAGAGAGAGGCTGAAGGGCACTCCTCCTCCTGAGGGGGCCGAGCTGCTCCCCAGGGTCACATCGTCATGATAAAACCGGTACAGAATCGGGGGAGAGCCTGTTTGGGCCTCACAGTGGAGCTCCAATAAGTCACCCACCAGAGCCTTGGCCCTGGGAGTCCTGAGGGTGAGGACGGGCCGAGACGCTGGAACTGAGGAAACAGAATCGTTAGCTATCAGCTGCTGCTGTTCAGATATGTTTCTTCACAGTAAAACCATTTCAAACAGAAGGTTTTTTTTTTTATGACCTTGTGATGTCCCTCAGAACTCAGCTATATCTTCAGATCTGAAAAAACAATCACATGTGCAATGCTAGACATAGCTCAGGGCACCTGGAGGTACAACTTCAAATGTGTCTGGGGATCTGAAAACAGTCATTAAATGGAAACCTGGGTATCTGAGGAGGCAAAAGATTATGGGGAAAGGGGGAATCAGCCCAGTAGAAAACGAGGGACAGGAGATACTGTTGCGGGCCGGCCGAGTGGCTCAGTTGGTTAAGAGCTCGCTCAAGATGTTGGGTCTAGATAATTAATAAAGAGGCTGGATGTCAAATTAGGGTTCTGAAGATTTTATTAAGCTGAGCTCAGCTACAGCCTCTCCAACTAAGGAGAGAGGGCCTGGAGATTTGGGGGGTAGGGTTTTCATAAGACTGGGCTGTATGCAAAGCAAATTACAGAAGCTATAAAAGAATGTGCAGTTATTTTAGTTAAAGCTGCATCCTGCTGTCACAACAGTGCCGGTTATGTCCAGATGTCTTAACAGTACATCCTGAAAGGGTTGAGCTGACTACACAACCTGTCCCTTAGAGATAGGGGTGAGGGGAGTTAACTGTTGTAAGGCCTTTTGATATGTTAAGATAGAGGTGAGGGGAGGGGTGAAAGGGGGAACTGAGGAATGGTTTTCTTTAACCTTTTATTCCCCAGCAGAAGAAAGCAGGTGTACAGAAGCAAAAAGAGCTGTTAGTTCCTGTGAAACGGTCTAAGCCAGTTGTGGCAAAACTATTTCTGCAAAACATTTTTAATATTTCTGTTGCACCCCAATTTTTGTAAAGCTAGGCGTTTTACTGTCTTACTGGGAAGTTCTGCTTAGAGTCTAGCTGGAGAAGCTGAAGT
>NW_017733126.1:74671-88200 GCF_001890085.2 Hipposideros armiger | reverse complement strand
CATGGTGAGCTAAAGCACCTGCACGTTTGCAAACTACACGCTTGTTGCCAATAAGTACACTCCACGTGGATTATATAAAATTTGGAGGACATAGAAACTGAGTGTGATAACAGGAGAAAAATCACTTGCAGTCACACCTGCAGATCTAACTACACCAGCTTTACTGACAAATTACTGACACACAACATGTGCAAGTTGAAGGTGTCCCACGTGACTGGACCCGTGGGTGTATTGCAAAGTGGTCACCACAGTAAAGCTGGCTCACATCTCCATCCGCTAGCATAATCACCATGTTTTGTGTGTGATGATAACATTTAAGGTGTCCTCTTTTAACAACTTTCAAGTACATAACACAGCGAGTATGTTAATCATCATCACTGTGCAATACACGGGTCCCCAGAGCTCACTCATCTTCCCCGTGGAACTTTGTGCCCTCTGCCCAGCGTCTCCCCATTTCCTGCACCCCCAGCCCTGGCAACCGCCACTCCACTGTGTCTGTGACTTCAGCTTTTGTAGATTCCACGTATGTGACAACGTATATTTGTGTTTCTCAGTCTGACTTATTTCACTTAGCGTAAGACCCTCAAGGTCCATCCACATTGTCACAAAAGACAAGATATTCTTTATTATGACTGAATTATATATATATATATATATATATATATATATGCACATTTTCTTTATCCAGTCACTTGTCAGTAGATACTTAGTTTGCCTCCACATCCTGCTATTGTAAATAATTTAGCAAAGAACATTGCAACATGGACATGATGATGTCTCTTTGAGATGGAGATTTCATTTCCTTTGGATACACACCCAGAGGAAGAATGCCTGGGTCAGGTGGCTATTCTATTTGTAAGTCTTTGAGGCCCCTCCACCCTGTTTTCCATAGTGGTCTCACCGATTTACATTCCACCTGCTGTGCACAGGGGTCCCCTTTCTCCACAGCCTCACCAACACTTACTGTCTCTTGTCTTTTGGATAACAGCCGTTCCGACAGGTGTGAGGTGGCATCTCAGGTGGCTTTGATTGCCATTTCTTTGATGATTAGTGATGTACCTGTTGGCCATTTGAATATCTTCTTTAGAAAGATGTCTATTAACGCCCTCGGCTTATTTTCAATCGATCATAAGCATTTTTGTATAGATGCTCTGGGTATGTTTTTCTGTGCATTTCAAAATAACATGAAAAACAAATGTCATCTTTTAGATAAAGCAGTGGTCTCCAAAGTGTGTTATGTGAGGTGATCCATTGTGGTATCAGAAGAAAATAGAAGAATGTCTGTTTCCGTTTTTATTTATAAGAAAGGAAAAGAACGCCCCCTAACATATAACAGGGTTTCCCTGGTGCCCTGGCTTGTGTGTTTTGTCAGACAGTCACATGTGAGTGATCGAACCCAGGAAAAGCGTGGGGGCCTCTGGCAGGGTTCAGGGTGGTGCTCTCACTTGCTAGGCCAAGGTCAGATGCTCGCTGTCTAGCGGGCAGGGATAGTACTGAACTAACCAGCACAGCGGGGCAGAGTTGTTGAGAAATATGTCCTCTGACATCCGTAGACTGAAACACCCTGAATTCAAAAACTCAAAAGTCACCAAAAAAATTTAAGACACATGAAACATGCCCTTGTCTCTACTACTGTGAATAATAAATCTTACCGTAAACGCACGTTGTCTTGAGGGGTTATTGTTGGCTAGGGCTGCATAAAGCCATCATGAATGTGTTAAAGTATTCTTAATTTAATGGATACGAATATCTCATATTTCTATATATGTATTTTAATTATTGGTGTATGCTTTAAAATGTACAATTCACAAATTAGTAAACATATATATGGTGGGATTGCTAGTTTAAAACCTTTTACCTTATTTTTCATCACCCTGCCATGAAAGTTTCTAGAACACTGAATCTGACTCTATTTCTTTGTCCTCTCTACCTCCCAATGATGCTGAAAGTGAACACCCTGTTTTTAATTTTACTCGTGCCTTTCCGTAAATTGATAAAAAAAGAGCTTGAAACTATTTTCCTCTAATTATAAATGCTAAGAGTAGAATGCTATATATTTCGTTTCCCATATTCATTGAGAATTGAGCATTTTTTTTCCTGTCTCCCTACCACTTCCCAGTTTTTAAATATATCATTTGGAGTCCTATATAGTTTGTAGTCATTAAATCTTGTATACTCCGTGTCTTATTTTCCAGAAATCTAAAATATTTGCATTATGAGTTTGGTTCTTCAACAGTTTGAGAGGAATGTACTAAAGTGGGCTCACATTCAAGTTTTTTTAAGAAAAAAAAAGAGATTTAGTTAAGGATTCTCATGTAGTGAGGCTGGAATTGAATGTGGAAAATTTCAGGAAAGTGAAAGGCTCCGTGTATTTTTCTGATCCTTAGTGTGTGGTTCCCGTCGTCAAGGTCACAAAATGGCTGCTGGAATGCTAGCCATCACGTCCACGATCCAGACAACAGAAAGAAGAAAGGAGGAGATGGGTGAGACAGCTTTCCCTCAAGTCCCACCCAGTGATTTCTGCTTACATTTCATTGGCCCTCCCTGTCCGACAAGGGAGCCTGGGAAATGTCCGTTTTTAGTCAGGCACGTACTACCACCAAATACACAGATGGGAGGCAGAGGATAGAGAATGGGTAGGCCACCAGCAGTTTCAGCCATAACACCCTTTAACATGTTTCTTTGAGCGTATATACAGCTTTCCTCCTAAGATCAATTCCTACAAGTAGAATTTCAGGACCAATGTGA
Organism: Hipposideros armiger; assembly: GCF_001890085.2. NCBI lineage: Eukaryota > Metazoa > Chordata > Mammalia > Chiroptera > Hipposideridae > Hipposideros > Hipposideros armiger. Next base: position 85,452 of record NW_017733126.1, on the reverse strand, counting down.
ATTGTACATTTATATATTGCTCCCCAAACTGCTCTGTCACGTCCTGCGTGGCAAGGGCAAATGGGACACGAGAGGGGCAACACAGATTGAGTAAGAACAAGAGACAGAAGTCAGATTTGAGAGCAAGACCAAGGGACTCAGCCTAAGAGAGACTGAGCCCCGAATCGGGTCAACGCATGGCTTTTATTGAGAATCTTCAAAGAAGCAAACTGCAGAACTGTGAATCATTAACCGTGTATACGTGGGTGCCTTAAGGCTTGTTCCCATTACCGGACCCCTTTGTACTCCAACAAATGCTATGCCTTCGTNGGACCCCTTTGTACTCCAACAAATGCTATGCCTTCGTACATTACTGCACAGTCCCAGGACAGTCTGTTACATGTCCTCCCAGGGGAGACAACTGATATCATTCCATCAGGTCTCAGTTTTCCAAGACACCCCCCGAGAGAGCTTTATAGATATCATTCCATCCGGCCTCAGTTTTCCGAGACACTCTCTCGACTACACTGCTCCCCCAAAAAGCTGTGCATATTTACATTCCCACTGAGAGTGCATGGGACTTCCTGTTTTCCCACGGCCTTGCCAATAGTGGTCATTCTCACCCTGATTATCAGTTTGATGTATGAAAACTGGCTTCTTGTTTCGTTTCTTTTTCCATGATGATTCATGAATTTGAGCACCTTTTAGAAAATGAACTTGTTGGCTTGACAAATAGAAGTTGTCCAGGAAAAAGACCTCCTCTTCCGTCCCATCCGTGCCCTTTCTCACCCCCTCACCCCCATCACAGAGCCCCAGACAAGACTTGGTTACGGGCAGTGCTCAGGACTGCAGATGCGTAAAAGCTGATTAAGCCAATACAGGCATGTAATGTGAACTGCCTGGGGGAGAAATTAAATTATCTTTCGGATACTTTAAAAATCAAATGAGGAAGAAAGGCCAAGGGAGATGCTTGCTCATCAGTCATGAGGGCTGAGTGAGGCCGGACAGTGGCTGTTTATGGTTCTGGGAAGCTGTAGATTGAGTTCCCATATATGACTTATTACAAGGGGCTCTGTCTGGGGTTTGCCCTGTGTGGGAGGAGTGGACATGGCTGATAAGAGGAAAAGGTCAGCTCGGTTCCTGCTGAAGTCCTGGTTGATCTGTGGCATTACAGATTCATCCCGCCTAAACAGGCAGACAAGTTTTGGGCTTTAATGTAAAAACCCACCGTGCAGCACTGGTTATGGTGCCCTGTCAGTCAGTAACACGGCAGGGACTCTATCTGGTCCTGTGTTTCTCGGGATGTTCATCTTTAGGTAACTCACATGTAAACTTCAATAAACTTGGCCTGAGGCCACTTTATTCCTGTGATGATCTCGTGCCGTTTTCCGTCTTCAGTAACTTTTGAGCCTTCTGTTCTCACAGTCTCCCCACCCCAGGGGCAGTTCCCCGAGGAATCAGACCTGCCCTGTTTGCATTCCCTGGAAATGAGCGAGGCGAGTTGAACATAAATAACATCACTGCACCTCTGCAGGTTGGCATAAGAAGATTGCAGGGCACAGCGTCTGCCATCTTGTCAGCAGTCCCCTCATTGTCCTTTCAAAGCCAATATCTGACAAGTGACGCCACCTCAGAGGGGGAGTCCAGCCTGTCTACTCCGGTTGCTAATCTCATGCTTCCCTCATGCTAGTTTGCCTTTCTCAGCCTCTTTGGGGTTTTAGAGAAGAAAATATTATCTATCTCATTACATTCTCATAAAATTTGTTGTACCTCCTTGCAAATTCCCTCCATAGGTGGGAAACAAGACACATCTCACTCCCTCATTTTGCTAATGGTGGGGGTGAGCTGCTCTCTCTGGGACACTTTTAATGGTCATGTAATCTCATTGTCCTTCCTGGCTGTGGCCTTCTCCTCGAGGGGACCAGCTCATCGAACCTGAATGTGCCTATCCAACTCAGCCAGGAGGTGCTGGGGTCCAAGGTGGGAAGTGTGTACCATTCTGATCGAATCCGGCAGCGATTCGGTTTAGAGCCACTCTCCTAGCACATGTTCTGCCTGTTCAGAGCCAGAGACATGCTGGTGTCATGCTCCTACTCACCGGAATCAGCATCCTTTGGTGGAGGCCCTTCCTCTTACAGGAAAAGCAGAATCAGCAGTGGGACAACCTGAGTCTTTCCCTTTGCCTCTCCCTATTAAGCCACAGTCAGTACTGGGACATCCATAGCCCAACAAAGAATCCTGTGCACAGCCCAGGACGACCCCCGAGAGCCATCCATCAGTACATCTGAAGGCGGTGGACTGAACTCGTGGACGTGGCAGAACCATCGGAGCAGTGGCGACATGACCCATGACTGGAGGACCCAGGAAGTGCGGTGGTGACCGAACCAGAGGCTGCAGGAAGCACACAGCGCCTGCAAGCCATGTCTCTGTACCTNTTGATTTCCTAAAGAAACCACAGTAGTTTTCAGATCAGCTAGATGGACACTGATTTTTTTATCAGTTTTCAATTGCTGATTCCAAGTCTTACTAGCATTTTCATGCCATTGTTGTACAAATTGAGTAGTTTGAATTGTCTGATGGAGGGCTACGCCAGAGACAGCAGCAGTAGTTGTAATAGCTATAATCCCTAATATTGCTGCTATTAAAAGGCCAATAAATCTTTTAGTTCGATGTAAAATATTATAAAGAATCTGAAGAACTATATGAACCATTGGAGATCCCTCCCAAACCCTAGAGGTTTGAACAGGAATCCACAATCCCTTTCTTCGCTTCAAAATCATCATTTGATCATGAGGATAATTAAAAGTGGAAGAATTAAGACAAGTAAATAATTTACATAATGGACATTCAACCAATGTCAAATTCTGATTAATAATAAATTTTCCTATTAGAAACACAAATGGATTTTTAAGACAAACTTGTAAATAAATTTGTCCAGTTTTTTCATACCGAAAGGTATAACTATTATTGTTTTGAGTGAGATTTCCTTTCCATAATTTATTCGGTCCAATGCTTATGGCAACCTTCCATAAAGTTCTTTGAAACGGACCTCTAATAGGTCTAATCATTCTTAATTGAGGTGGAGCCAAAACTCTTCCCTTCCATAAAATATTAAAAGGAGTCTTAACAATTTTAGATAAATTATTTCCAATTATTTGATCTTTTAATTGTTGTGGTTCTGAACATTATTTAATGTTACAGACTTGAAGAGCAGGACCAAAGGGTCCCCAATCAATAATTGTTTCCAAAATATTATTAATAATTATTCTATCTAAGGTTCCACGACATTCATCCCAATGAATTTTAGATTGATTTTTGTCCCAAGAATTAATAAGAGGGCAAGTAGGAATGGAAGGTGGAAAACTATGGGTACTTGATTGTTGGGTGACAAATCCTTTACCAGAAATCATAAATCTTTAAAGGTATTATTTTCTTTTCCACTTGGAGTAGTTCAAGTTTGCTCTGTGAGAGAGAGACATGGTGTAACAGAGCCAATACATATATGAGTTCAAAATTTTTAAAGTAAACATGGCTTTTGCTAATTACACTTAAGGTGGCTCCTTTGTGTCTCCCCCTTTCTGTTTATTTAATTGTTTCTTTAAGGTAGAATTAGCATGTTCAACAATGGCTTGTCCTTGTGGGTTGTAAGGAATGCCAGTATTATGGGTAATTTGCCAAGACTCATTATGAGTGTTCAGATGACTAATCTGTTGTTTCTTAAAGGGAACTACGATCTGATAAGGCTCTTGTCCACAAAGGTGCAGGACACGGGTACGAGTCTTGGATATTAATTTTGAAATTAATTCTACATAAGTCGGGAGTGTTTTAACAAAATTATTAGGTAGAAAAAGCCACTCAACCAGTTTCTCTTGCTGAATTATAACTGCTGTTGAGGAATGTGGTGTAGAAAAAAACAGAACCTGTAAAGGTTGATAAGGATCAATGTGCTGGGTCTGAGCTTCTTGTATTTTTTGTTCTACAAGTTCTAATTCTTTTATAGCCTGCGGAGTCAATTCATGAGGGCTATTTAGCTGAGATGGTCCTAGTAAAAGGCTAAACAGATTACTGAGAGTATAGGTTGGAATTCCTAAGGTTGGGCGTAGCCAATTAATATCTCCTAACAATTTCTGTAAGTTATTTAAGGTTGAAACCTGATCTTTTCTAATTTGAACTTTTTGTGGTTTAATAGTCTGTCGATCAACAATGGTTCCTAAATATTTAACTGGAGTGGTTGTTTGAATTTTATCAGGGGCAATATTAAGTCCTGTTTGTTTTAAATGGATTTTAAGTGCTTCAAAGCAAGCCGCCAATTGTTTCATAGATGATGCAGCACAAAGAATATCATCCATGTAATGAATGATACAACAATCAGGAAATTTAACTCTTACAGGAGTAAGAGCACGAGNAGCCATCCATCAGTACATCTGAAGGCGGTGGACTGAACTCGTGGACGTGGCAGAACCATCGGAGCAGCGGCGGCATGACCCATGACTGGAGGACCCAGGAAGTGGGGTGGTGACCGAACCAGAGGCTGCAGGAAGCACACAGCGCCTGCAAGCCATGTCTCTGTACCTCTGTGGCGTTTCTGTGGTGGCCGCCCAGTGACCTTGGCCCACCCAGCAGTGGGGGTGCCCACATCCCCAGAGACCCCGTTTTACCAGCAGAAAAAGTGGCACAGGTGACATTGGTCCTGTGTGACCAGGGAGCTGAGGGCACAAGTGTCAATAACACTGACCAGGCAGCTGGAGCTGGAGCAGAGCTGGGAGAGGACAGGTCTGCAGGCGTCCTGCTGGGAACGGAGGCAGCCTGGGAGTGCTGCCTTCTCCTGCTGCTTCCACTTAAATGACCTTCTCAGGCGGGCCTGGCCTGTGGACCTCACTGTAGATAGTAGTGACAGGACTCTTTCCTTCCAGATGTTGTCCACGGATGCCCTAGGAGTGTAAGACACGGGTCACCTGGAGCAGCTGAGGGGTCCCCAGGGGCCTGCGTGGAAGCAGTGCTGCTGACATGACTGTGGAAGCGTCTCCCAAAGGGCCCGCACAACACGGGTCCCCTGTAAACGTTCTTACTGTGATGTGAACTCGCCAGAAGGAGGTAAGGAGGCAGAGGGGCCAGAAAGGGAAGATGACCGGGTTTGACAAGCCCGACGGGGGCACAGAGGGACCTGGGGAGCCCAGGTGCCACAGCTCCCAGCTCTCACCTTGTCCCCGCCCTCCTTGGGCTCTTGTTTTCTCAGCTCTACATGGTGGATGTCATCCTCATGGTCCCGCCGGCCCTCCTCCAATCCCGCACCTGAGTCACACACAAAATAAAGCTCGACTCTGAGCCTCAGAAACCTGTACACCCCCCACTGCCGTGACCTCCAAGGCCAGGGCCACACCACCACCCTGTGCAGGGACAAAGGGACAAAGGGAGCCAGGGGCACTGTGCGGAGGGTTCTGGGCCTAAAGGGGAACCGCAACCTACCTGTTCCCGTCTCCGTCTCCTCCTTCTTCTTCCCACGTGTCTTCCACAGGTACAGCCCGACTCCCACAATCAGCAGCACAGCCGGGACAGCAACTACAATGCCTAGCAGGTGGTGACGAGTGGGCTGTCCCTGTGTATCTGCTCCCCTCGCACAAAGAGAGTGAGGAAGGGTAAGACAAGAGAGAACGTGAGGTACCCACTGCCCAGGGAAGAGAGAGACAGAGCAGGTGGGGAAGTCTGCAGGGTCCTGGTTCAGTGCCGAGGACGGAGCAGCATGGCAGGTACAGAGAGATGACAAGGATGGTGTTGCCCCGAGGAGCTCGTCACCCAGGAGGGAGGACAGGAAATACCGGATGTGGTGATGGGTAACCTGAGTCTGGAGGGAGTCGTAGGAGTTTCCCAGACACTTTGGGTGGTTATGACACTCCAGGAAGGGGGCGCCTTTGAGAAGGCCAGCCCCTGGGAGTTGCCAGCACCCCTGGGGCTGGCAGGACAGGGATGGGGCAGGAATGATTGGGGGTCTTGTGGGTCATGCTGAGAGTTGAACTTCACCTGGGACATCACATTGTGGTGGGAGGAGAGGGTGATGGGTTTTACGTGATGCTGACACGTCTGACCCCTCAGCGGGTGGGGGATGGGTTCAATGCCGAGGCTGCACACAGGGGCACAGGTGAGTCACTCATTCAGTGCAACACCAGCTGTGAGCAAACTTGTCTAAAAGCCCTGCTTGGCACATGGAGCCAAAGGAGGACAAGGTGTCTGGGCTATAAGGGACACACATCCATCACAGAGACAGCACTGCCACCAGTGTGGGGGACATGGACCGCTCCTGGAAGGAGGTGACACCTGAGGGCAGGGCAAGGACAGTAGTCACATGGCCCCGGGCAAACAAGACCGGGAGCCCTTTGTACAAATTCATGAAAAGCTTGAAACCCAGCGAGGGGCCCAGTGTGACAGCATGGGTCACATGATCACAAAGTCAGCCGCACCTGAGGGAAACATTCAATAAAATACGACAAGAAATGGAGGATTCGTGTGAGATGGCGGATGGTGGAGGCACAGACTGTTTGGAGCTCACAGCCTGCAAAGGCGAGATGTATCGGGAAGCATTGGGTGTGCGGGGTGGGGTGTGAATGAGGTCAGAAACATGGTTGGGGGGGCGTCCCCCTAGGGAATCCCACAGGGAGCCCCTGGAGACCAATCCCACAGACGACACAGGAAATGACACAATCCAGGTTATGTGTCCAGAAGACGGCTCTGGGTGATGGCGGGGGTGGGAGGAAGGCTTCCTCCTGGGTCAGCAGGGCCCAGGGTGCAGAGGAGGGCACGATGGTGAGAGACATTTAAATACAGACACGAGTTGGGTGTGACTCCCAGCCGATCTGTGTGTGTGACCAGGTGGGAGGTGTGCTGTCAGCCTGCAGGGACCGCAGTGCTACCTTTCCCCAGGCACGTTATACTCACGATGGGCACAGACGTCCCCCAGCGTGGTGGTGGCAGATTTCAGGTCCACCTGGTTGCTGGCGTTGCAGGTGAGGCTGGTGTTGGCCTGGTCCAGGGGCAGGCGCACAGCCAGGGGCCAGATGCTGGGGACTGGTCCCAGGGTCCCTGCCTGCTGCCACTTCCTGGGGAGGTCACTGTGCCACCAGGTCACATTCAGGTCCTCTGAGGCCCCCACGGCTGTGCACTCCAGGGTGACGTTGCACCAGTCTGCTGTGACAGACAGTGACTTGGGCAGGATCTGGGGGAGGGGCACCGGCTCTGTGGTGGAGGGGAGGGGAGACAGAAGGCTCAGGTGGGGGCCTTCACAGTGCAGGTTCTCACCCAGTCTCACCGAGCGCTGGCGTCCTCCCACTGAGGAGGCGAGAGCACTTTCCAGGTGAAACAGAATTGGCCAAAATCCACCGCAAGCAATCAAAAGGAAGGAGCCATGGGGTGAAGCCCAATGTGATTCCACCAGACTGAGCAAGTCTTAAAAATCTCCCTCAAGAAAATAAAGCCTGGACCCCACCAACTCAAGGCCCATCATTTCTCAGAAGTTGGGGTGTTTCCTGGGAGGTGCAGAGTCTGGCACAGGAGGAACAGCCCAGGCCAGGGCCGTGCTCCGCGTCTCCTGCTGAGGCCCCGTGGGACGGCTCGGCCCAGGGAGAGAGGAAGCCGCCAGCTCTGGGAGCCCAGAGAAAGGCCCATGCTCCTGCAAAGAGACATTTGTGGGAAAGGCGGTGATAGTGACGAGGAAGGGCCGTTGTGAGCGTGGTTAGCACAGGCCTCTGAACTTGAGGTCCACACAGGAAGCCAAGTGACAGAATCCTATGGGGACTTAAAGCTGCAGAAGCCACTGGCTGCAGCAGGACGTCCCCTATGCAGAGAGGTTCTCTAGGGAAGGAAAGAAGTGGCCTGATGAGCCTAAGAAGTGTGGCAGCGTGACCTGTCCCCGGCATGTCCGGAGGCTTTCTGAGCTGGATGTGTGGGGTGTCGTTGAGTGAGGCCTCAGCCAGGTGCTGGGTGAGCGCGGGCGGGTCAGGGAGCACCTGCCTACACGTGGGTTTCCAGACTGTGGTGGGCCGAGCAGCGGCCCCCACGATGTCCACGTGGTAACTGTGAAATCCTGTGAGCACGTTGGATGACTCGCAAGGAGAATAAGGGAACAGAATTACCATTGCTAATCAACTGCAGGACAATAAGGAGGCTCTTGAGGAGAGTCTGGGTGGGGCCAGTGTGAGCTCAGGTCCTTCAAAGTGGAAACCGAAGGAGAGAGTTCAGATGGTGGCAGCGTGAGAAGGACGAGACCCAGCACTGCTGGCCTGGGAGGCGGGGAGGGTGGCCCCCATGCAGGGACGTGGGTGCCACTGGGAGGCGGAGAGGGAGGCACCCATGCAGGGATGCAGGTGCCACTGGGAGGCGGGGAGGGTGGTCCCCATGCAGGGACGCGGGCGCCACTGGGAGGCGGGGAGGGCAGTGTTTGTCCCCAGAGCCCGCAGAAGGACACCAGCCCTGCGGACACCCTGCCCCCAGCTCAGTGTGTGACCTCTCACCTATGGCCAGTGAGATAAAGAGTCTGTGTGGATCTAAGCACAGAGCTTTGTGACAGCAGCACAGGAAACTAACTCACCAATGACGTATGGCTGCACTGATTGCTCTAAAGAGACAGAAGTGTTGTGGTGATAATCCCCTCCCAGGTTCTGTCTTCCTGTCCCCAAACACTGCAGTGACTCTAGCTCAGGTGTGAATGTCAGGTCTGCTCTGCGCTTGTGCTGAACTCTCACCAGACTTCCCAGGAGCTAAGAGAGACAGGCTGGGTCTGGAAGGAGTCCCTGTAGGAGGGCCTATGTGACACTCGTGGGGACCAGAAAAGGAGGTGGCCCTGGGAGGGGGTGAGAGGTGTCACCTACCATAGACAGTGAGCTGGAACACCTGGGTAAATCCCCTTCCATCAGTAAAGCTGCCTCGAGCCCGGTACTGCCCACTGTCCTCACAGGTCAGGTTCACAATGAGCAGGGATGTCATATTGGGCGCATGGACCCTGTGCCTGTACTTGTCCTGGAGGCTGATCAAAGTTGGCAGGTCCCCACCCCTGACCACTTGCAGCAGGACTGTGTAGTTGGTATCAGGGCCAAAGCCCCACACCATCTGCTCCAGCTGAGCTTCTGTGTCTCCTACCAGCTCCCGAGTCACGTGGAACAACACGAAGTCTCCTTGGACCCTCTTCAGAGAGACATGGGCTCTGGAATCCGCACCTCCAGAACTCAGGGGCCCAGTGCCACAGACGCCTAGGGCATCGGAAAAGGGAGACGTGAGGGATGAAGGGAGACCCACACCACCCATCCTCCGGAGAAGTCACCAGGGCTCTCCCTGGAGTCTCAGGAGGTGGCCTGGGGCAGCGAATGTGAACATTCGGAATCAAGTCCTGCTGTAGCTGGTGCAGCCCTGGGCAGGCCACTCGGCCACCTGCAGACCTGCAGACCCCTCCCTGCCTCACGGTGACAAGTGAGGTAACGAGTTCATGGACTGCGGGTGCCCAGGACATCTCCTGTTAGTGAGAAGCGCATCTGTAGGAGGCAGATTCTAGACAGGCTCCCCCTGTGTGACCCCTCCCCTGGAGTGTGGCCGCACCTGGGACTGGCTTATAAGGAATGGAGTGCCACAGAGCTGTGAGCAGCCTTGGCCACCACAAGGAAGGGGCAGGTACCTGGGCCAGCAGCCACAGGGAGTGCATTCCACCAGCAACCGTGATAGCTGGCAGCAGACCCCTCCCCTGACCCTCAAGCCCCAGCCAAAGTCCTGGTTTCTGTCTGAGAGACCCTGAGCCAGAGGAGCCCGCGGAACAGCGGGGGTCCTGCCTAACAGAAACCCTGACACTGCACAGGGAGGCGTTTCAGGCCCTAAGTCTGGGGTAGCGGGGCTCACAGCAGGAATCACCGTGACAATAAGGAAGCTGGTCTCTTCCCCCTTTCTAGGCAGAGTAGTGGTCAGGCTGCACTGGGCAGTGCTGCGGTAACCATGACAACACCTGGGGTCTGAGAACAGCGTGTGTCTGTCCCATGGCACGTGTCCCATGACACAGGAAGCATGGGGTCCTGGCAACGGGGTGGAGGCTCCACCAACTCGCAGCTGCGCCCCACGGAACCCACATGTTCTCACCGGCTCTCGGCCCCACAGAGGCCAGGGGCCAGGAGCACCACGTGTGGGTTCCACTTGTCACTTCAGGAGTAGTGTGATCCGTGTTATGTTTTGTGGCCACACTAGTGACAGGGCCCTGGTTACTGCCAGGGACTAGAGAACGCCGGAGGCAAGGATTGTTTGGTGAGTTCCACTGTCCCTGCCACCAAGACAGCACTTCCCCAGCCTGTCCCCTTCCTCCTCAGGCACCTGAGAGCCCCTGTCCCACCTGGGGACCCGGAGAGGACAGGACAGGACCAGGGGAAGTACCACAATCTATCCAATCTTGAAAGGAAGGACAATCTGATTGCTTCAGCAGGCAGGGGTCGCCTGGGTTGCTGCTACCTGCCGGGGACACAGCTGTCCCTCCAAACCAGGAAGTCCTCCTGGCACCAGGCCTGCCTCCGTCCTGCTCACCTGCCCTTCCTGGCTCTCCCTGGGGGCCGAGCGCAGCTCATGACAATGTTCACATGGCAAGTATTTCAGGCATTTCTGTATTCATTTAATCACTGACTTAACCGGGCACGTCCTCAGTGTCTTCAGCTCCCCTCACAGGACTGGGTCCCTCATACTGACCATGTGGGGGCTCCAAAGCCAGAGGCCTTCAAGGCCTGCATCATGGGGGCCGTGGTCAGTCTGTTCCTGCCTCAGGCCGTCCAGGAGAGTTACAGGTCTTC
>NW_017733126.1:59853-72446 GCF_001890085.2 Hipposideros armiger | reverse complement strand
CTGGACTCCGCGTCAGAGGCTAGAGTTGATCCAGGTCCTGTTTCCCGGCTGTGTGGACTTGAGTAGTTACTAACCTCCCTGCCTTCAGCTTTCTCGTCCGTGAAATGGAAATGGTCACAGTGCCACCTGACAGAGTTACTGATAGGATTTAAGGAGAGCTTTCAGCACCGTGTTCAATAATGATTCCGAAATGTGAGCTGCTCTCATTATTGGGATGATTATTCTTCCCCAAGCTCCCTGGGATCAGAACCAGACAGTCCCAGGTCCAGGGTGCAGCCCTTTCTCTCAGCCACTGGCCGTCTCAGGGGTCTCCTCCTGGGTACAGGGACGGGCTTATCGGAGTCACACACCCGTGGGTGCCATCCCATAGGGGCTCAAATAAGCCATAATCCAGCCGGGCCTTCATGCTTATCAAAGCCCTGAGATGAAAAGCAAATTCATCGCTGTGTCAACAGCAGCTGCTCCACAGCCACTGTCAGCCCCCATGTCACCAAGGAAGTACCTGGCACGTGTGTGCTGCCAGGGAGAATTGGAAAGATGAAGGGAAGGACAGGTGCAGGCGCCAAGCTCGGGCTGAAAAGATTGATATTATCAACTCTGGTGTGGCGTCTTCCCCATTTCTTGAGGGTTTGCTTGGTAATTGTAAAATATTGTGTGTTCATCTAAAGCTATTACGGGGGTTATGGCATTATTTCAAGAGTCCCGAGTGTGTCTCCTACTCAGGTAGGCGCTGTGATGTGTGCACCTTCCAGACGTTAGCTCTGTAAACCCAGGTAAACCCAGGATATCCAGATTCCTGATGGCCTAGATGTATGGCTCTGACATACTATGCAGTGTGACATCCTGCTGGTTCCCTCATTAACAAACGGGCAAAATCAAAGAAGTTTGGAGGAGCTCAAGTCACCATCACTATCCACAGAGCATGTGAAGCTAATATTGAAAAACCAATTTTGGTGCAACAAACGACGTCAGCCAGGTTTTGTTATGAAGGGAAATGTGACTTCCAGTCGCTATGTGGCACCTTCCTAAGAGATTTTCACATTTGTCTTATTTGCCCCACGCGCTGCTAAGAGGTTCTGTACCTGGGGGACAGGAAGGAGACCTGGCATTTCCTGCTAATTAGACAGAAACTGGAAACTGTGGCCAAGGCCCTGGTGGCTTCTGACTCACAGCTGCAGCCACTTCCCTGAGGGTGCTGTGCAGACCATGCTGCCCACCCTGTGGGGTGGACAGGATGTCGGCCAGCATGTGGTCTGCGGACTCGTGCTAAGGCCCCTCTCAGGAGCAGAGGCAGAGGACACAGAGGGCAGGTACAGGAGGCCCGGAGAGGAGGAGCCCCGCTGCCCTTAGGGTCTGACGAAGTGACCGCAGGGATGGCCAGGGGTCTTCTCCTGGAGGGCGCCCTAAACAGGCTCCCCAGCTCTCAGCTTCTGTGGGGACACAGGTACAGGACAGGACAGGATGAGGAGACAGAGAGGAGACCTTGAAGAAGCCACAGGGNGGGACATCAGATTGTGGTGGGAGGAGAGGGTGATGGGTTTTACGTGATGCTGACACGTCTGACCCCTCAGCGGGTGGGGGATGGGTTCAATGCCGAGGCTGCACACAGGGGCACAGGTGAGTCACTCATTCAGTGCAACACCAGCTGTGAGCAAACTTGTCTAAAAGCCCTGCTTGGCACATGGAGCCAAAGGAGGACAAGGTGTCTGGGCTATAAGGGACACACATCCATCACAGAGACAGCACTGCCACCAGTGTGGGGGACATGGACCGCTCCTGGAAGGAGGTGACACCTGAGGGCAGGGCAAGGACAGTAGTCACATGGCCCCGGGCAAACAAGACCGGGAGCCCTTTGTACAAATTCATGAAAAGCTTGAAACCCAGCGAGGGGCCCAGTGTGACAGCATGGGTCACATGATCACAAAGTCAGCCGCACCTGAGGGAAACATTCAATAAAATACGACAAGAAATGGAGGATTCGTGTGAGATGGCGGATGGTGGAGGCACAGACTGTTTGGAGCTCACAGCCTGCAAAGGCGAGATGTATCGGGAAGCATTGGGTGTGCGGGGTGGGGTGTGAATGAGGTCAGAAACATGGTTGGGGGGGCGTCCCCCTAGGGAATCCCACAGGGAGCCCCTGGAGACCAATCCCACAGACGACACAGGAAATGACACAATCCAGGTTATGTGTCCAGAAGACGGCTCTGGGTGATGGCGGGGGTGGGAGGAAGGCTTCCTCCTGGGTCAGCAGGGCCCAGGGTGCAGAGGAGGGCACGATGGTGAGAGACATTTAAATACAGACACGAGTTGGGTGTGACTCCCAGCCGATCTGTGTGTGTGACCAGGTGGGAGGTGTGCTGTCAGCCTGCAGGGACCGCAGTGCTACCTTTCCCCAGGCACGTTATACTCACGATGGGCACAGACGTCCCCCAGCGTGGTGGTGGCAGATTTCAGGTCCACCTGGTTGCTGGCGTTGCAGGTGAGGCTGGTGTTGGCCTGGTCCAGGGGCAGGCGCACAGCCAGGGGCCAGATGCTGGGGACTGGTCCCAGGGTCCCTGCCTGCTGCCACTTCCTGGGGAGGTCACTGTGCCACCAGGTCACATTCAGGTCCTCTGAGGCCCCCACGGCTGTGCACTCCAGGGTGACGTTGCACCAGTCTGCTGTGACAGACAGTGACTTGGGCAGGATCTGGGGGAGGGGCACCGGCTCTGTGGTGGAGGGGAGGGGAGACAGAAGGCTCAGGTGGGGGCCTTCACAGTGCAGGTTCTCACCCAGTCTCACCGAGCGCTGGCGTCCTCCCACTGAGGAGGCGAGAGCACTTTCCAGGTGAAACAGAATTGGCCAAAATCCACCGCAAGCAATCAAAAGGAAGGAGCCATGGGGTGAAGCCCAATGTGATTCCACCAGACTGAGCAAGTCTTAAAAATCTCCCTCAAGAAAATAAAGCCTGGACCCCACCAACTCAAGGCCCATCATTTCTCAGAAGTTGGGGTGTTTCCTGGGAGGTGCAGAGTCTGGCACAGGAGGAACAGCCCAGGCCAGGGCCGTGCTCCGCGTCTCCTGCTGAGGCCCCGTGGGACGGCTCGGCCCAGGGAGAGAGGAAGCCGCCAGCTCTGGGAGCCCAGAGAAAGGCCCATGCTCCTGCAAAGAGACATTTGTGGGAAAGGCGGTGATAGTGACGAGGAAGGGCCGTTGTGAGCGTGGTTAGCACAGGCCTCTGAACTTGAGGTCCACACAGGAAGCCAAGTGACAGAATCCTATGGGGACTTAAAGCTGCAGAAGCCACTGGCTGCAGCAGGACGTCCCCTATGCAGAGAGGTTCTCTAGGGAAGGAAAGAAGTGGCCTGATGAGCCTAAGAAGTGTGGCAGCGTGACCTGTCCCCGGCATGTCCGGAGGCTTTCTGAGCTGGATGTGTGGGGTGTCGTTGAGTGAGGCCTCAGCCAGGTGCTGGGTGAGCGCGGGCGGGTCAGGGAGCACCTGCCTACACGTGGGTTTCCAGACTGTGGTGGGCCGAGCAGCGGCCCCCACGATGTCCACGTGGTAACTGTGAAATCCTGTGAGCACGTTGGATGACTCGCAAGGAGAATAAGGGAACAGAATTACCATTGCTAATCAACTGCAGGACAATAAGGAGGCTCTTGAGGAGAGTCTGGGTGGGGCCAGTGTGAGCTCAGGTCCTTCAAAGTGGAAACCGAAGGAGAGAGTTCAGATGGTGGCAGCGTGAGAAGGACGAGACCCAGCACTGCTGGCCTGGGAGGCGGGGAGGGTGGCCCCCATGCAGGGACGTGGGTGCCACTGGGAGGCGGAGAGGGAGGCACCCATGCAGGGATGCAGGTGCCACTGGGAGGCGGGGAGGGTGGTCCCCATGCAGGGACGCGGGCGCCACTGGGAGGCGGGGAGGGCAGTGTTTGTCCCCAGAGCCCGCAGAAGGACACCAGCCCTGCGGACACCCTGCCCCCAGCTCAGTGTGTGACCTCTCACCTATGGCCAGTGAGATAAAGAGTCTGTGTGGATCTAAGCACAGAGCTTTGTGACAGCAGCACAGGAAACTAACTCACCAATGACGTATGGCTGCACTGATTGCTCTAAAGAGACAGAAGTGTTGTGGTGATAATCCCCTCCCAGGTTCTGTCTTCCTGTCCCCAAACACTGCAGTGACTCTAGCTCAGGTGTGAATGTCAGGTCTGCTCTGCGCTTGTGCTGAACTCTCACCAGACTTCCCAGGAGCTAAGAGAGACAGGCTGGGTCTGGAAGGAGTCCCTGTAGGAGGGCCTATGTGACACTCGTGGGGACCAGAAAAGGAGGTGGCCCTGGGAGGGGGTGAGAGGTGTCACCTACCATAGACAGTGAGCTGGAACACCTGGGTAAATCCCCTTCCATCAGTAAAGCTGCCTCGAGCCCGGTACTGCCCACTGTCCTCACAGGTCAGGTTCACAATGAGCAGGGATGTCATATTGGGCGCATGGACCCTGTGCCTGTACTTGTCCTGGAGGCTGATCAAAGTTGGCAGGTCCCCACCCCTGACCACTTGCAGCAGGACTGTGTAGTTGGTATCAGGGCCAAAGCCCCACACCATCTGCTCCAGCTGAGCTTCTGTGTCTCCTACCAGCTCCCGAGTCACGTGGAACAACACGAAGTCTCCTTGGACCCTCTTCAGAGAGACATGGGCTCTGGAATCCGCACCTCCAGAACTCAGGGGCCCAGTGCCACAGACGCCTAGGGCATCGGAAAAGGGAGACGTGAGGGATGAAGGGAGACCCACACCACCCATCCTCCGGAGAAGTCACCAGGGCTCTCCCTGGAGTCTCAGGAGGTGGCCTGGGGCAGCGAATGTGAACATTCGGAATCAAGTCCTGCTGTAGCTGGTGCAGCCCTGGGCAGGCCACTCGGCCACCTGCAGACCTGCAGACCCCTCCCTGCCTCACGGTGACAAGTGAGGTAACGAGTTCATGGACTGCGGGTGCCCAGGACATCTCCTGTTAGTGAGAAGCGCATCTGTAGGAGGCAGATTCTAGACAGGCTCCCCCTGTGTGACCCCTCCCCTGGAGTGTGGCCGCACCTGGGACTGGCTTATAAGGAATGGAGTGCCACAGAGCTGTGAGCAGCCTTGGCCACCACAAGGAAGGGGCAGGTACCTGGGCCAGCAGCCACAGGGAGTGCATTCCACCAGCAACCGTGATAGCTGGCAGCAGACCCCTCCCCTGACCCTCAAGCCCCAGCCAAAGTCCTGGTTTCTGTCTGAGAGACCCTGAGCCAGAGGAGCCCGCGGAACAGCGGGGGTCCTGCCTAACAGAAACCCTGACACTGCACAGGGAGGCGTTTCAGGCCCTAAGTCTGGGGTAGCGGGGCTCACAGCAGGAATCACCGTGACAATAAGGAAGCTGGTCTCTTCCCCCTTTCTAGGCAGAGTAGTGGTCAGGCTGCACTGGGCAGTGCTGCGGTAACCATGACAACACCTGGGGTCTGAGAACAGCGTGTGTCTGTCCCATGGCACGTGTCCCATGACACAGGAAGCATGGGGTCCTGGCAACGGGGTGGAGGCTCCACCAACTCGCAGCTGCGCCCCACGGAACCCACATGTTCTCACCGGCTCTCGGCCCCACAGAGGCCAGGGGCCAGGAGCACCACGTGTGGGTTCCACTTGTCACTTCAGGAGTAGTGTGATCCGTGTTATGTTTTGTGGCCACACTAGTGACAGGGCCCTGGTTACTGCCAGGGACTAGAGAACGCCGGAGGCAAGGATTGTTTGGTGAGTTCCACTGTCCCTGCCACCAAGACAGCACTTCCCCAGCCTGTCCCCTTCCTCCTCAGGCACCTGAGAGCCCCTGTCCCACCTGGGGACCCGGAGAGGACAGGACAGGACCAGGGGAAGTACCACAATCTATCCAATCTTGAAAGGAAGGACAATCTGATTGCTTCAGCAGGCAGGGGTCGCCTGGGTTGCTGCTACCTGCCGGGGACACAGCTGTCCCTCCAAACCAGGAAGTCCTCCTGGCACCAGGCCTGCCTCCGTCCTGCTCACCTGCCCTTCCTGGCTCTCCCTGGGGGCCGAGCGCAGCTCATGACAATGTTCACATGGCAAGTATTTCAGGCATTTCTGTATTCATTTAATCACTGACTTAACCGGGCACGTCCTCAGTGTCTTCAGCTCCCCTCACAGGACTGGGTCCCTCATACTGACCATGTGGGGGCTCCAAAGCCAGAGGCCTTCAAGGCCTGCATCATGGGGGCCGTGGTCAGTCTGTTCCTGCCTCAGGCCGTCCAGGAGAGTTACAGGTCTTCCCTTGTCAGCCTCCTGCCAGCTCCTCACAGCTCCTCCTCGGTCCCTTCCTGCCACAGGTCCCTCAGGCACCGCAGGGCAGGAAGAGGCCTGTGGCAGACACTCGCCCACCTTGGCATGCAGGAAGGACTCCCCGACACAACCCACGGAAGGTGAGGAATATGGCTGGTCACCATTGTGCTACCAGGTCCCTGTGAGCAGGTAAGGGACACAGTGCCATGGCCCAACAGATTCCCGGCACACAGCACTCAGCCCTTTTCTCACCAGAACCCACAATGGTCTAAGTCTAAATTTTGGACTTCTCAGCCTCCAGACTGAGACAATGAACTTCTGTTGCTTAAGCCACCGAGTCAGCAGAATCTGTTCGCGGCCCCAAGAATTCCCGGTGAGTTGGATTTTAATACTTTCACAGCCTGGAGCAAGAGGCACCCCCCGACCCACCAGACACACTTTCCTGTCCCTGCAAACCAGCAGCTGTCAGAGAGCGAGAGTCTAGTGACCCTCACACAACCCATCGAGGTCCCTTTCCCACTGGCAGGCACGATTCCTGTGTGTCCAGCGGAGGTGAGACACGCGTCTACAAGCGCACGCGTGTACCGGCACACACGGGGACACACACACCACGTGCCCTCTGCCCCTGACTTCCCTCATTGTGACACCTGTGGGAGCCCACTCTGCGTCTGGACACATGGAGGTGACTCGTTTAGTGGTCGCACACTGTTCCAGGTGCCCCACTCGCATCCACTTCTGAGAGACACTTGGCTTGTTTTCTGCCACCGCTAACAATGCTGCACTGAGCAGCCTGTAACCTGAGTCTCTGCACAGGAGGGTGTGTGTGTGTGAGGCTAGGTCATGGGCGGGTCCAATGGCTGGAAGACGTGAACAGCTGAACGTGTCACAGATTTTCCTAAGCTGCCCTCCAGAGGCTGTTCTTACCCACACTTTACCGACAATGTTGAGATTTCCCACCAACACACGACAATCAAGGTTTTTTTCCTTTTCCAAATTAATAAGGGGAAATTCTATGTCACTGTGATTTGAACGCGAATTTCTCATATAAGTGAAGTCAATCATTTGATGTTATTGCCGTTCTGTAAGCTCCTTTTCTGTCAGCTGAAAGTTTGCATTGTCCTCTGCCCCTGTTCCCTTTTCCTGCTAGTTTATGGGAGTTAGACATGTTTTAAGAAGACTGGCCCTGTTATGGTCAGTGATTGTGTTTCAGTGTTGGATCCACTGGAAACTGACGTGGGCGTGAGTCCAGGTGACCTAGTGTGACAGTCAGAAGCCTGGANCTTCTGGATGGCTGCTCACGCTGGCTGCTGGCTACACACGGTAGCCCATGGCAACCCACTGCCACAGGGGTTGCAGCCTACGCCGTAGCCGGCGACTCTCGGCAGCCCAGCTCCAGGTTGAGCTGTTGTTCAGCATCTTAGCTGTGGAAGGCAGTGTCACTGGCCCTCATATGTGGGATCCGAACCAGGGCCATCTGGCGTCCCAAGCCAGTTCCCAACCATTGCACCACTCGGCCAGCCCTCTAATTATATTTTTATAAGCAAGGATGAAACACCTGCTAACATATAACAGGATTTAAACAGTAAAATCAGACGAGGAAGAAGAGGCCAAGGGAGATGCTTGCTAATCAGTCATGAGGGCTGAGTGAGGCCGGACAGTGGCTGTTTATGGTTCTGGGAAGCTGTTGATTCAATTCCCATATATGATTCATCACGAGGGGCTCTGTCTGGGATTTGTCCTGTGTGGGGAGGAGTGGACATGACTGAGAAGAGGAAAAGGTCAGCTCGGTTCCTGCTGAAGTCCTGGTTGACCTGTGGCGTTACAGACTCATCCGCCCAAATAGGAAGACAAGTTTTGGGCTTCAGCGTAGAAACCCACCGTGCATCACTGGTTAATGGCGCCCTGTCAGTCGGTAACATGGCAGGGACTCCATGTGGTCCTGCGTTTCTCGGGATGTTCATCTTTAGGTAACTCACATGTCAGCTTCATTAAACTTGACGGGATCTGATTTTTATTCCTGGGATGATCTCGTGCCATTTTAAGGCTTTAGTTACTTTTGAGCCCTCTGTTCTCACAGTCTCCCCACCCCAGGGGAAGTTCCGTGACGATTCAGACCTGCCCTGTTTGCAGTCCCTTGAAATGAGCGAGTCGAGCTGAACATAAATAACCTCACTGCTCCTCTGCAAGTTGGCATAAGAAGATTACAGTGCAGAGTGTCTGCCATGTTGTCGGCAGTCCCCTCACTGTCCTTTAAAAGCCAACTTCAGAAAAGTGATGTCCCCCTCAGAGGGGGCGTCTAGCCTGTGTACTCCGGTTGCTCATCTCATGTTTTCCTCATGCTAATCTGTCTGTCTGTCTGTCTTGGCCTCTTTGGTGCGGCCTGAAGGGGAACCACAACCTGCCTGTTCCCGTCTCTGTCTCCTCTTTCTTCTTCCCACGTGTCTTCCAAAGGTACAGCCCGATTCCCACAATCAGCAGCGCAGCCATGACAGGACGTGTGAGGCCTGGCAGGTGGTGACGAGTGGCCTGTCCCTGTGGATCTGTTTCCCTCACATGGAGAAGTGAGGAAGGGCAAGACAAGAGAGAACGTGAGGTACCCACTGCCAAGGGGAGAGAGAGACAGAGCAGGTGGGGAAGTCTGCGGGGTCCTGGTTCAGTGCCGAGGACGGAGCAGCATGGCAGGTACAGAGAGATGACAAGGGTTGGTTAAGAGCTCGCTCAAGAGTTTGAGCTCTGAGCAACAGCGGTTCGAGNGGACCCTGTGCCTGTACTTGTCCTGGAGGCTGACCCAGGTTGGCAGGTCCCCACCGCTGCCCACTCGCAGCAGGACTCTGTAGTTGGTCTCGGGGCCAAAGCGCCACTCGATCTGCTCCAGCTGAGCTTCTGCGTCTCCTTCCATCTCCCGAGTCACATGGAACAACACGGAGCCTCCTCGGACCCTCTTCAGAGAGACGTGGGCTCTGGAATCCGCACCTCCAGAACTCAGGGGCCCAGTGCCACAGACGCCTAGGGCATCGGAAAAGGGAGACGTGAGGGATGAAGGAAAGACCACACCACCCGTCTTCCGGGGAAGTCACCAGGGCTCTCCCTGGGGTCTCGGGAGGCAGCCTGGGGCAGCGAATGTGAACATTCGGAATCAAGTCCTGCTGTAGTGGGTGCAGCCCTGGGCAGGCCACTCGCCCACCTGCAGACCTGCAGACCCCTCCCTGCCTCACGGTGACAAGTGAGGTAACGAGATCATTGATCGAGGTGCCCAGAACATCTCCCGTCAGTGAGAAGCGCATCTGTAGGAGGCAGCTTCTAGAGTGGATCCGTCCCACCTCCTGGTCACCCAGTGTGACCCCCTCCCCTGGAGTGTGGCCGCACCTGGGACTGGCTTATAAGGAATGGAGTGCCACAGAGCTGGGAACAGCCTTGGGCCACCGCAGGGGAGGGGCAGGGCCCTGGGCCAGCAGCCACAGGGAGTGCATGCCACCAGCAACCGTGATGAGCTGGCAGCAGACACCTCCCCTGACCCTCAAGCCCCAGCCAAGGTCCTAGTTTCTGTCTGAGAGACCCCGAGCCAGAGGAGCCTGTGGAACTGTGGGGTCCTGCCTCACAGAAACCCTGACACTGCACAGGGAGGCGTTTCAGGCCCTAAGTCTGGGGTAGCAGGGCTCACAGCAGGAATCACCGGGACAATAACAAAGCTGGTCTCTTCCCTCTTTCTAGGCAGAGTAGCGGTCAGGCTGGGCTGGGCAGTGCTGCGGTAACCATGACAACACCTGGGGTCTTAGAACAGGGTGTGTCTGTCCCATGGCACGTGTCCCATGACACAGGGAGGGTGGGGTCCTGGCACAGGAGTGGAGGCTCCACCACCTCGCAGCTGCGCCCCACGGAACCCACATGTTCTCACCGGCTCTCGGCCCCACAGAGGCCAGGGGTCAGGAGCACCACGTGTGGATTCCACTTGTCACTTCAGGAGTAGTGTGATCCGTGTTACGTTTAGTGGCCACACTAGTGACAGGGCCCTGGGTAACTGCCAGGGAGTAGAGAACATGGGGGAGCAAAGGATTGTTTGGTGAGCTCCACTGTCCCTGCCACCAAGACAGCACTTCCCCAGCCTGTCCCCTTCCTCCTCAGGCGCCTGATAGCCTCTGTCCCTCCTGGGGACCCGGGGAGGACAGGACNTGCCTACTGATCACAATCTCTATGGTCTAGCATTCCTTCCAGGCGACTCCTGTCATTGTTCCCGGGCTGCTGATGCCACCGGAGAACCACGTGGCCAGAGGGAAGGCTCCACGCAGACCCCCGAACCCTCGCGTAGCTTTTAGAGGAACACCCAGATTTCCCCTTAAATACCCCCAGCAGGTCTGAGAATGTGAAGGCAGGTTTTGGAGGTGTTAACCGGCTGCCTTCTCAGACCACTGGTGCTCTGATAATAAACGCTTATTCTAAATAGCCCAGCTCCTGTGTCGGTCTATTGGCTGAGCGCAGGCAGCATGAGCCCGGGACTCCTGGTCACCCCCCACCCCCCTGGTTTCACATCTTCCCTCTCCAGGGAAAAGGGAAGCAGGTACTTAGAGCGGTTAGCAGGAGGCGGAACTGTAGCCAGCTGAGGGCTAAGCAGCAGCCCAGCCAGACCCCCACTTGCTTTAAAGGGGGGAACCAACGACCAAGGGGACTCAGCTCTCTGTCTGCAGAGAGGGTGGTGGCCTGAGCTGTGAGGAGGTGAAAGCTTACGAGGAAGACAGCACCAAAAAATGTAATTGTGAAGATGAAAATAAGCTTGAATAGTCATAAATGGGACACAGCTCTGGTCAGTCATTCTTTCGGTTCCCCTTTTGCTGAATCCTTTGTCCGCCGCACCCCTGCCCGCTTTCTCTCCTCCCCGTACCCTCCTCCTGGAGCTCAGCTAGCGGCCTGCTCCTCATCCTCAGCCTCTCCACACTCTCAGGGTGTGTGTGTTACAGACTCCCTGAGATTTCAGAGGCTGCTGTTCCCTTTACAAACTAGAACTACATCGTGTTCTGTGTCCTGCACTCACCCAGAGAGCCCCCGAGTGCGAGGTTGCTTCTGCAGCTCAGACTCGGGTCCTAGTGTGAGACAACATCTGCTCCACAGGACAGCGGCAGAGGCTGCCAGGTCCCCTGTGAGGTCCAGGCAGGTGCTCTGTGCCCCTCAGCCCCCAGGAGCCAGGCTCTGGGTCTCCATTGCTCCCCACAGGCTCCCCCTGGCGTCCCTGTTATTGCAGACACAGCCTCTCCTCGCTGGGAAAGGTTCCCTTAGTGCAGCCCAGGCCACCCGAGCTTAGGGTCCCAGCCTCATCACCACCACAGGACAGTTTGTTTCTCTGTTCACCCTGGGCTCACTTGCTAAATTGTAAGCGTTGTTTCCTCGTTTTGTTCACCAAGACATCACACAAACAAAGGAGACCCTGCCTGCCTGCTCAGCCCCAGGGCCCCCTCTCAGGGACCCGCCACTCACCCAGGAGGACTCCTGCCAGTTCGGCCAGTCCCAGGAGCCAGGAGGCCCAGCGGAGGTGGGGGTCTTCAGAGCAGGGCCCCATCACGGGCCACCCAGCAGCCTGTCCAGCTGCAGAGGAAACATGAGAACAGCACAGAGGGGTGGAAACCCCACAGCTGGGCGGGGTTGGCTTTTAGTTCTGGGACGGCAGTTCAGAGTGAGCCACTCTGACCCTCTAGGTACCTCAGTAAATCATATTAGGACAAAGGTATAACAAACCCCCCTCTGATATGCTCAGTGCTGGTGGGACAGGCCTGTCCCTGTGTCACAGGAACTCGGTGGCCTCACACCGCCACCCCTGACCCACTGGGGACTCCTCCCCTATCCCATGTGGACTGCTGTGCCCAGGCAGCCCTGCCCACCTCTGCTACTTTGTGGTCAGTCTGAATACCACTGAATGAGTCAAATTCTCTTTTGACTTCCCACAGACTTCAATGTCAGTTGCCTAAGTATGAAGCTGTTAGGGAAAACATAGGCCTTCGTGGGATGGGTCGAGTCCCCACATCCGCGTGAAAACACTGGTGCTGAGCTGTTGCTGAGAAACGTGGTTTTCTTTTGCCCCCCACATAGGCAAAGCCAGCCCCCAGGAGCTGCCTCACAGCCATTTCCCCTGGAGCCTGTGCCAGTCCATACCTGCTGTCACAGGGGTGGGGACGGAGAGGTACCCATGCCTGGACATGTCCTCCAACTGAGGGTCCGGCCCTGGCCTCCGCTCCCCACACTGGGAGCCCCTCATCATACAATGGCTTGCCGCCCATTCCCTGGGGAGCCATCTTCCTAAGCGGGCAGTGCCAC
>NW_017733126.1:49947-53718 GCF_001890085.2 Hipposideros armiger | reverse complement strand
AGCAACAGCGGTTCGAGTCCAGCCCGAGCTGAGCAGCCGCTGAGCTGCCAACAGGTAGCAGGATGGCTCAGCTAAAAAAAAAAGCAAAACAAACAAACAAACAAACAAACAAACAGAGAGATGACAAGGATGGTGTTGCCCCGAGGAGCTAGTCACCCAGGAGGGAGGACAGGAAATACCGGATGTGGTAATGGGTAACCTGAGTCTGGAGGGAGTTGTAGGAGTTTCCCAGACACTTTGGGTGGTTATGACACTCCAGGAAGGGCGGAATCCTGGAGAAAGCAAGCCCTTGGGAGTTGCCAGCACCCCTGGGGCCAGCAGGACAGGGACAGAGTAGGAATGATTGGGGGTCTTGTGGGTCATGCTGAGAGTTGAAATTCACCGGGGACATCAGATTGTGGTGGGAGGAGAAGGTGATGGGTTTTACGTGATGCTGACACGTCAGACCCCTCAGCGGGTGGGGGATGGGTTCAATGCCAAGGCTGCACACAGGGGCACAGGTGAGTCACTCACTCGGTGAAACACCGGCTGTGAGCAAACTTGTCCAAAAGCCCTGCTTGGCACAAGGAACCAAAGGAGGACAAGGTGTTTGGGCTACAAAAGACATACACCCATTCTCAGAGACAGCACTGCCACCAGTGTGGGGGACATGGACTGCTCCTGGAGGGAGGTGTCACCTGAGGCAGGACAAGGAAGACAGCTGCATGGCCCTGAGCAAACAAGAACCAGGAGCGCTTTGTTCAACTTCATTAAAGGCCGAGCTGGAAACCGAGCGAGGGGCCCTGTGTGACAGCATGGGTCACGTGATCACAAAGTCAGCCGTGCCTGAGGGAAATCTTCAATTAAATATGTCAAGAAATGAAGGATTCCTGTGGGAGGGCTGATGGAAGAGGCATAGACAGTCTGGAGCTCACAGTCTGCAAAGGCGAGATGTATCGGGATGGGTTGGGTGTGGGGGGTATGAGGTCAGACACACGGGTTGGGGCATCCCCTCAAGGAATCCCTCTGGGAGCCCCTGGAGACCAATCCCACAGACGACTCAGGAAATGATAAAATTTAGGTTGTGTCCAGAAGACGGCTCTGGGTGATGGCGGGGGTGGGAGGAAGGCTTCCTCCTGGGTCAGCAGGGCCCAGGGTGCAGAGGAGGGCACGACGGTGAGAGACATTTAAATGCAGACACAAGTTGGGTGTGACTCCCAGCCGCTCTGTGTGTGTGACCAGGTGGAAGGTGTGCAGTCAGCCTGCAAGGACCACAGTGCTACCTTTCCACGGACACGTTATACTCACGGTGGGCACAGATGTCCCCCAGGGTGGTGGTGGCAGTTTTCATGTCCACCTGGTTGATGGCGTTACAGGTGAGGCTGGTGTTGGCCTGGTCCAGGGGCAGGCGCACAGCCAGGGCCCAGATGCTGGAACCTGGTCCCAGGGTCCCTGTCTGCTGCCACTTCCTGGGGAGGTCACTGCTCCACCAGGTCACATTCAGGTCCTCTGAGGCCCCCACGGCTCTGCACTCCAGGGTGACGTTGCACCAGTCTGCTGTGACTGACAGTGACTTGGCCAGGATCTGGGGGAGGGGCACCGGCTCTGTGGTGGAGGGGAGGGGGAGACAGAAGGCTCAGGTAGGGGCCTCCACAGTGCAGGTTCTCACCCAGTCTCACCGCGCGCTGGCGTCCTCCCTCTAGGAGGTGAGAGAACTTTCCAGGTAAAACAGAATTGGCCAAAATACACAGCAAGTGATCATAAGGACCGAGCAGTGGCTGAAGCTTGATATGATTCCACCAGACTGAGCAAGTCTTAAAAATCTTCCCCCAAAGATAAAGCCTAGACGCCCCCTACTCAAGGCCCATTATTTCTCAGAAGTTGGGGTGTCTCCTGGGAGGTGCAGAGTCTGGCACAGGAGGAATGGCCCAGGCCAGGGCCGTGCTCTGTGTCTCCTACTGAGGCCCCGTGGGACGGCTNGACAATGCCACTTTCCAGGGGAGGGACTAAGCACACCTGGGCGAGGCAGCTGGCCCGAGGTCCAGGCAGCTCCCAGCAGTTGGGGCTCATGCTCTGCAGGTGCCTTGGCTTCTCCACCCACTGGCTGGTCCGCCCTGCCTGCCGGCCGCCCCTGCCTCCCCCGCCCTGCGGATCCAGCTTCTGCATCAGGACGCTTTCCCGATGCCCCCGCCCCAGCTGAGGCTGCCCGTGTCGGGGCCACTGCCGGCTGTGCCCAGAATGCCAGCTTCTGACGCTGGCAAAGCCACTATCCCCACCGCTGCCCCTCCTGGCCCGCTTCCCAGATGTCAAGGCCCGGAGGAGGCAGGAGGCAGCGCCCTCAGGTGGTTACTGGAGACCCTGCTTCCCGCCTGGCACCAGCCTGGGGAATCTGGTGACACCTCGTGGCCACTGTTGAGAACTGCAGCTTTTCTTGGCGTTTCCAAGTACGTGTACCTTCTCTCATGCACCTGATACAGCGAGTATTGTTGATCATCGTCACTGTGTTACACACAGGTCCCCAGAACTTGCTCAACTTATCCGTGGACTTTGTTCCCTGTGCCCAGCGAGTATTGTTAATCATCATCACTGTGTTACACACAGGTCCCCAGAACTTGCTCAACTTATCCGTGGACTTTGTGCCCTCTGCCCAACATCTCCCCACATCCTGCACCCCCATCCCTGGTGACCGCCCTTCTACTCTCTTATATCTATGACTTTAGCTTTTGTAGATTCCACGTATGTGGCCACGTATATTTTTGTTTCTCTGTCTGACTTACTTCACTTAGCGTAAGACCCTCAAGGTCCATGCATGTTGTCACAAAAGACAAGATATTTTTTTATTGCTGATCTATCTATCTCGTTGTTGGAAAAGTCATGACACTTGTTTGCCACAGATGGCACTAGTTCATTTTTGGAAGCACTTGACTCATTTGCATCTATGTTATTGCTGTGCCATTTGACAGCTGACAGTTCTAGCTGCATTCTAAAGAAAATTTGAGCCATTTGGTTCAGTTTTGGAGATTTTCAACAAGTTGAAGATGGAAGACCACACTTTGCATTTTTGCCATATTTTACTGTTTTACTTCCATAAAGGGAAGATCGCATGTCAAGCTTGTGAAATGTTGCATAAAGTTTACGGTGACAATGCTCTCTCTATATATGCATTTTCTTTACCCACTCACTTGTGAATGGACACTTAGTTTGCCTCCACATCCTGCTATTGTAAATAATGTTGCAATGAACATGGGGTGATGGTGTCTTTTTGAGAGAGAGATTTCATTTCCTTCGGACACATACCTAAAGGAAGATTTGCTGGGTCACATGCTATTTCTTTTTTAATTGTTTGAGGCCCCTGCACCCCATTTTCCATAGTGGCCACACCAATTTACATTCCCACCCGCAGTATACAGAGGTCCCCTTTCTCGACAGCCTCACCAACACTTATTGTCTCTTGTCTTTTGGATAACAGGCATTCCAACAGGTGTGCGGTGGCATCTCAGGTGTCTTTGATTGGCATTTCCCTGATGATTAGTGATGGTGAGAATCTTTCATGTACCTGTTGGCCGTCTGAATGTCTTCTTTAGAAAGATGTCTATTAAATTTGTCTGCTTATTTTTAATCAATCATAAACATTTTGGTATAGTTCCTCTGGGTACGTTTTTTTGTGCATTTCAAAATAACATGAAAAAGATTATCTTTTAGATAAAATAGTGGTCTCCAAAGTGTGTTATGTGAGGTGATTGACTGTGGTATCAGAAGAAAACAAAAGAATGTCTAATTATATATATATAT
>NW_017733126.1:43288-45107 GCF_001890085.2 Hipposideros armiger | reverse complement strand
GTTTGGTGAGCTCCACTGTCCCTGCCACCAAGACAGCACTTCCCCAGCCTGTCCCCTTCCTCCTCAGGCGCCTGATAGCCTCTGTCCCTCCTGGGGACCCGGGGAGGACAGGACGGGACCAGGGAAGTACCACTAACGACCTCATCCTGAAAGGAAGGACAACCTGCCTTCAGGGGTCGCCTGGGGTGGCTGCTGCGTGCCGGGGACACAGCTGACCCTCCCAACCAGGAAGTCCTCCTGGCAGCAGACCTGCCTCCGTCCTGCTCACCTGCCCTTCCTGGGTCTCCCTGGGGGCCGAGCGCAGCTCATGCCAATGTTCACATGGCAAGTATTTCAGGCATCTCTGTATTCATTTAATCACTGACTTACCCGGGCATGTTCTCATCTCCTCAGCTCCCCTCACACTGACAATGTGGGGGCTCCAAGGCCAGAGGCCTTCAAGGCCTGCATCATGGGGGCCGTGGTCAGTCTGTTCCTGTCTCAGGCCGTCCAGGAGAATTACAGGTCTTCCCTAGTCAGCCTCCTGCCAGCTCCTCACAGCTCCTCCTCGGTCCCTTCCTGCCACACGTCCCTCAGGCACCGCAGGGCAGGTAGAGGCCTGTGGCAGACACTCGCCCACCCTGGCATGCAGGAGGGACTCCCCTATACAAGCCAGGAAGGTGAGTAATAGGTCTGGTCACCATTGTGCTACCAGGTCCCTGTGAACAAGTCAGGGACACAGTGCCATGGCCCAACAGATCCCCGGCACACAGCCCTTTTCTCACCAGAACCCACAATGGTCTAAGTCTAAATTTTGGACTTCTCAGCCTCCAGACTGAGACAATGAACTTCTGTTGCTTAAGCCACCC
Source organism: Hipposideros armiger (assembly GCF_001890085.2). NCBI lineage: Eukaryota > Metazoa > Chordata > Mammalia > Chiroptera > Hipposideridae > Hipposideros > Hipposideros armiger. The sequence continues at coordinate 44,259 of NW_017733126.1, read as the reverse complement.
AGTCAGCGGAATCTGTTTGTGGCCCCAGGAATTCCCGGTAAGTTGGATTTTAATACTTTCACAGCCTGGAGCGAGAGGCACCCACCCACCCCCGCCACCAGACACACTTTCGTGTCCCTGCAAATCAGTGGCTGTCAGACAGCGAGAGTCTAGTGACCCTTAGACAACCCATTGAGGTCCTTCCCTTTCCCACTGGCAGGCACGATTCCTGTGTGTCCACCGGAGGTAAGACGTGTCTACAAGTGCACACATCACATGTATCTGCACACACAAGGACACACGCCAAGCACACCCTCTGCCCCAACTTCCCTCGTAGTGACACCTATGGGAGCCTAGTCTGCGTCTGGACACATGGTGGTGACTCGTTTAGTGGCCTCACACTGTTCCAGGTGCCCCGCTCGTGTCCACTTCTGAGGGACACTTGGCTTGTTTTCTGCCACCGCTAACAATGCTGCACTGAGCAGCCTGGAACCTGAGTCTCTGCACACGAGCGTGTGTGTGTGTGTGTGTGAGGCTAGGTCATGGGCAGGTTCAAGGCTGGAAGGCGTGAAATCTGAACCTGTCACAGATTTTGCTAACTTGCCCTCCAGAGGCTGTTCTTACCCACACTTTACCGACAATGTTGAGATTTCCCACAAACACATGACGATCAAGCTTTTGGTGCTTTTGCCAAACGAATAAGGGGAAATTCTATGTCACTGTGATTTAAACGTACATTTCTCATATAAGTGAAGTCAATCATTTGATGTTATTGCCATGTTGTAAGCTCCTTTTCTGTCAGCTGAAAGTCTGTGTATGTCCTCTGCCCCTGTTCCCTTTTCCTATCAGTTTATGGGAGTTAGACATGTTTTAAAAAGACTGGCCCTATTATGGTTCCAATGATTGTGTTTCAGTGTTGGAGCCACTGGAAACTGACGTGGGCGTGACTCTAGGTGACCCTAGTGTGACAGTCAGAAGCCTGGACTCCACGT
>NW_017733126.1:30862-42336 GCF_001890085.2 Hipposideros armiger | reverse complement strand
TAGTCACCACCACAATTCCACACAGTCCATTTGAAGCTATTATTGAGAAAGCAATTTTGGTGCAACAAACGACATCAGTCAGGTTTTGTTACGCAGGAGAAATGTGACTTCCAGTCGCCATGTGGCACCTTCCTAAGAGATTTTCACGTTTGTCTTATTTGCCCCACGCGCTGCTAAGAGGTTCTGCACCTGGGGGACAGGAAGGAGACCTGGCATTTCCCGCTAATCAGACAGGAACTGGAAACTGTGGCCAAGGCCCTGGTGGCTTCTGACTCACACAGCTGCAGCCACTTCCCTGAGGGCGCTGTGCAGACCACGCTGCCCACCCTACTGATCACAATCTCTATGGTCAAGCATTTCTTCCAGGCGACTCTTGTCATTGTTCCTGGGCTGCTGAAGCCACCGGAGAACCACGTGGCCAGAGGGAAGGCTCCACGCAGACCCCTGAACTCTCAGGTAGCCTTTAGAGGAACGTCCAGATTTTCCCTTAAATACCCCCAGCCGGTCTGAGAATGTGAAGGCAGTTTTTGGAGGTGTTAACCCGCTGTCTTCTCAGACCACCAGTGCTCTGATAATAAACGCTTATTCTAAATAGCCCAGCTCCTGTGTTGTGTATTGGCTGAGCGCAGGCAGCACAAGCCCCAGGCTCATGGTTGCCCCCCACGCCCCAGTATTCACATCTTTCTCTCCAGGGAAAAGGGAAACAGGTACTTAGAGCGGTTAGCAGGGCGCGGAACTGGGGCCAGCTGAGGGCTCAGCAGCAGCACAGCAGACCCCCACTTACTGGAAAGGGAGGAACCAGCGACCAAGGGGACTCAGCTCTCTGGCTGCAGAGAGGGAGGTGGCCTGAGCTGTGAGGAGGTGAAAGCTTACGAAGAAGACAACACCAAAAAATGTAATCGAGAAAAAGAAAATAAGCTTGAATAGTCATAAATGGGACACAGCTCTGGTCAGTCTTTCTTCCGGTTCCCCTTTTGCTGAATCCTTTGTCCGCCCCACCCCTGCCCGCTTTCTCTCCTCCCCGTACCCTCGTACCCTCGTCCTGGAGCTCAGCTAGCGGCCTGCTCCTCATCCTCAGCCTCTCCACACTCTCACGGTGTGTGTGTTACAGACTCCCTGAGATTTCAGAGGCTGCTGTTCCCTTTACAAACTAGAACTACATCGTGTTCTGTGTCCTGCATCTCACCCAGGGAGCCCCCGAGTGCCAGGTTGCTTCTGCAGCCCAGACTCGGGTCCCAGTGTGAGACAGCGTCTGCTCCACAGGACAGCTGCAGAGGCTGCCAGGTCCCCTGTGAGGTCCAGGCAGGTGCCCTGTGCCCCTCGGCCCCCAGGAGCCAGGCTCTGGGTCTCCATCCTCCCCACAGGCTCCCCCTGTCTCCCCTGTTATTGCAGACACAGCCTCTCCTCGCTGGGAAAGGTTCCCTTAGTGCAGCCCAGGCCACCCGAGCTCAGGGTCCCAGCCTCGTCACCACCACAGGCCATTTGTTCCTCTGTTCACCCTGGGCTCACTTGCTAAATTGAAGCGTAGTTTCCTTATTTTGTTCACCAAGATATCAGACAAACAAAGGAGACCCTGCATGCCTGCTCCGCCCCAGGGCCCCCTCCCAGTGACCCGCCACTCACCCAGGAGGACGCCTGCCAGTTCGGCCAGTCCCAGGAGCCAGGAGGCCCAGCGGAGGTGGGGGACTTCAGAGCAGGGCCCCATCACTGGCCACCCTCCAGCCTGTCCAGCTGCAGAGGAAACATGAGAACAGCAGAGGGGGGAGGAAAACCCCACAGCTGGGCGGGGCTGGGTTTAGTTCTGGGATGGCCGTTCAGAGTGAGCCACTCGGACCCTCTTGGTACCTGACTAAATCATATTAGGACAAAGGTATAACGAACCCCCCTCTTATATGCTCAGTGCTGGTGGGACAGGCCCGTCCCTGTGGGCACAGAGGCTCGGTGACCTGACACCGCCACCCCTGACCCACTGGACACTCCTCCCCCCCCTCCCAGGTGGGCAGCTGTGCCCAGGTAGCTCCTCCTGCCTGTGCCAGCCTGTGGTCAGCTGTTTCCACCTGGGCAGTCCAGGCCTGTCCTGTGTGCTGTCTGTCTGTCTGAACACCACTGAATGAGTCAAATTCTCTTTTGACTTCCCACAGACTCCAATGTCAGTTGCCTAAGTAAGAAGCTGTGAGCGAGAACACAGGCCTTGTGGGATGGGTCGAGTCCCCACACCCCCGTGACAACTCTGGCGCTGACCTGTTGCTGACAAACGTGATTTTCTCGTGCCCCCCACATGGGCACAGCCAGCCCCCAGGAGCTGCCTCACAGCCATTTCCCCTGGAGCCTGTGCCAGCCCCGTTCCTGCTGTCACAGGGGCAGGGACGGAGAGGTACGCATGCCTGGCCACATCCTCCGACTGAGGGTCCAGCCCTGGCCTCCCCTCCCCACACTGGGAGCCCCTCATCATCCGATGGCTTGCCGCCCATTCCCTGGGGAGCCATCTTCCTAGGCGGGCCATGCCCCCCACACCCCCCCACGGAGGCTCCCCAAGGCTGGGCCGGCAGCACTGACCCCACAGCCATGCACACAAGGCGCTCAGCTCCCTGCACGTGAAGCCCGTTTTATGGATGTGGAGCCCGAGCCCTAAGGGACGGTAGGACGTGCAGATGGTCACATGGCCGCCACGATCAGGGTCTGGACCCCAACATCACAGCTACCATTCCCTCCTGCTGGTGAACTCCAGTAAGTACCCCGAGCCAGCCTGTGTGCCCCCTAAACTGCTCTGCAGGTCCCCAGACAAGAGAATAGTCAACACAGGCTGCACCCCCTCACCCCCTATGATCTCCCCCCAAAATGGGGGAATCACCCCAGAAGGCACTCCAAGAGGCCACAGTCAAAAGCGCCTGACACAGAATCAGAATTGGCAGCTCACCCACTTGTGGACGCAAAATGGGCACAGAAGGAACTCGACCATCTCGAGGATCGGGGTGGGGCTCTGTGGGCCCTAAACCCAGAGACCAGAGTAACCACACAGGAGGGTCTGACTCAAAGGTGGTCGGTCCTAGGCCTGTAGCTTCCTGACAAAGGTCCGTCTTCACCTAAGTGAGTCAGTCTATGTCCTTTTGCATCTAGGACAACAGGCCTTTGCATGTCAGAGTCGTCTCCTTTTCCAGACCCTCAGGGCACGACCGCCAGCTCCAGAGCACAGAGCCCCCTTGTTATCCTGGGGCCCACGTGCCATCTCCATGTGCTGTAAATGTCAATAATTAACTACCCTGCACCCACAATGTGAAAGAACCATGTGTCCCTCCCTTTCACTTTTTATCCAATCCCCGAGACCCCCCTTTGCTTCTCCCGCCCCCCTAACCTACAGCCCATGGATTCCATGCCACCCCCTCATGCTCCTCCTTTGAGTCTAATGTATGAAATAAGCCGTGAAAATGCCATTCCCAGGAACGTTTTCTTAACCCGTTGAGATTTGCTTCCCGTCAACTGTGGTCAGTGTGGCTCAAATGACCTCTCATGAGACGCTTCCTTAGGCCGGGTGTTCCTCTGTCCACACACAGGCTGTCACTCAGGATGCTGGGGGGGCGGGCTCAATGTCCCAGTCCCCATGTCCCCAAGCCTCTCTTGGAAGCACTGTGTGAGAACGGTTTGGTTCAGCAAACATTTGTTTGGGGTTTGGGGAGGAGGAGCCTAGAGAGAGCCCCTAAGGGGAGGAGCGCCCCACAAATTCCTTGCTGGCTGAAAACCAGGGACTTTCGAACTCCCAGACAGCTGGTCTCATCTTCCACATTCCTCTGTCCTGTGAGGCTGCAGAGCTAACTCTTCCCCAACGGCCCCCACTCTGAGCTTCCCGGTTTAAGAGCTCTTAACCAGTGACAGGCAGCCGCCATCATTATTGTCACCTTCCCATTTTACAGAGGGGGGACTGGGACTCCAGACGGGTCACCAGGTAAACCCCAAGGCCTGGGGGCCAGGGTGTGGCAGGGCCTGGACTGGAACCAGGGATCCCGCTCCCAGATCCGAGTCGCTGTCGGCTCAGCAGTGTCCCCACATGAGGTCTGAGCCTTGAGAAGCCACACTGAGGGGGAGGGCAGCCAGGCCTGTCCCAGAGTGGCCTCTCGCCTCCCTCTCATGACCCAGGCCGAGCAACCAAGGCCTGTCTGCATCTGTGGCTGCAGCTCAGCCCCGTTGAGTCCCCAAGGTCAGCCTTGTCCAACCACAGCCGCCTCCCCTGCTCTCAGTGCGTCCCAAATGGCCAGACCTGCAAAGGCTGGTGGCCTGACAAGCCTCAGCTGGCCTCCCAGCTGCACCGGGACCCTCCCAGTCCGAGCTGCAGGCTGGTGCCCCTGCCCTGACCCTGGGGCAGTGCACATGCTCCTGGGGGCACAGTCTGGCTTCCACCACCGTCCAGTCAGTCACGCCAACCACAGTCCCCTTGAATCCTGGAGAAGCCCCACTGGGGGAGCCTGCTCCCACCCCCAGCCTGTGCCCAGCTCCGGGCAGGGTCCTGTTGCTGGTGTCATTTGCTGGTGACATCAGCCTTTGTGTGGGACTTCCTCATCACAAGGCCTCTGTCAGCTGCTGGCTGCTGGCCGGGTTGTCAGCATTCTCACCAGCACAACCTCTACTCACCCCAGCTCAGGCCTCACCCCCACCTCCCCCACTGCCGGGAAGAGGGGGGGCTCTGCAGGTCCCTGTGAGAAGCCCTGATGGGGGCAGACAGGGGAGGGACAGCCCACCCTCAGGCTGCTGCAACTACAGGGTTGTCACCTGGCAGTGGGCGTCCTGTGGTCTCACCCTAGTCCCAGTGCTGCCTGTGAGGATGCTGGGGTCTCACACACGCTCTCAAGACAAGCAACGTTCAACTCAACTGCGCGTGGCAGCTGGTACTGGTTTCTACTCGGCAACTATTTACTGCACACACCTGAGCCTGGGCACTGAGAGGGACTCCCTTCCCAGCCGGTTACCACCTGCTGCCGTTGAGCCCCGAGGCGTCTGCACCGGCAGCATGTCACCAGCACCCCACCTTGTGACACTGGCTCCCATTGGGACCATTTCCCAGCACTGTTCAGGGAGCTAAATAGCCCAAGTCCCCTCACCCCTCAAAGGGAGGGTCTCATCCTTGGTTATTCCAAGCTGAAAACCAAATGCAGAGCAGGCTTCTCGTGGTGACACCCCCATGCTAACGAGGCTGTATTTAGTAGAATGCCCATGACTTGTTGTCACAAAAGTCTGAGGACAGGTGTGAACCAGGGACCCAACTCACCCCCTTCCTGTTAACAAGGTCCCTCCCTTACAACAAGGGGGCTTGCTGGGCACAGACCCCCAATGGTCAGAGAGGGGTGCTGTTTCTCCCACACTTGGGGACTTCCTGACCCAACTGGAAGCGTGTCTGTGGTGGCAGATGGCTGTGACCCAGGGCCTCCACTGAGGACAGTGAGGAAAGGGGAGTGAAGACCAGCACAGCGGACGAGCCTGACCAACAGTCCTCCAGCCGGTGCCGGAGGTCAACACCACCAGTGACGTCCTGTCGGCTGTCTGTCCCTTTGGTATAATAAGAAGCGCACGTTCTTCTGTGGTTTTCCTCCCCAAACCCCCAACGCCCGTCTACTCACAGGGGAAGCATCAGAGAGATCCCAACCGAGGGGTGTTGTACAAACACCAGACCACGGCTCCTCAAAACTGTTGTGACCAAAAGGAAGGTCTGGGAAACGATCACAGGCCAAGGGGACGTGACGACCAAATGTCAGGTGGCGTCCTGGGCAGGACTCTGGACCAGAAAGGCTGTGTGGTAAACGTGAAGCCATCTGAACACAGCTTGGACATCCTGACAACATAAGGACGTCAGCTCATTAACTGCAGTAAATGTTAAAGGTGTGAGATGTTGACAGCGGCGGAGTTGCATGTGGGCGATGGGAACTCTGTGCCTCCTTCCAGTTAGTTTTAAATCCAAGTCTGTCAGAAAAGATCAAGTTCATTGTTTTAAAGTGCTGCCCCTCCCAGCTCTGTGCCTTCTGTGAGATGTGGAGGCGTGTCCACGAGTCCCGGCAAGACCTGCATGTGTACCTGTCCCCACGTGCACAGGACCGTGTACATGAGGAGCACCTACTGTGCGCTAAGAGCCTACTGTGCACTAAGAGCCGACTGACAGGGGATGTGCAGCCTCCAGACAGCACCTTGGAGCCCGCAGACAGCAGAGAAAGACAGGCCTTTGCAAAATGAGTTCATGTGTGATGAGCACTGGGAAGAACACAGAGGCAAAGGGACAGGGAGTGACGAGTGATGGGTGAAGGGGTGAGGGCCAGGGTGTGCGGGGCTGAGGAAGCAGTTGTTTTTGGTAGAGCAGTAAGCCAGTCTCTCTTAGAAGTGGCTTCTGAGCAGAAACTTGAATGTAGTGGAGGGTGAGCCCTGCAAACCTCTGGGGGGAGTGTCTGTGGGGGGAGCAGGGCAAAGGGGGACCAACTGTAGGGGGAGCAGAGCAGGACAAAGGCTCCCAGGCCCAAGCAAACCTGACTGGAAGACAGCTCTCCCTCCAAATGAAAAGCTCTCAATCTCTTTAGTGTGTGCTCTGTGAGGTTTGGCAATCACACACAGTCATGTCCCCACCCCATGTTCAGGATGAGACATTCCATCAACCCCAGGAGCTCCCCTGTGTCCCCCATGGTGAATGCCCCCCACCCCCCATTGATGTGCCTCATGGAACCTCATTAAAACGGACCTGTGCAGGCTGGAGTGCTCCAGGCTCCTGGCACTTGGCACATGCACTTGAGGGGCACCCGTGTTGCACGGATCAGTCCTTTGCTTGCTCTTTAAATTGCTGAGTGGGGCTCCATTGTGTGGAATGCGTCCATTTGGTTCATCCATTTCCCAGTTAAAGAATATTTGGGTTGTTTCCAGTTTGTTGGTGACTGTAGACAAAGCTGCTGAAACCACCCATGTGCAGCTTTGGTGTGAGTGGAGCTTTCCGTGCNAGATGTGAGATATTGACAACAGCGGACCTGCATGTGGGCAATGGGAACTCTGTGCCACCTTCCAGTTAGTTTTAAACCCAAATCTGTCAGAAAAGATCAATTTCATTTGTTTTAAAGTGCTGCCCCTCCCAGCTCTGTGCCTTCTGAGAGATTGGAGGCGTGTCCACGAGGCCCGGCAAGACCTGCGTGTGCACCTGTCCCCGCGGGCACAGGACCACCTGGCTCCAAATGGACCTGCCTCCCACAACCGGCACTCTGAAAGGGTAGGGTACCCAGACTGTTGGGTTCTGTCCCAGGTCTGGTTCCAACATTGTTCAGCCGATACTTTCTGAGCCCACCTGGGTGCCAGGCATGAGCCAGAGGCTCATAACACAGGGCGAAAAGCAGCGTCCCTGTTCCCTGCCCACGTGGTGTCCACAGATAGATGTTAAACAAGGACACATTAAACCGAAGGGACAGGGCAGGGTACGGGCATAGGGGACATTTAAGAGGCAGGGATGGTCCTCTTCTCTGACAAAGGATGTGGGGAAGAGTACTTGAGGAGCACCTACTGTGCACTAAGAGCCTACTGTGCACTAAGAGCCGCCTGACACGGGATGTGCAGCCTCTGGACAGCACCTTGGAGCCTGCAGACAGCAGAGAAAGACAGGCCTTTGCAACATGAGCTCATGCGTGATGAGCACTGGGAAGAACATGGAGGCAAAGGGACAGCGAGTGACGAGTGATGGGCTGAGGGGGTGAGGGCCAGGGTGTGGGGTGCTGAGAAAGCAGCTGTTTTTGGTAGAACCATAAGCCAGCCTCTCAGGAAGTGCCTTCTGAGCAGAAACTTGAATGTAGTGGAGGGTGAGCCCTGCAAAGCTCTGGGGGAGTGTACGTGGGGGTACAGCAGTACAAAGGGGGAAGTTCTGTGGGGGGAGCAGATCAGGGCAAAGGGGGAGGGTCTGTGGGGGGAACAGTGCAGGGCAAAGGGGGAGGGTCTGTGGGGGGAGCAGGGCAGGGCAAATGCTCCAGGACTGAGCAAACCTGATGGAAGACAGCTCTCCCTCCAATTGAAAATTTCTCAATCTCTTTAGTGTGTGCTCTGTGAGGTTTGGCAACCACACACATTCATGTCCCCACCCCACGTTCAGGATGGGACATCCCATCACCCCCAGGAGCTCCCCTGTGTCCCCCGTGGTGAATGCCCCCCACCCCCCAGTGATGTGCCTCGTGGAACCTCATTAAAACGGACCTGTGCAGGCTGGAGTGCTCCAGGTTCGCGGCACTTGGCACATGCACTTTTGGGGACATCCGTGTTGCACAGATCAGTCCTTTGCTTTCTCTTTAAATTGCTAAGTGGGGCTCCATTGTGTGGAACGCGTCCATTTGGGTCATCCATTTCCCATTAAAGAATATTTGGGTTGTTTCCAGTTTGTTGGTGACTGTAGACAAAGCTGCTGAAACCACCCATGTGCAGCTTTGGTGTGAGTGGAGCTTTCCGTGCCAGCTGGGACAACGCCAGGGGTGGATTGCTGGGCCCTGTGCTTCACGTTACGGGAGCCCGCCAGCGGAGGAATTTGCAATCCTANGAGAGAGACCATCCCGCTTATCAGAATGCACGCCCTGCTTGTTGGGGCCATTGTAATGAGCTCAGACAACCTTGGGAGAAAGAAGGGAGGACGCGGCTGCCAGCTGGGAGAGGTACTGGAGAGGAAGAGGGGGGACAGTTCTACCCAGAGAGAGAAAAACCCTCGCACAATGTAAGGAGGGGCTGCTTCCCTCTCTGGGGTCCGCCCGCCCACGTCTCGGAGTGTACCCGCTTTTACTAATAAACTTCTTGCTCTACTGAGCTGCACAAACTGTCTCGGGGCTGAATTCTTTCCTTCAAGAAGACAAAGGTACAACGTCGATCCGGGACAATGCCACTTTCCAGGGGAGGGACTAAGCACACCTGGGAGAGGCAGCTGGCCCGAGGTCCAGGTAGCTCCCAGCAGTTGGGGCTCATGCTCTGCAGGTGTCTTGGCTTCTCCGCCCACCTACTGGTCCGCCCCGCCCACCGGCCGCCCCTGCCTTCCCCGCCCTTCCAGTGCCGCTGCAGACCCGGCCCTGCGGACACAGCTTCTGCATCAGGACGCTTTCCCGATGCCCCGCCCCTGCCTTCCCCGCCCTCCCAGCGCCGCTGCAGACCCCGCCCTGCGGACACAGCTTCTGCATCAGGACGCTTTCCCGATGCCCCGCCCCTGCCTTCCCCGCCCTGCGGACACAGCTTCTGCATCAGGGCACTTTCCCGATGCCCCGCCCCTGCTGCTCACCCCCGCCCCAGCCGAGGCTGCCCGTGTTGGGGCCCCTGCCGGCTGTGCCCAGAACGCCAGCTACTGACGCTGGCAAAGCCACTGGCCCCACAGCTGCCGCCTCCTGGCCCGCTTCTCAGATGTCAAGGCCCGGAGGAGGCAGGAGGCAGCGCCCTCAGGTGGTTACTGGAGACTCTGCCTCCGCCTGGCACCAGCCTGGGGATCTGGTGACACCTCGTGGCCACTGTTGAGAACTGCAGCTTTTCTTGGCGTTTCCAAGTACGTGTACCTTCTCTCATGCACCTGATACAGCGAGTATTGTTAATCATCATCACTGTGTTACACACAGGTCCCCAGAACTTGCTCAACTTATCCGTGGACTTTGTGCCCTCTGCCCAACATCTCCCCACATCCTGCACCCCCATCCCTGNGTGTTACACACAGGTCCCCAGAACTTGCTCAACTTATCCGTGGACTTTGTGCCCTCTGCCCAACATCTCCCCACATCCTGCACCCCCATCCCTGGTGACCGCCCTTCTACTCTCTTATATCTATGACTTTAGCTTTTGTAGATTCCACGTATGTGGCCACGTATATTTTTGTTTCTCTGTCTGACTTACTTCACTTAGCATAAGACCCTCAAGGTCCATGCATGTTGTCACAAAAGACAAGATATTCTTTTTTATTGCTGAAATATATATATATATATATATATATATATATATATATATATGGTTGTCGGAAAAGTCATGACACGTGTTTGCCACACATGGCATTAGTTAATTTTTGGAAGCACTACAGTCATTCGCATCTATGTTTTTGCCGTACCATTTGACAGCTGACAGTTCTAGCTTCATTCTAAACAAAAATTGAGCAATTTGGTTGAATTTTGGAGATTTTCAACAAGTTGATGATGGAAGACCAAACTTTGCATTTATGCCATATTTTACTGTTTTACTTCCATAAAGGGAAGATCGCATGTCAAGCTTGTGAAAAGGTGCATAAAGTTTACGGTGACAATGCTCTATATATACATGCATTTTCTTTACCCAATTACTTGTCAATGGACACTTAGGTTGCCTCCACATCCTGCTATTGTAAATAATGTTACAGTGAACATGGGGTGATGGTGTCTCTTTCAGATAGAGATTTCATTTCCTTCCAACACATACCTAGAGGAAGAATTGCTGGGTCACATGGCTATTTCTTTTTAAATTTTTTGAGGCCCCTGCACTCCATTTTCCATAGTGGCCACACCAATTTACACGTCACCTGCCGTGCACAGGGGGTCCCCTTTCTCCACAGCCTCACCAACACTTATTGTCTCTTGTCTTTTGGATAACAGGCATTCCAACAGGTGTGGGGTGGCATCTCTGGTGGCTTTGATTTGCATTTCCCTGATGATTAGTGATGGTGAGCATCTTTCATATACTTGGCCATTTAAAGGTCTTCTTTAGAAAGGTGTCTATTAAAGCCCTCGGCTTATTTTCAATCGATCATAAGCATTTTTGTATAGTTGCTCTGGGTATGTTTTTCTGTGTACTTCAAAATAACATGAAAACAAAAGTTATCTTTTAGATAAAGCAGTGGTCTCCAAAGTTTGTTATGTGAGGTGATCCATTGTGGATTCAGAAGAAAATAGAAAAATGACTGTTTATGTATTTATTTATAAGAAAGGAAAAAATGCCCCCTAACATGTAACAGGGTTTCCCTGGTGCCCTGGCTTGTGTGTTTGTTAGACAGTCACGTGTGAGTGATCGAACCCCTGAGAAAGTGTGGGGCCCCCAGGAAGGGTTCAGGGTGGTGCTATCACTTGCTAGGCCAAGGTCAGATGCTCCCTGTCTAGGGGGCAGGGATAGCACTGAACTAACCAGCACAGCAGGGCAGAGTTGTTGAGAAATGTCTCCTCTGACATCCATAGGCTGAAACACCCGGATGAGCTGCCCCTGCTCCCTATCTGGTGTAAGCTCTTCAAACGTCCCTAGGTTGAATTTCAAAAACTCAAAAGTCACCAAAAAAATTTAAGGCCACATGAAATACGCCCTTGCCTCCACAACTGTGAATAATAAATCTTACGCAAATAAGTCTTACCTTAAATGCACATTGTCTTGAGGGGTTATTATTGGCTAGGGTTGCATGAAGCCATCATGAACGTGTTAAAGTATTGTTCATTTCATGGATACAAATATCTCATATTTCTCTATATTTTAATTATTGGCGTATGCTTTAAAATGGAGATTCA
>NW_017733126.1:18812-23802 GCF_001890085.2 Hipposideros armiger | reverse complement strand
GCGGGGTGAAGCCTGACATGATTCCAGCACACTGAGCAAGTCTTAAAAATCTCCCTCAAGAAAATATAGCCTGGACCCCACCTACTCAAGGCCCATCATGTCTCAGAAGTTGGGGTGTCTCTTGGGAGGTGCAGAGTCTGACACAGGAGGAACAGCCCAGGCCAGGGCCGTGCTCCGCGTCTCCTGCTGAGGCCCCGTGGGACGGCTCGGCACAGGGAGAGGAAGCCGCCAGCTCTGGGAGCCCAGAGAAAGGCCTGTGCTCCCGCAAACAGACATTTGTGGGAAAGGCGGTGATAGCGACGAGGAAGGGCCGCTGTGAGCGGGGTTAGCACAGGCCTCTGAACTTGAGGTCCACACAGGAAGCCAAGTGACAGAATCCTAGGGGGACTTAAAGATGCAGAAGCCACTGGCTGCAGCAGGACATGCCCTATGCAGAGAGGTTCTCTAGGGAACGAAAGAAGTGGCCTGATGAGCCTAAGAAGTGTGGCCGTGTGACCTGTCCCAGGCATGTCCGGAGGATTTCCGAGCTGGATGTGTGGGGTGACGGTGAGTGAGGCCTCGGCCAGATGCTGGGTGAGCGCGGGCGGGGCAGGGAGCACCTGCCTACACGTAGGTTTCCAGACTGGTGGGCCGAGCAGCGGCCCCCACGATGTCCACATGGTAACTGTCAAATCCTGTGAGCACGTTAGATGACACGCAAGGAGAATAAGGGAGCAGAATTACCATTGCTAATCAACTGCAGGACAATAAGGAGGCTCTTGGGGAGAGTCTGGGTGGGACCCGTGTGAGCTCAAGGTCCTTCAAAGTGGAAATGGAAGGAGAGGGTTCAGAGGGCGGCAGCGTGAGGAGGACAAGACCCAGCACTGCTGGCCTGGGAGGTGGGGAGGGCGGCCCCCATGCAGGGACACGGGCGCCACTGGGATGTGGGAAGGGCAGTGTTTGTCCCCAGAGCCCGCAGAAGGGCACCAACCCTGCCGACACCCTGCCCCCTGCTCAGTGTGTGACCTCTCACCTATGGCCGGTGAGATAATGAGTCTGTGTGGATCTCAGCACAGAGCTGTCGTGCTTTGTGACAGCAGCACAGGAAACTATCACACCGATGACGTATGGCTGCACTGATTCCTCTAAAGAGGCAGAAGTGTTGTGGTGATAATCCCATCCCCTCCCAGGTTCTGTCTTCCTGTCCCTAAACACCCCAGTGNCAGCACAACAGTTACTGTGGCTCTAAGCGCGTCTGTCCTGTGTGACATCTCACTCCCTCATTTTGCTAATGGTGCGGGCAGAGCTCTTCTCTCTGGGGTACTTTTTTTTCTCTAAGATTTTATTGGGGATTGGTGAAGGAAACAGTTTTGGGGAATTGGGGAAGGGGAACACTGTGTTTTTCCAGGTTCCATCAGCTCTAAGTTAGTTCCGCTTTTCAAACTATTGGGTCTATTGGGTCATTGGAAAAGCCGATGCATTTTTGCAATGAAAAACAGAAAAGTACATTGTGACTTTTCTGACGACCCAATAGTGGCGGGGCGGTGCACAATGCACCGTCCCATGCAGGACTTGAAATAGCAACCTTGTTGTACAGCTGAGTGATTGCTCAGCTCAATGTGCTGAGTTCAATCTTAGTTGCAGGAGACCAGGGGGTGGGGGTGGGGTGGAGGTGGGGGGCGACACAGCCCACCATCCCATGTGGGAGTTGAACCGGCAACCTCGTACAGCTGAGCCATCTGGCCACATGTTGGCAGCTCAATGGCAGCTCAGCTCCGGAGCAGCTGACTGGCCCATGTGGGAATCGAACTGGTGACCTGTTGCTCAGCTTGTGCTCTAACCAACTGAGCCACCTGGCCAGCCCTCTCTGGGATACTTTTAATGGTCATGTAGCCTCATGGTCCTTTCTGATTCTGGCCCTCTCCTCGAGGAGACCAGCTCATCGAACCTGAATGTGCCTATCCAACTCAGCCAGGAGGTGCTGGTGTGCAAGGTGGGAAGTGTGTACCATTCTGATCGAATCTGGCAACGATTCGGTTTAGAGCCGCTCTCCTAGCACATGTTCTGCCTGTTCAGAGCCAGGTACCACGCTGGTGTCATGCTCCTACTCACCGGAATCAGCATCCTTTGGTGGAGGCCCTTCCTCTTACAGGAAAAGCAGAATCAGCAGTGGGACAGGCTGAGTCTTTCCCTTTGTCTCTCCCTGTTAAGCCACAGTCAGTATTGGGACATCCATAGCCCAACAAAGAATCCTGGGCACAGCCCAGGACGACCCCCAAGAGCCATCCATCAGTACATCTGAAGGCGGGAGGACTGAACTCATTGACGTGGCAGAACCATCAGAGCAGTGGCGACATGACCCATGACTGGAGGACCCAGGAAGTGTGGTGGTGACCGAGGCCAGAGGCTGTAGGAAGCACGCAGCGCCTGCAAGCCATGTCTCTGTACCTCTGTGGCGTTTCTGTGGTGGCCGCCCAGTGACCTTGGCCCATACAGCAGTGGGGGTGCCCACATCCCCAGAGATCCCGTTTTACTAGCAGAAAAAGTGGTGCATGTGACATTGGTCCTGTGTGACAGGGAGCTGAGGGCACAAGGGTCAGAGTAACGCTGACCAGGCAGCTGGAGCTGGAGCAGAGCTGGGAGAGGATGTGTCTGCAGGCGTCCTGCTGGGAATTGAGGCAGCCTGGGAGTGCTGCCTTCTCCTGCTGCTTCCCCTTAAATGACTTTCATGGCCAGGCCTGGCCTGTGGACCTCACTGTAGATAGTAGTCACAGGACTCTTTCCTTCCAGATGTTGTCCACAGATGCCCTAGGAGTGTAAGACACGGGTCACCTGGAGCACCTGAGGGGTCCCCAGGGGCCTGCGTGGAAGCAGTGCTGCTGACATGACTGTGGAAGCGTCTCCCAAAGGGCCCAGCACGACATGGGTCCCATGTAAACGTTCTTACTGTGATGTGAACTCGCCAGAAGGAGGTAAGGAGGCAGAGGGGCCAGAAAGAG
The DNA here is from genome assembly GCF_001890085.2 of Hipposideros armiger. Classification (NCBI taxonomy): domain Eukaryota; kingdom Metazoa; phylum Chordata; class Mammalia; order Chiroptera; family Hipposideridae; genus Hipposideros; species Hipposideros armiger. The sequence goes on along the minus strand of NW_017733126.1, from coordinate 20,824 downwards.
CAGATGACTGGGTTTGACAAGCCCGACGGGGGCACACAGGTACCTTGGGGAGCCCAGGTGGCACAGCTCCCAGCTCTCACCTTGTCCCCGCCCTCCTTGGGCTCTTGATGGCTCAGCTCTACATAGTGGATGTCATCCTCATGGTCTCGACAGCCCTCCTCCAATCCCGCACCTGAGTCACACACAAAATAAAGCTCGACTCTGAGCCTCAGAAACCTGTACACCCCCCACTGCCGTGACCTCCAAGGCCAGGGCCACACCACCACCCTGTGCAGGGACAAAGGGACAAAGGGAGCCAGGGGCACCGTGCGGAGGGGTCCGGGCCTGAAGGGGAACCGCAACCTGCCTGTTCCCATCTCCATCTCCTCTTTCTTCTTCCCACGTGTCTTCCACAGGTACAGCCCGACTCCCACAGTCAGCAGCGCAGCCGGGACAGCAACTACAAGGCTTAGCATGTGGCGACCACTGTCGTGTTCCTGTGAATCTTTTCCCTCACATGGAGAGTGAGGAAGGGTAAGACAAGAGAGAACGTGAGGTACCCACTGCCAAGGGGAGAGAGAGACAGAGCAGGTGGGGAAGTCCGCAGGGTCCTGGTTCAGTGCCGAGGACGGAGCAGCATGGCAGGTACAGAGAGATGACAAGGATGGTGTTGCCCCGAGGAGCTCGTCACCCAGGAGGGAGGACAGGAAATACCGGATGTGGTGATGGGTAACCTGAGTCTAGTGGGAGTCGTAGGATTTTCCCAGATAGTCTGGGTGGCACGGCACTCTAGGAGGGAGGCACCCTGCAGTTGCCAGCACCCTTGGGGCCGGGAGGACAGGGATGGGGCAGGAATGATTGGGGGTCTTGTGGGTCATGCTAAGAGTTGAAATTCACCTAGGACATCAGATTTCGATGGAAGACAGGGTGATGGGTTTTACGTGATGCTGACACGTCAGACCCCTCAGCAGGTGGGGGATGGGTTCAATGCCAAGGCTGCACACAGGGGCACAGGTGAGTCACTCACTCAGTGAAACACCGGCTGTGAGCAAACTTGTCCAAAAGCCCTGCTTGGCACAAGGAACCAAAGGAGGACAAGGTGTCTGGGCTATAAGGGACACGCATCCATCACAGAGACAGCTCTGCCACCAGTGTGGGGGACATGGACTGCTCCTGGAAGGAGGTAACGCCTGAAGGCAAAAGGAAAACAGCAGCTGCATGGTCCCGAGCAAACAAGACCAGGAGCCCGTTGTTCAACTTCATTAAAAGCTCAGCTGGAAACCCAGTGAGGGGCCCTGTGTGACAGCATGGGTCACATGATCACAAAGTCAGCCGTGCCTGTGGGAAACCCTTTAAGAAAATATGACAAGAAATGAAGGATTCGTGTGGGAGGGCTGATGGAAGAGGCACAGACTATCTGGAGCTCACAGCCTGCAAAGGCCAGAGGTATCGGGAAGCGTTGGGTGTGCGGGGTGTGAGTGAGGTCAGATACGCGGATGGGGGGCGTCCCCCCAAGGAATTCCTCAGGGAGCCCCTGGAGACCAATCCCACAGACGACACAGGGAATGACACAATCCAGGTTCTGTGTCCAGAAGACGGCTCTGGGTGACGGTGGGGGTGGGAGGAAGACTTCCTCCTGGGTCAGCAGGGCCCAGGGTGCAGAGGAGGGCATGACAGTGAGAGAATTTAACGCAGACACAAGTTGGGTGCGACTCCCAGCCGCTCTGTGTGTGTGACCAGGTGGGAGGTGTGCTGTCAGCCTGCAGGGACCGCAGTGCTACCTTTCCCTGGGTACATTATACTCACGATTGGCACAGACTTCCCCCAGGGTGGTGGTGGCAGTTTTCAGGTCCACCTGGTTGCTGGCGTTACAGGTGAGGCTGGTGTTGGCCTGGTCCAGGGGCAGGCGCACAGCCAGGGGCCAGATGCTAGGGCCTGGTCCCAGGGTCCCAGTCTGCTGCCACTTCTTGGGGAGGTCACTGTGCCACCAGGTCACATTCAGGTCCTCTGAGGCCCCCACGGCTCTGCACTCC
>NW_017733126.1:15595-18021 GCF_001890085.2 Hipposideros armiger | reverse complement strand
CCACTGGCTGCAGCAGGACATGCCCTATGCAGAGAGGTTCTCTAGGGAAGGAAAGAAGTGGCCTGATGAGCCTAAGAAGTGTGGCCGTGTGACCTGTCCCCGGCATGTCCGGAGGCTTTCCGAGCTGGATGTGTGGGGTGTCGGTGAGTCAGCCCTCGGCCAGGTGCTGGGTGAGCGCGGGTGGGGCAGGGGAAACCTGCCTACACGTGGGTTTCCAGACTGTGGTGGGCGGAGCAGCGGCCCCCACAATGTCCACGTGGTAACTGTGAAATCCTGTGAGCACGTTAGATGACTCGCAAGGAGAATAAGGGAGCAGAATTACCATTGCTAATCAACTGCAGGACAATAAGGAGGTTCTTGGGGAGAGTCTGGGTGGGATCCGTGTGAGCTCAGGTCCTTCAAAGTGGAAACGGAAGGAGAGGGTTCAGAGGGCGGCAGTGTGAGGAGGTCGAGACCCAACACTGCTGGCCTGGGAGGCGGGGAGGTTGGCCCCCATGCAGGGACGCGGGTGCCCCTGGGAGGCGGGGAGGGCAGTGTTGGGTCCCCAGAGCCCGCAGAAGGGCACCAGTCCTGCCGACACCCTGCTCCCCGCTCAGTGTGTGACCTCTCACCTATGGCGGTGAGATAATGAGTTTGTGTGGATCTTAGCACAGAGCTGTCGTACTTTGTGACAGCAGCACAGGAAACTATCCTACCGATGACATATGGCTGCACTGATTCCTCTAAAGAGGCAGAAGTGTTGTGGCGATAATCCCATCCCCTCCCTGGTTCTGTCTTCCTGTCCCAAACACTGCAGTGACTCTAGCTCAGGTGTGAGTGTCAGGTTTGCTCTGCACTGGTGCTGAGCTCACTCACCTTACTTCCCCGGAGCTAAGAGAGACTGAAGGCTGTGGTCCGGAAGGAGTCCCTGAAAGAGGGCCTATGTGACACTTGTGGGGACCAGAAAAGGTGGTGGCCCTGGGAGGGGGTGAGAGGTGTCACCTACCGTAGACAGTGAGCTGGAACACCTGGGTAAATCCCCTTCCTCCGGTGAAGCTGGCTCGAGCCCGGTACTGCCCACTGTCCTCACAGGTCAGGTTCTCAATAAGCAGGGACGTCATATTGGGCACATGGACCCTGTGCCTGTACTTGTCCTGGTGGCTGATCAAGGTTGGCAAGTCCCCACCGCTGACCACTCGCAGCAGGACTCTGTAGTTGGTGTCCGGGCCAAAGCCCCACGCCATCTCCTCCAGCTGAGCTTCTGCGTCTCCTTCCATCTCCTGAGTCACGTGGAACAACACGGAGCCTCCTCGGACCCTCTTCAGAGAGACGTGGGCTCTGGAATCCGCACCTCCAGAACTCAGGGGCCCAGTGCCGCAGACGCCTAGGGCATTGGAAAAGGGAGATGTGAGGGATGAAGGAAGAACCACACCACCCGTCTTCCGGGGAAGTCACCAGGGCTGTCCCTGGGGTCTCGGGAGGCAGCCTGGGGCAGCGAATGTGAACATTCGGAATCAAGTCCTGCTGTAGTGGGTGCAGCCCTGGGCAGGCCACTCGGCCACCTGCAGACCTGCAGACCCCTCCCTGCCTCACGGTGACAGGTGAGGTAACGACATCATGGACTGAGATGCCCAGGACATCTCCCGTCAGTGAGAAGCGCATCTGTAGGAAGCAGCTTCTAGAGTGTCTCCGTCCTCCCTCGTGGTCACTCTGTGTGACTCCTCCCCTGGACTATGACCACACCTGGGACTGGCTTATAAGGAATGGAGTGCCACAGAGCTGGGAACAGCCTTGTGCCACCACAGGGAAGGGGCAGGGACCTGGGCCAGCAGCCACAAGGAGTGCATGCCACCAGCAACCGTGATGAGCTGGCAGCAGACCCCTCCCCTGACCCTCAAGCCCCAGCCAAGGTCTTGGTTTCTGTCTGAGAGACCCCGAGCCAGAGGAGCCTGCAGAACAGGGGGGTCCTGATCACAGAAACCCTGACACTGCACATGGGGGTGATTTAGGCCCTAAGTCTGGGGTAGCAGGGCTCACAGCAGGAATCACTGGGACAATAACAAAGCTGGTCTCTTCCCTCTTTCTAGGCAGAGTAGCTGTCAGGCTGGGCTGGGCAGTGCTGCGGTAACCATGACAACACCTGGGGTCTTAGAACAGGGTGTGTCTGTCCCATGGCACGTGTCCCCTGACACAGGGAGGGCGGGGTCCTGGCATCGGGGTGGAGGCTCCACCACCTCGCAGCTGCGCCCCACGGAACCCACATGTTCTCACCGGCTCTCGGCCCCACAGAGGCCAGGGGGCCAGGAGCACCACGTGTGGATTCCACTTGTCACCTCAGGAACAGTGTGATTCCTGCTCACATTTTGTGACCACACCGTGACAGGGCCCTGGGAACTGCCAGGGACTAGAGAACGTGGGGGAGCAAAGGATCGTTTGGTGAGCTCCAC
>NW_017733126.1:5600-15032 GCF_001890085.2 Hipposideros armiger | reverse complement strand
TCAGCCTCCTGCCAGCTCCTCACAGCTCCTCCTCGGTCCCTTCCTGCCACACGTCCCTCAGGCACCGCAGGGCAGGTAGAGGCCTGTGGCAGACAGTCGCCCACCTTGGCATGCAGGAAGGACTCCCCGACACAGTCCACAGAAGGTGAGGAATCTGGCTGGTCACCATTGTGCCACCAGGTCTCTGTGAGCAGGTCAGGGACACAGTGCCATGGCCCAACAGATCCCCGGGACACAGCACTCGGCCCTTTTCTCACCAGAACCCACAATGGTCTTAGTCTAAATTTTGGACTTCTCAGCCTCCAGACTGAGACAATGAACTTCTGTTGCTTAAGCCACCGAGTCAGCGGAATCTGTTCGTGGCCCCAGGAATTCCCGGTGAGTTGGATTTTAATACTTGCACAGCCTGGAGCAAGAGGCACCCCCCCGACCCACCAGACACACTTTCCTGTCCCTGCAAACCAGCAGCTGTCAGAGAGCGAGTGTCTAGTGACTCTCAGACAACCCCTCGAGGTCCTTCCCTTTCCCACTGGCAGGCACGATTCCTGTGTGTCCACCGGAGGTGAGACACGCTTCTACAAGTGCACACGTGTACCTGCACACACGGGGACACACACACCACGTGCCCTCTGCCCCTGACTTCCCTCGTTGTGACACCTGCGCGAGTCCACTCTGCGTCTGGACATATGGAAGTGACTTGTTTAGTGGCCGCACACTGTTCCAGGTGCCCCACTCGCATCCACTTCTGAGAGACACTTGGCTTGTTTTCTGCCACCACTAACAATGATGCACTGAGCAGCCTGGAACCTGAGTCTCTGCACACGAGCGTGTGTGTGTGTGTGTGTGTGTGTGTGTGTGTGTGTGGCTAGGTGATGGGCGGGTCCAATGGCTGGAAGGCGTGAACATCTGAACTTGTCACAGATTTTGCTAAGCTGCCCTCCAGAGGTTGTTCTTACCCACACTTTACCGACAATGTTGAGATTTCCCACCAACACACGACAATCAAGCTTTTTTTCCTTTTCCAAATTAATAAGGGGAAATTCTATGTCACTGTGATTTGAACGCGAATTTCTCATATAAGTGAAGTCAATCATTTGATGTTATTGCATTTTGTAAGCTCCTTTTCTGTCATCTGAAAGTCTGCGTATGTCCTCTGCCCCTGTTCCCTTTTCCTATTAGTTTATGGGAGTTACACATGTTTTAAGAAGACTGGCCCTGTTATGGTCAGTGATTGTGTTTCAGTGTTGGATCCACTGGAAACTGACATGGGCGTGAGTCCAGGTGACCTAGTGTGACAGTCAGAAGCCTGGACTCCGTGTCAGAGGCTAGAGTGAAGTCCAGGTCCTGTTTCCAGCTGTGTGGACTTGAGTAGTTACTAACCTCCCTGCCTTCAGCTTTCTCATCCGTGAAATGGAAATGGTCACAGTGCCCACCTGATAGAATTACTGATGGGATTTAAGGAGAGCTTTCAGCACCGTGTTCAATAATGGTTCCATAAATGTGAGCTGCTCTCATTATTGGGACGATTATTCTTGCCGAAGTGTCCCTGGGATCAGAACCAGACAGTCCCAGGTCCAGGGTGCAGCCCTTTCTCTCAGCCACTGGCCGTCTCAGGGGTCTCCTCCTGGGTACAGGGACGGGCTTCTCGGAGTCACACACCCGTGGGTGCCATCCCATACGGGCTCAAAGAAGCCATAATCCAGCCGGGCCTTCCTGCTTATCAAAGCCCTGAGATGAAAAGCAAATTCATCGCTCTGTCAACAGCAGCTGCTCCACAGCCACTGTCAGTCCCCATGTCACCAAGGAAGTACCTGGCACGTGTGTGCTGCCAGGGAGAATTGGAAAGATGGAGGGAAGGACAGGTGCAGGCACCAAGCTCGGGCTGNCTCACAGGGGAAGCGTCAGACAGATCCCAACCGAGGGGTGTTGTAAAAAACAACAGACCAGGGCTCCACAAAACTGTTGTGACCAAAAGGAAGGTCTGGGAAATGGTCACAAGCCAAGGGGACGTGACGACCAAATGTCAGGTGGCGTCCTGGGTGAGACTCTGGACCAGAAAGGCCGTGTGGTAAACGTGAAGCCATCTGAACACAGCGTGGACGTCCTGGCAACATAAGGATGTCAGCTCATTAACTGCAGTAAATGTTAAAGGTGTGAGATGCTGACAATGGCGGAAGCTGCATGTGGGCGATGGGCACTCTGTGCCTCCTTCCAGTTAGTTTTAAATCCAAATCTGTCAGAAAACACCAAGTTCATTTTTATAAAGTGCTGCCCCTCCCAGCTCTGTGCCTTCTGGGAGATGTGGAGGCGTGTCCACGAGGCCCAGCAAGACCTGCGTGTGCACCTGTCCCCGCGGGCACAGAACCACCTGGCTCCCGATGGACGTGGGTCCCACTGCCAGGCCTTGAAAGTGGACCTGCACTGTTGGGTCCTGCCCCAGGCCTGGTCCCAGGTGCTTACTCAACATTGTTCAGCCGATACTTTCTGAGACCACCTGGGTGCCAGGCATGAGCCAAAGGCTCATAACGCAGGGCGAAAAGCAGCGTCCCTGCTCCCTGCCCACGTGGAGTCCACAGATAGATGTTAAACAAGGACACATTCAACCGAAGGGACAGGGCAGGGTGCGGGCACAGGGGACATTTAAGAGGCAGGGATGGTCCTCTTCTCTGACAAAGGGTGTGGGGAAGAGTACTTGAGGAGCACCTACTGTGCGCTAAGAGCCTACTGTGCACTAAGAGCCGACTGAGAGGGGATGTGCAGCCTCCGGACAGCACCTTGGAGCCCGCAGACAGCAGAGAAAGACAGGCCTTTGCAACATGAGATCATGTGTGATGAGCACTGGGAAGAACATGGAGGCAAAGGGACAGCGAGTGACTAGTGATGGGTCAAGGGGGTGAGGGCCAGGGTGTGGGGGGCTGAGGAAGCAGCTGTTTTTGGTAGAGCAGTAAGCCAGTCTCTCAAAGGAAGTAGCTTCTGAGCAGAAACTTGAATGTAGTGGAGGGTGAGCCCTGCAAAGCTCTGGGGGAAGGGTCTGTGGGGGGAACAGCCTAGGGCAAAGGGGGTGCATCTGTGTGGAGGGAGCAGGGCTAAGGGGGAGAGTCTGTCGGGGGATCAGAGCAGGGCCAAGGCTCATAGGCCAGAGCAAACCTGACTGGAAGACAGCTCTCCCTCCAACTGAAAAGCTCTCAATCTCTTTAGTGTGTGCTCTGTGAGGTTTGGCAATCACACACATTCATGTCCCCACCCCACGTTCAGGATGAGACATCCCATTAACCCCAGGAGCTCTGCTGTGTCCCCCGTGGTGAATGCCACCCCCCCACCTAGTGATGTGCCTCATGGAACCTCATTAAAACGGACCTGTGCAGGCTGGACTGCTCCAGCCTCCTGGCACTTGGCACATGCCCTTGAGGGGCACCTGTGTTCCACGGATCAGGCCTTTGCTTGCTCTTTAAATCACTGAGTGGGGCTCCATTGTGTGGAACGCGTCCATTTGGTTCATCCATTTCCCATTAAAGTATATTTGGGTTGTTTCCAGTTTGTTGGTGACTGTAGACAAAGCTGCTGAATCCACCCATGTGCAGCTTTGGTGTGAGTGGAGCTTTCCGTGCAGCTGGGTCAGCGCCAGGGGTAGATTGCAGGGCCCTGTGCTTCACATTACGGGAGCCCGCCAGCGGAGGAATTTGCAATCCTAGACTTTACACAACTGCCTGGGGAGTCCTGTCACCCTGACAGGGCGGGTAGGCAGACAGAGCTGACCAGCAGAAGGAGGGAACTAGCCCCGGTCAGGACGCCCCCGGCTGCAGCTCCTACCTGGGTCAAGACCCCTTACAGCTGTCCTCACTGAGGGCTCCGATGCCTCACTGGCCCAGCAGGACTCCAGCTCACACCTGCCCTCAATCAGTGGGGTGTGTTGTAGAAGAGAGAGAGAGAGAGAGAGAGAGAGAGAGAGAGAGAGGAGAGAGAGGAGAGAGAGGAGAGAGAGAACATCCGCTTATCAGAATGCGCACCCTGCTTCTCAGGGCCATTGTAATGAGCTCAGACAGACAACCTTGGGAGAAAGAAGGGAGTATGCGGCTGCCAGCTGGGAGAATGAGGTGTACTGGAGAGGAAGAGGGGGGACAATTCTACCCAGAGAGAGAAAAACCCTCGCACAATGTAAGAGGGGCTGCTTCCCTCTCTGGGGTCCGCCTGCCCATGTCTCGGAGTGTACCCACTTTTACTAAAAACTTCTTGCTCTCCTGAGCTGCACAAACTGTCTGGGGGCTGAATTCTTTCCTTCAAGAAGACAAGACGAGGAACAACGTCATTCCTGGGACAATGCCACTTTCCAGGGGAGGGACTAAGCACACCTGGGTGAGGCAGCTGCCCGAGGTCCAGGGAGCTCCCAGCAGTTGGGGCTCATGCTCTGCAGGTGCCTTGGCTTCTCCGCCCACTGGCTGGTCCGCCCCGCCCGCCGGCCGCCCCTGCCTTGCCCGCCCTCCAAGCGCCGCTGCAGACCCCGCCCTGCGGACACAGCTCCTGCATCAGGACGCTTTCCCGATGCCCCGCCCCTGCCTTCCCCGCCCNGTTATCCTGGGGCCCACGTGCCACCTCCATGTGCTGTAAATGTCAATAATTAACTACCCTGCACCCACAATGTGAAAGAACCATGTGTCCCTCCCTTTCACTTTTGATCCAATCTCGGAGACCCCCCTTTGCTTCTGCCACCCCCCTAACCTGACGCCCATGGATTCCATGTCACCCCGTTAGGCTCCTCCTTTGAGTCTAATGTATGAAATAAGCCGCGAAACTGCCATTCCCAGGACCGTTTTCTTAACCCGTTGAGATTTGCTTCTTGGCAACTGTAGTCAGTGTGGCTCAAATGACTCATTCTCATAAGACGCTTCCTTAGGCCGGGTGTTCCTCTGTCCACACACAGGCTGTCACTCAGGGTGCTGGGGGCGGGCTCAATGTCCCCGTCCCCACGTCCCCAAGCCTCTCTTGGAAGCACTGTGTGAGAACGGTTTGGTTCAGAAAACATTTGTTTTGGGGTTTGGGGAGGAGGAGCTTAGAGAGAGCCCCTAAGGGGAGGAGCGCCCCACAAATTCCTTGCTGGCTGAAAACCAGGGACTTTGGAACTCCCAGACAGCTGGTCTCCATTTCCACATTCCTCTGTCCTGTGAGGCTGCAGAGCTAACTCTTCCCCAACGGCCCCCACCCTGAGCTTCCCAGTTTAAGAGCTCTTAACCTGTGACAGGCGGCCGCCATCATTATGGTCACCTTCCCTTTTTACAGAGGGGGCACTGGGGCTCCAGACGGGTCACCAGGTAAACCCCAAGGCCTGGGAGCCAGGATGTGGCAGGGCCTAGACTTGAACCGGGGGTCCCGCCTCCCAGATTTGAGCCGCTGTCAGCTCAGCAGTGTCCCCACATGGGGTCTGAGCCTTTAGAAGCCACACTGAGGGGCGGGGCAGGCTTGTCCCAGAGCAGCCTCTTGCCTCCCTCTCACGGCCCAGGGCGAGCAAGCAAGTCCTGTCTGCATCTGTGGCTGCAGCTCAGACCCGCTGAGTCCCCAAGGTGACACTTGTCCAACCACAGCCACCTCCTCCAGTGCTCAGTGCGTCACAAATGGCCAGACCTGCAGAGACTGGTGGCCTGACAAGCCTCAGCTGGCCTCCCAGCTGCACCGGGACCCTCCCAGTCCGAGCTGCAGGCTGGTGCCCCTGCCCTGACCCTGGGGCAGTGCACATGCTCCTGGGGGCACAGTCTGGCTTCCACCACCGTCCAGTCAGTCACGCCAACCACAGGCCCCTTGAAACCTGGAGAAGCCCCACTGGGGGGGCCTGCTCCCACCCCCGGCCTGTGCCCAGCTCCGGGCAGGGTCCTTTTGCTGGTGTCATTTGCTGGTGATATCAGCCTTTGTGTGGGACTTCCTCATCACAAGGCCCCCTCTCAGCTGCTGGCTGCTGGCCAGGTTCTCAGCATTCTCACCAGCACAACCTCTACTCACCCCAACTCAGGCCTCACCCCCACCTCCCCCACAGCAGGGAAGAGGGCGGGCTCTGCAGGTCCCTGTGAGAAGCCTGAAGGGGGCAGACAGGGGAGGGACAGCCCACCCTCAGGCTGCTGCAACTATAGGGTTGTCACCTGGCAGTGGGCGTCCTGTGGTCTCACCCTAGTCCCGGCGCTGCCTGTGAGGACGCTGGAGTCTCACACATGCTCTCCCACAAGACAAACAACGTTCAGCTCAACTACGCATGGCAGCTGGTACTGATTTCTACTCAGCAAATACTTACTGCACACACCTGAGCCTGGACACCCGCAGGGACTTTCCCTCCCAGCCAGTCACCACCGCTGCCGTTGAGCCCCAAGGCGACTGCACCGGCAGCATGTCACCAGCACCCCACGTTGTGACACTTGCCCCCGTTAGGAGCATTTCCCAGCACTTTCCAGGAAGCTAAATAGCCCTAGACCACCCAGTCCTCAGAGTGAGAGTCTCACCCTCCGTGATTCCAAGCTGAAAACTAAATGCAGAGCAGGTGTCTCGTGGTGACACTCCCACGCTGACAAGGAGGCTCTATTTAGTAGAATGCCAATGTCTCGTGTGTCACAAAAGTCTGAGGACCGGTGTCAGCCAGGGACCCAAGTCACCCCCTTCCTGTTAACAAGGTCCCTCCCTAACAATAAGGGGGCTTGCTGGGCACAGACCCCCAATGGCCAGAGAGAGGTGCTGTTTCTCCCACACTTGGGGACTTCCTGGCCCAACTGGAAGCGCGTCTGTGGTGGCAGATGGCTGTGACCCAGGGCCTCCACTGAGGACAGTGAGGAAAGGGGAGTGAAGACCGGCACAGCGGACGAGCCTGACCAACAGTCCTCCAGCCGGTGCCGGAGGTCAACACCACCGGNCAGCCAGACCCAGAGTCCTGGGCTCCCCTCACTCAGCCCAGGGTCTCTCTCCTGCAGGGACCTCCCCAGCAGCGCTCCCACCTTTCCCTGCTCTCCCCAGGGTCCCTCCCTCCTGGTACTGTCCCAGCACTGTCATGTGGTCACCAGGATGCCAGCAGTTCCTGTAGTCTCATCCTCTGCCTGAAGCAGGCCTGGTTGCGACCCCCATAGTAGAGGCCTCTCCGCGTCTTTCCTTGTCCTATAGCTTCAGAATAGATTGTCCCCCTGAGGCTTGAGCTCGGAATGTCCCCTGTCCCAGTTCCCTGCTTTAGAAAATTACCCTGAAACTTATGATTAATGCCCTTATGCCTACTGATCACAATCTCTATGGTCTAGCATTCCCTCCAGGCGACTCCCGTCATTGTTCCCGGGCTGCTGACGCCACCGGAGAACCACGTGGCCAGAGGGGAGGCTCCACGCAGACCCCCGTACCCTCATGTAGCCTTTAGAGGAACACCCAGATTTCCCCTTAAATACCCCCAGCAGGTCTGAGAATGTGAAGGCAGTTTTTGGAGGTGTTAACCCGCTGCCTTCTCAGACCACTGGTGCTCTGATAATAAACGCTTATTCTAAATAGCGCAGCTCCTGTGTTGTCTACTGGCTGAGCGGGGCAGGCAGCACAAGCCCCAGGCTCATGGTCGCCCCCCTGGTTTCACATCTTTCTCTCCAGGGAAAGGGGACGCAAGTACTTAGAGTGGTTAGCAGGGCGCGGAACTGGGGCCAGCTGAGGGCTCAGCAGCAGCCCAGCCAGACCCCCACTTGCTGGAAAGCAGGGAACCAGTGACAGAGGGGACTCAGCTCTCTGTCTGCAGAGAGGGTGGTGGCCTGAGCTGTGAGGAGGTGAAAGCTTACGAGGAAGACATCAGCAAAAAATGTAATTGTGAAGAAGAAAATAAGCTTGAATACTCATAAATGGGACACAGCTCTGGTCAGTCTTTCTTCCGGTTCCCCTTTTGCTGAATCCTTTGTCCGCCCACCCCTGCCCGCTTTCTCTCCTCCCCGTACCCTCGTCCTGGAGCTCAGCTAGCGGCCTGCTCCTCATCCTCAGCCTCTCCACACTCTCATGGTGTGTGTGTTACAGACTCCCTGAGATTTCAGAGGCTGCGGTTCCCTTTACAAACTAGAACTACATCGTGTTCTGTGTCCTGCACTCACCCAGGGAGCCCCCGAGTGCCAGGTTGCTTCTGCAGCTCAGACTCGGGTCCTAGTGTGAGACAGCGTCTGCTCCACAGAACAGCTGCAGAGGCTGCCAGGTCCCCTGTGAGGTCCAGGCAGGTGCCCTGTGCTGCTCGGCCCCCAGGAGCCAGGCTCTGGGTCTCCATCGCTCCCCACAGGCTCCCCCTGGCTCCCCTGTTATTACAGACACAGCCTCTCCTCGCTGGGAAAGGTTCCCTTAGTGCAGCCCAGGCCACCCGAGCTCAGGGTCCCAGCCTCGTCACCACCACAGGCCATTTGTTCCTCTGTTCACCCTGGGCTCACTTGCTAAATTGTAAGCGTTGTTTCCTTTTTTGTTTAATAAGACATCAGACAAGAAAAGGAGACCCTGCCTGCCTGCTCCGCCCCAGGGTCCCCTCCCAGGGACCTGCCACTCACCCAGGAGGACGCCTGCCAGTTCGGCCAGTCCCAGGAGCCAGGAGGCCCAGCGGAGGTGGGGGTCTTCAGAGCAGGGCCCCATCATGGACCTCCCACCAGCCTGTCCAGCAGAGGGGCGAGGAAAACCCCACAGCTGGGCGGGGCCGGGTTTAGTTCTGGGATGGCTGTTCAGAGTGAGCCACTCGGACCCACGGACCCACGGTGCCTCAGTAAATCCTATTAGGACAAAGGTATAATGAAACCCCCTCTTATATGCCCGTCCCTGTGTCACATGGGCTCAGTGACCTCACAGCACCACCCCTGCCCCACTGGGGACTCCTCCCCCCTCCCAGGTGGACAGCTGTGTCCAGGCAGCCCCGCCTGACTGTGCCAGCCTGTGGTCAGCTGTTTCCACCTGGGCAGTCCAGGCCTGTCCTGTGTGCTGTCTGTCTGTCTGAACACCACTGAACGAGTCAAATTCTCTTTTGACTTTCCACAGACTCCAATGTCAGTTGCCTAAGTAAGAAGCTGTGAGCAAGAGCACAGGCCTCATGGGATGGGTCGAGTCCCCACACCCCGTGACAACTCTGGTGCTGACCTGTTGCTGACAAACGTGGTTTTCTCATGACCCCCCCACATGGGCAAAGCCAGCCCCCAGGAGCTGCCTCACAGCCATTTCCCCTGGAGCCTGTGTCAGCCCGTTCCTGCTGTCACAGGGGTAGTGACGGAGAGGTACCCATGCCTGGCCACGTCCTCCAACTGAGGGTCCGGCCCTGGCCTCCCCTCCCCACACTGGGAGCCCCTCATCATCCGATGGCTTGCCACCCATTCCCTGGGCAGCCATCTTCCTAAGCGGGCAGTGCCCCCCACCCACACACACATGCCCTCGTTTAAATTTTTTCTGGGGGCCGGCCGAGTGGCGCGATGGTTAAGAACT
>NW_017733126.1:0-1836 GCF_001890085.2 Hipposideros armiger | reverse complement strand
TGACCAGGTGGGAGGTGTGCTGTCAGCCTGCAGGGACCGCAGTGCTACCTTTCCCCAGGCATGTTATACTCACCTTGGGCACAGATGTCCCCCAGCGTGGAGGTGGCAGTTTTCAGGTCCACCTCGTTGCTGGCGATACATGTGAAGCTGGTGTTGGCCTGGTCCAGGGGCAGGCGCACAGCCAGGGGCCAGGTACTGGGGCCTGGTCCCAGGGTCCCTGTCTGCTGCCACTTCCTGGGGAGGTCACTGTGCCACCAGATCACATTCAGGTCCTCCGAGGCCCCCACGGCTGTGCACTCCAGGGTGACATTGCACCAGTCTGCTGTGACAAACAGTGACTTGGCCAGGATCTGGGGGAGGGGCACTGGCTCTGTGGTGGAGGGGAGGGGGAGACAGAAGGCTCAGGTGGGGGCCTCCACAGTGCAGGTTCTCACCCAGTCTCACCGAGTGCTGGCGTCCTCCTGCTGAGGAGGTGAGAGCATTTTCCAGGTGAAACAGAATTAACCAAAATCCACAGCAAGCGATTATAAGGAAGGGAGCTGTGGGGTGAAGCCTGACGTGATTCTACCAGACTGAGCATGTCTTAAAAATCTCCCTCAAGAAAATAAAGCCTGGACCCCACCTACTCAAGGCCCATTATTTCTCAGAAGTTGGGGTGTCTCCTGGGAGGTGTAGAGTCTGGCACAGGAGGAACGGCCCAGGCCAGGGCCATGCTCTGCGTCTCCTGCTGAGGCCCCGTGGGACGGCTCGGCCCAGGGAGAGAGGAAGCCGCCAGCTCTGGGAGCCCAGAGAAAGGCCTGTGCTCCCGCAAACAGACATTTGTGGGAAAGGCGGTGATAGCGACGAGGAAGGGCCGCTGTGAGCGGGGTTAGCACAGGCCTCTGAACTTGAGGTCCACACAGGAAGCCAAGTGACAGAATCCTACGGAGACTTAAAGCTGCAGAAGCCACTGGCTGCAGCAGGACGTCCCCTATGCAGAGAGGTTCTCTAGGGAAGGAAAGAAGTGGCCTGATGAGCCTAAGAAGTGTGGCCGTGTGACCTGTCCCCGGCATGTCCGGAGGCTTTCCGAGCTGGATGTGTGGGGTGTTGGTGAGTGAGGCCTCGGTCAGGTGCTGGGTGAGCGCGGGCAGGGCAGGGAGCACCTGCCTACACGTGGGTTTCCAGACTGTGGTGGGCCGAGCAGCGGCCCCCACGATGTCCACGTGGTAGCTGTGAAATCCTGTGAGCACGTTGGATGAGTTGCAAGGAGAATAGGGAACAGAATTACCATTGCTAATCAACTGCAGGACAATAAGGCGGTTCTTGGGGAGAGTCTGCGTGGGACCGTGTGAGCTCAAGGTCCTTCAAAGTGGAAACGGAAGGAGAGGGTTCAGAGGGCGGCAGCGTGAGAAGGATGAGACCCAGCACTGCTGGCCTGGGAGGTGGGGTGGGTGGTCCCCATGCAGGGACGCGGGTGCCACTGGGAGGCGGGGAGGGTGGACCCATGCAGGGATGCGGGTGCCACTGGGAGGTGGGAAGGGCAGTGTTGGGTCCCCAGAGCCCGCAGAAGGGAACCAGCCTTGCCGTCCCTCTTCCTCCTGCTCAGTGTGTGACCTCTTACCACGTCCCGGTGAGATAATGAGTCTCTGTGGATCTAAGCACAGAGCTGTCGTGCTTTGTGACAGCAGCACAGAAAACTAACTCACCGATGACGTATGGCTGCACTGATTCCTCTAAAGAGGCAGAAGTGTTGTGGTGATAATCCCATCCCCTCTGTGGTTCTGTCTTCATGTCCCAAACACTGCAGTGACTCTAGCTCAGGTGTGAGTGTCAGGTCTGCTCTGCACTTGTGCTGAG
>NW_017733125.1:84739-105020 GCF_001890085.2 Hipposideros armiger | reverse complement strand
TCTGGGCTGATTTAATCACCCAAGGTCAGAAACAACAATGGCTCCCTGCCAAGCTGTCCACCCCTAGCCCTGGAGCCCTTTGGGTATTAGTAGGTCAGGGTTTATAACTCCTAATGACTAATGCAGTGGTACTCAAGCTGTTGCAGATGGGATGGGAATAGCAAAAACCACGCCTCTTTAATTACATGCATTAGCCCTCTAGCATTAGGATGCATTCTAACATTTGAGGATGGGGGGAGCCAGCTGAATAATCACATGGAAAACACAAATCTGCAGGAGCTGCCATCGCTGTCCCAGATTCTCGCTGCCAGACGGTTTTTGCACTATTCTGATATACTATTGACAGCCTGCCTCCCTCCTGTGGATGTCAAAGCCAAGGTCAAGGCCAAGGGAAGTGAACAAACTGTCAACCTAGCATAAGAAAACAGGTAAGCACATTATTAAGACCATAGGGAAGTCTCCATAATTGGAAGAAATATAGGGCGGAAGCTAGAGGTCATGACATTAGTGGAAATCTATGAGATCACTCCCTCCTTAATGCTCCCACAGGAAAGCAGAAAAATCAGCACTTGACGAAAGGTCAGCATTTTATGGACTGGCTTCCTCTCACCTACACTTTCCAAATGCCTGCCTTTTTTTAGACTTCATAACCTCTTTTTTTAAGATCAGCTCTTTATTGGATATACCTGAAAAACAACGAATCTAATGTCAGAGTTATCTGGTTAATAATTATGGATGAAGAAATTCTGAGACTATTTTAGATATGTTATAGGATTGAGCAAATGTGTTAATGTTGTTGGGAGCCAGGCTTTTCACTGTGGAAGAAAAGACATGCCAGATATGAAATGGAGAAAGGCAAGAAAAAAACTCTGGATATGGGTTAGAAGCGTAGGATTCTGTGCAAACTCCTGATTTCTAAAACATGTGTGTGTATAATACATGTGCACATGGATATGTATGTATGTCAGTATATGTATACATGAGTATGTATATATGTAAGTGCATGCATGTGTGTGTATTTTTCTCCTAGCTCTGGCTGCTGAAAGGGCCTACAACACACCACAATAAAAACAAGCTTACAGTGACCAGAAATTATATCTTTAATAGTATTTCCCACTAAAATAATCCTGGGTTCTTTGGAGACTCTAGGCTGGAGCAGGATGGTAGGAGGCAAGCCTGGAACATCTCGTTATACCAGAAAGTAAGGACATGTTCAAAAAAATTATGTAGGCCTGTCACAAGGAGAGAGTAGCCACTGTAAATGGTCTCCTGCTAGCAAAGTATGGGTCATTTTGAGCATCAAAATAATGAACAACAAAAATAAATGATAAATTTAAAAAAGGACAGATAAGCAGACAGATAGATCACTGGGATGATGGGTAGAAAAACCCCCTGCTTATAGTAAAACACCACAGTATGGACTAGTAAGCCATTATTTTGCCATCATCATAGTATAGATTGGTACAAGTAAGAATCATTAACGGAGGGCTGGCCGAGTGGCGCGTTGGTTAAGAGCTGGTTTGAGACGCCAGCTCTGAGAAGCAGGGCGCTGGTTCGGATCCCACATGAGGGCCAGTGGCACTGCCCTCTACAGCTAAGATGCTGAACAACAGCTCGACCTGGAGCTGGGCGGCCATGAGACGCCGGCAGTGGCATAGGCTGCAGCCCCTGCTGCAGTGGGCTGCCATAAGCTGCCATGAGTAGCTGGCAGCCGACGTGAGCTGCCAAGAGCCACCATGAGCAGCTATCCAGAGGCCAGCAACTGATCTGCCTCACCCGGGAAGAGCGCAATGATAATACCAACAGTGAAGCGACGTCCTCCACAACTAGACTGAAGAACAAAAGGACATCGACTTGTCTGTTCCCCTTCCCCAATTCCCCAACACTGTTCCCCTTCCCTAATTCCCCAATAAAAATCTTTAAAAAAAATGGAATCATCAATGGATGCTAAATCCAGAAAGAAATAATTTTAAAAATAGTTTGATTTGGAATTTGTATTTTATTTTATTTTAATTTTTATTTTTTTTTTTTTTATCTGAGCCATCCTGCCACCTGTTGGCAGCTCAGCGGCAGCTCAGCTCAGGCCAGACTCGAACCACTGTTGCTCAGAGCTCAAACTTTTGAGCGAGCTCTTAACCAACTGAGCCACTCAGCCAGCCCTTGGAATTTGTATTTAAAAATGAAACTAAATTTTTCAAATTATTTTCTATTTTACAAAATAAGCTATAATAAAAAAATGAACTTAACATTTGAATGAATCAATCAAATATTTACTTGTCTTTGTTTATTGAAGAATAATTTTCCTACAAAGTTTACTATATCGCACATTTAGAGCCTTAACATCACATTTGACTTTCATGATTATATTACCTCTCAAAAATCGTTACTTTTGTGCACAATAAAAATTTATCAGCATTTTCAGCAGATATTTTAATTCTTTGATGGTCAAAATGTTCTCTTTTGAAACACCTACTGTTCTCTGATACAACTTTGCTCAAAAATTTACCTGAGGGCCGGCCGAGTGGCGCGATGGTTAAGAACTTGCTTGGGATGCCAGAGGGCCCCGGTTTGGATCCCACATATGAGGGCCAGTGACACTGCCCTCCACAGCTAAGATGCTGAACAACAGCTCAACCTGGAGCTGGGCTGTCATGAGTCGCCGGCGACGGCGTGGGCTGCAGTCCCTGTGGCAGTGGATTGCCATGGGCTACCGTGTGTGGCCAGCAGCCAGCGTGAGCGGCCAGCAGCCAGGGTGAGCGGCCAGCAGCCGCAGTGAGCGGCCGTCCAGAAGCCAGCGATTGATCTGCCTCGCCCGGGAAGAGCGCAATGATGATGCCAACTTGGGCCAGTGAAGCAACATCCTCCACAACTAGATTGAAGAACAAAACGACAGCAACTTGTCTGTTCCCCTTTCCCCAATTCCCCAGCACTGTTCCCATCCCCCCAATTCCCCAATAAAAATCTTTAAAAAAAAAATTTACCTGATCCTAACACACACACACACACACACATTTATTTTCTTTGTTTACTCTAAGAAACAGTGATTTCTTTGGCATGTGTGTCTGCTCTAACTCCATTATACCTTTACAGGGTAATAGTTTGGCCTTGGATTCGGGCAGCTGTCCAGCATCATATTATTGGTTTCATGCAATCTTGACATTGCCAATTGTGCTTTTTCATCACGTTGCTCTGTACTGCGTTGTACTGTTGCAAGCATCCAATTTGTCACAAAACACCAACTATATGAACACTAGGGATCAGGGAAATTTGAATTCAGATTTTTAATTTTGTAAATGGTCTATTTACTAATTAATTATGTTACCTTATGATTAGTTTGCTTCTCAGTTTACCTTGTAACCACGGGGACAAAGAAAAGGAATACTGGGAAATTAGAACCACCTGTATATGGCTCTTGGCATACACTACTATGTCTAGCTATTCTCCTAAAGATTTTGATTCTCTTCCAGGAATCCTTGACCCAATAATACAGCATAGCTCATGTAAAGCTCTGCTGCACTAGATCAGAACCTGGATGAAGAGCAGTAACCCACTTAATTTGCATATAGACATTTAGCTGAAATGGCTGTATTAACCTAGAGAAGACTTGTTGCAGTTCCAGTCTCATTCAAACGGACAGAATAAAGTCCTTCAAAAATAAACAGAGTGACATCAAATTATCAACTTAAATATCATTATAATTTATCTTCTAAAGAAAAAGCAGTGGGCAGATACATTTCTCTGTTAGGATTCATGTATTAATTTAGTCGAGGAATAATTAGTAAATATTTTCCATCTACTACTTTGTTGTGTTCTACAAGTCGAAGGTGAGAAAAAGAGAGTCCATAAAACTGTAAGAGAATGGAGGAAAAGTATTGTTTACCTGATATCCTACCTTTATAAGTCTCTAAAGAATTCTAATACTCCTGAACAGATATATGATTTCCAGTGAAAATGTTTAAATAAATCTTTCTAATGAATAAACAAAACAAAACAAAAAACAAGTTGGATTGTTTAACATGCCTCTAACAAGACGTTTGCTTAACTAAAATCAATGTTTTATTTAACAACGATTAACAGTTTAGAAGACAGTCAAACTGTTAAATTGTCCTCTGGAGGCAAACACTGACCTAACACTTCTCCAGTGTGAATTGAGGAGAAAGACTTGAATTGCACAGACCCAGGATAAGCTGAATATGCATACGATCATCAAGTGAAACTTCAATTTACACTCCTCAGTCCTACAATTATGACATAAGGAGCCATTTATACAAAACCTCACACACAGTTTAGTGTATTACATTCTCTAAGTAGCTAGCATATAATGGCCCAAAAATCACCTCCCACATGTCACATGAAGAGTTTAGTGGATTCAAAACAAGCAAATAAAATTACATCTTACAAAGAGTATCACAGCCATTAGAAAATGTTTTGATTCTGAGTTTGAGGCCTTTTTATCAGAACAAAAAACTTAATTGTTTTATCTGTTCTTATAATCTTTAGATCTTTGTAAAATCTACATATTGAAAACTATGCTTATAATGCCAATGCTTCTTTTGCAATTTTCAGTGGGTTGTTTCTCAGTGTTTGTAATAGTATTCATGTGTATTTGGATTATGTAACAGATCATATTCACTCAATTATTTTTAAGAAATGTCTAGATAATTTCATGAAATTTTCAGTTGGACTCCTTGGGTATGACCTACTTAATATTATTAATCATGAATTTGTTAACAGTTATGTGGACAGCAGTATTATTATAGGACTAGAGGATACTAAAATGGAATGAATACACTGGTGTCCGCCTTGGAAGGTCACGGTCTGCTGTGGAGGCTGACTAAATCAAAATGTATTTGTGAAATGACAATGCCGAGATTCCCTGAGCTTGATTTCTCTATTTATTAGCCAGAGCTGGGTGACTCCTGCAGTGCTAGATACATTTTTGTGTGTGAGCTTAGTGCCAGTTTTGAAACTTCCCTCACATAAGAGTTGAGGGGCAATGCCAGGCGGAATCGGGCAGTTATTAGCACAGTATGTCAAGTGTTCCTCCTCTTCCTTCTTTTGTCGTTTTCCCTTTTGACAGGCAAGAACTTCAGATGAATTAGAAGCTATGAAGCCAACTGCTGGAATGAGTCTCTCACCAGCAACCTCCCTGGCAAACGTCCCTGGCTCTGGTAGAGAGGCACTTTTTGAGAGATCTGTCCCCCTCCTGCTGGGCAGGGAGCTTGATATCTGCAGCCTGGGATTTCTCTTGGCTCTCTACTGAATCCAAGTCCAAAATAATAACAGCTAATGATAGATAGATAGATAGATAGATAGATAGATAGATAGATAGATAGAGATATGTATATACATGTGGAACTTACCAACTGCAGACCTGCAGACCCTGTATTAACTGCTTTACAAAACATAGGCCTACAGAACAAACGAGCCCTCACCCACAGTCAACTCCTCTCTGAGAAATGCCCTAAGACTAGTCAACTCCCATTTAGAAAATAGCTTGGCTAATCTAATTTCTACCCTGTTTATGGGATCCATAATTGATTTATGATGTTATTTAATAATACATTGCTTAGACTTATATTAAAATAAATTTAATTTCTCTAACATCAACTGTCATCAGCTGAAGACAGAGGTTTAGCCAGAACTGAAATATCTGCCCTGTAAAATGCAGTGTCTCGTCTGAAAAAGAAAGCATCAAATGACCACTGAATTTGAAATCCAAAGACTTCAAGTTCCAATGCCAGTCCCGTTTTACTAACTCGTGATAGCAGTCAAGTCGTAACCTTATCTATAATATGCTTAATAATCAGGGATGGCTATCTTTCCTTCAGGAATTTTAAGGGCGTGGAATTTAAAAAAGTTTTTGAAGATTTTATACACACGTTAATTGTATTTGGGGTCATGCTATACTAATTCATATGTGCATCTTAGTATATTCTTCTTAGGATCAAGAACGGTCCTGCCCACCTTTGAATCTCCCTATAGCAGCCTGCAGCATGCCTTCTCCTGCATGAGAACTCAGTAAATATATTGACATTTTTGTCGCTTAGATTCAACCTTTCAATGAATCCAAAGTTAGCATATGCGTCAACACACCATCTTAAATGAAATTTTAATATATGTAACACAGTAAGAAATATGGTTAGAGCTTTTAAAATATTATTATCATTATTATACCTATTATTATTTTCAAGATAGTTGTCTAACCCAGATCCACCTACCTTCTCTCAATCTTGGCACATACACTGGTCCAGTATTTATTCTAAAAATAAAAGAAGTCTAATTGCTCTAAATGAGAATTCAAATAATAACTGTTTTTTGGTTTAATAATATATTTTACCAAGTAAGCAACTATTATCTATTTATGGTTAAACTTAGATTCACTAAAGAAAAGAGTCTTTTTGATATATAGTAGAATGAAAGTTACACATTATTCAATAAAAACTTTTTAGATGCAAATTGTCAGCATTTTCTGTAAAACATCTTGAGGGCACATTATATATATCCAGTGTTTCTGAATTATTTTAGACTTCCCATGAAGTGATCTCTAAGTGTTAAAACTGACACTTACATATGTTCTCATGACAGTGGTAGAGGGTTTTTTGTTTAAAAAATTATCAGAAATGAAATACGATTATGGAAATGCTAAATAGTGTGTCCAAGGCCAGAGGGGGTCAGTGAATGAGAACTGAGTGATTCTTCAGGTAGCTGACATGACTTGGCTTAACTTACTGTGCTCAAGACCTGGTCAAGAGGGTCCTTTATTCTGGACCCCAAGCCTGAGAGGATCCCATATATTACAAATACTGACCACAAAGATGTTCTGTATTGTTTTCGGGCACTGAAAAAAAGTTTTGGAATGTTTGCTAACAATTTGAGTTATGATGAAAAACACAAGAGATCAATACTTGAGCTAAGCTGAGCCACTCAGGCCGGAAGGAAGGGAAGGAGGGAGGGTGTGCGTGAGTGTGTGAGCGTGCATGTGTGTGTGTGTGTGTGTGTGTGTGTAGTGTGGTGTGGTGAGATGAGAAAATTATAGCCTTTGTCTGGGAAAAACAGAGAAAGAGTGACTGCTTTTGTTCAAGTTTCACTATCTAAAATCTTTAGAGGTGGGTGGCATAGCTCTTGGAACCGCCTAGAAATTCTGAGTCAGAAAAGTAACATATTGGGGGAAGAAAGCTGCTCTTTTGGGCTCTTTGGGGAGTTTGACTCGGTCAGTCTCCATCACAGGTTCAGGCAGGTCCTGTCACCTCCAAGGCCCTGTCTTCACCCTGCCTTGTCATATCAGGTGTCCAGTGCTATTTAAGCTTGTGGTCAGCAGGGCTGGCTGGGGAAAATCGCGGCCCCTTCTCATTCTGGATGCCAAAGGTCTATACCCAAGGAACAGTTTGGATGAGGGTGAAGGAACTGAGGGGAGCTAGTCAGGGTCATGAAAATATTTTGATTTATAACGTTTACATATTTAGAAATATGCTTGTAGGCCTCTTGTCCTGGGCTCTGCAAATGTTGAGAGAAGACCTGCAGTTTTCCCCATTTTCTCACTAACCCCCGCTCCTCTCAGTCGGAAAAGAAACCTGTTTCAAAAGTGTTGTTGTTCATTTTACAGAGAAGATTATTATTGCTAAAGTGTTGGGGAAAGAACATCAATCCACTGAGAAGCTTCCAAAAAATGTGATTGTTGAGTATGCTAAAATAATGCCACTAAAGTGAACTAAATCTGACAAATGTACTTTCATTATGAATGTGGGTATTTATAGGTTCCTAGAAATCAACTTGTTTCACTCTTCCTATTTTTAGATGAGAAATTTTAAGTCAAGAAGACTGAGTGAATTTCCCCTGTTCGTTTTTTTTTTTGTTGTTGTTCAACACCTCTGTAGTGTACCTGGTAAAACGTGCTAAGAGGATTATTAAAGCTAAATAAGAAGATAAAAAGTGAGGGGATTCTACAATGGTCATTTGAAAAGGTGGTGCCATGTGAAAGGAGACAGGAATAAAGGAGAAGGGAGACATATGAGTATACAGGGAGGAAGATGGAACGTGGGGAGAACAGGAGAGCAACTCCCTGAGCTAGAAGGGAGTGAGATTGCTGCATTGAGACAGTGAGCAAAGGTGAAAGACCAGTATGAGATGGGATCGTGGAGGTAGCCAGGGCCAGGCCGTGAGGGCTCTGTGCACATGGCGAGGGTTTTAGACTTTATACTGAGTGACATGGGCAGAAATGGAAGGCTGAGACCTGGAGAAGGACAGGCTCTGATTCATGAGGACGAAGGATTTCCATGGCTGATGTACGGCAGGGACTAGAGGAGGCAAGAGAGCAGCAGTGAGAGCAATTAGAACACAGCGCATCAAAGGCAGCCTAGTGGCAAAACGTCCTTTCTGCACACGATACTGCCTCCTGAGACAGCTGGCGTTCTTTGAAAATCATAACTCTTTACTACTCTTAAATTTGTTTTATCTGTATGTTATTTCCCTTATAGGACAGGGTATTATTTCTTTTGTCCCTTTCTCCCTTCTCTTTATTCCTAGTGGGGAAAGTAAATCTGGTAAGATGGTATAAAAATACAGTGTTTTATGTTGCTATTGATACTGAATAAAATGCAGCAAAATTAACATATTAAGTTGAACATGCCAATAATAGGTTTTTATTCTCCAGAGTAGCCTTTGATAATATACCTCTCTCAGTTAAAGAAATTAAGAATGCAATATATGTCCATTTATGCATTTATACTTAATTATATTTTATATTCTACTATTTGTATGTCTATTACAATATAGAACATTATAAAAATATATATTACAAAGGACTTATAGAAATTGAATATAAATAGAGTTGTTAAAATTATGGTTCTGCACTCTGATTGGTCACTCTGGGCAGCCCTGGGGGGGATGCAGTCCACTTCAGACACCACCAAATTGGTGGAGGCTTCATTCAAAATTACACAAAAGTTAACAGTCACTTCCATTGAAACTGCAAGGACCTGGTGCAACCCTCCCTGGAAGCACAAACTATGTGCATGATTTTTGAGAGTTTGAGGCCATCTCCAGGCAGAGATCAGCAGGACAGGGGCATCAAAGAGGCTGAGCAGGTGAGACTGGATGAGAAGAGCGAGGGAGATGGAAAAGATTCTAGGCCCATTCAGGATAGTTCTGTGTGAACTGAAAAGTGTCTTGAAAAATGCAGAAATATTCTGCTCCATCTTCCAGGTTCTGTACATTTCTGAATAGCTAATCATGATGTTGCTTTCTTCCTGTGTTAATACTATAACTATATACCTTTCTAGATATGGAGGGCATTAGTTTTTTTTTTCCCCAAACTAACTCTATCTCCACACATCTCACTACATTCATGTCTATATCTCTATCCATCTCCATATCTATATTGTAAGTCTCTATATGTATATATGCATATATGTAAACAAGTCTGTCATCTATCTATCTACATCTACCTACCTATCTAGCTAGTTAGCTAGCTAGCTATCTCCCTATATATATTTGTGGAATCCTTATTGGAGTATTTCATTTATCACATAGATGTGCAGCATGCTCTGAGAATGGCTTCCTGAGAGTGGGGTGGAAGCATACTCAACTGTTCAGTTCAGAACATTTACTGGTATCGTCATCGCATTCATTTTCCACTATTGACTTGAAAACGAATAGGGAGGTATAATAAAAGGTGCTTAATTTGAAGAGTGTCCCAAATGTATACGAGAAAAAATTAGAGCACTTCATAATGCCTTCAATACGCAAAATGATTGTGCTTACCATTCTCTTGCAAATTTTTATGATTTGGCTCAATTTCTATATATCTCATAAAGAATATATACTATGGTTTTACAAGAGTGTAGTTTCATTTGTTATAGCATTGTAATACTGTAATATTGCATATAATGGAATTTTGATAATGGTAACACATTGTACATAACATTCTGCAACCTGTTTTTTGTTTGTTTGTTTTTTCATTTGAAAAGAAAATACACTGATAGAATATTTTTACAAGCCACGTCTTTCTCTCTCTTATTTCACTAAAATGCTTTC
Source organism: Hipposideros armiger (assembly GCF_001890085.2). Classification (NCBI taxonomy): domain Eukaryota; kingdom Metazoa; phylum Chordata; class Mammalia; order Chiroptera; family Hipposideridae; genus Hipposideros; species Hipposideros armiger. The sequence continues at coordinate 94,985 of NW_017733125.1, read as the reverse complement.
TTTACTGTGTTTCTCCTTACCATTTCTCTACTCTCCCTTTCTTTTAAATCTATTATTAAATACTGGGCTCCCTGACATTATTATCTAAATTTCTAACATTTTCCACTGTTTTATACTTCTGTGTTGCTTTGCTCTGTATTTTAAATTTCTTCCTCTATGTCTTTTAGTAATGCTATTAATTTCTGGGGACGGGGGATTACTATTTTTTGGAAACAATTTTTTCTTGCACTCATAATTCTCTTTCAAAGCAGCCATTCTTGTTTAATAGATTTACTCTTTATTCAAACCAATCTGAGTATGGAAATTAGTTTTATTATTTACTCTGATTGTCAAATTGATATCTGTTCTCTTTAATATTAGTTGTTCTATTTGTTCATCTAGGCTTTTCGCTCCTATGCTGTTGATTTTCTTCAAGTGTCTTGTAATCCTTGGTGGTCAGTTCATGTTTATCAACAAAACACCTAGTCAACTAAAACAGGTAGCTGGTATGGGAACCTCTGCCATTGGCAGGCTTCGTCTTTCTTTGAATTGTAGTACTGACAGTTCTGCACATATGGGCAGGCTCTTTCAATGGTCAACTTCATCTTAGGTCATGGAGGTAAGGATCAGCTGCCCCCTAAGCTCCAGCACTCCACAATAAGCCCAGCTTTATTCAACTATGGCTGGGCTCACAGCTGGGACCCCAGCCTTTCCTAAGTATGCTATTAATTTTTTTTTTGTTTGCTAAGAAACAGCTCTCTCCTTTTAACATGGGGCAAATCAATTCGATATCATTAAAGCCATTTACTTTGTAATCACAAGGATGGATTTGCAGAAGTCAATGGAGCTGACTATCCCCACAAATTATCCAAAATTAAATACCATGATTAAATACCACAAATTCTGCCCAATAAGCATGCTGTTGGGACAAGATGGCAAAGTTCTGTGACTTGTAAATAGAGGACTCCTATTCCCAAATCCAGCGTCTTTTGGGACACACAAATTTATGGTCCACTAGCTGCTTTTGCTAATAGGTGTGTCCTTATTTTTAATAGTTTTGCTTCAAATAAATGAAAAGCAAAACAAAATAAAATAAGCACACAAATCAGATTGTTTGTGGAGCTTTTGACTGCCTGAAAACTAGCATATACTGCTTCCAACATCCTGGGCAATAAATTATTATGACCATAAGGAGGTTTTACTATCCAAGCTGCTCAGAATCATCCTCTTTCAATCAGCCCTACATCCAATAGCCACGTGGGCTTCCTGGGAGCTAACTTCCATGCTGATATATTGGTTGCATTCCAATATCCCAGGATTGGAGATTCTGCCAAATTATCTCAGGCAAAGAATGTTTTGTAGGTGACACTGATGAGACAACTTGAGAAGCCAGCTGTGATATGGGTGGAAAATCCATGCTTCACCATCATGTGGAAGGTTGGATTTTGTTGGCTCCCAGCAGCCCTTAAATTTGGAAAGGAGCACTGCTTTTTCTTTGCCAGCTCTCAGAAGGCATGAGGACCTACTTAGATTTCCTACTTACTTTCAAGCAGTTCTCACACATCCTGCTGCCTGGAAAGGGAATAGATCAGATCCTAGTTCCTGAAAATATATGATTATAGAGACAGCCTTTGACCCATAAGAAATGAACAAACGCACATTATTTGTTCCCCAATTGTATGGAACTTAGGTGCCACAAACGTAGATGTCAACTTTCTAGACCAGGCCATAAAAAACAACATTTACTCATAATCTGTAAGAATTGGGAGTAAAGGAGCCATAGGTCCAAGCTTTAAGTGATGAGCTTAGTGATAGCTTGTAAATCAAATGCCTCCCAGCCCCAAAGGTGGGAGGACGACACCAGTCACGTGCTACGGAAGGGATTTAGTGACTCTTAGTCACATGGTGATTACGTCCTCTGAACTGTATCACTGCCCTCTCCTATTCATCCTTAATTTGTCTGGTAGATTCATTTATCTAAAAAAACAAATTTGATTTATTTCTTCCTTGCTTAAAAAATTTCAGGAATTTATAGTGTCTTTTTTCTTTGACTCAAATGCTCTTCCCAACCCTTTCAAACTCATTTTGTTTCCAGAACTTAGTTTCACATCCTCTATGAAGCTATAACCCCTTGGCAAAATCAATCAAACCCTACTCTTTACTACTTTGGAAACACATGAATTTTGTTACTATTATTTAATATATTTTTATAATTGTGATGGTTCACTGTGAGGGCTTTTCCTGTCTCTTATTCAAAAGTGGATACTGTCTTATTTATCTTTGAATTGCCAGAACCCAGGGATATAAAGTTTTTCTTCAAATTCATGGTAACTACATTGTTCCAGTATTCCTCCATAGGTATGCTGACAAAAAAAAAATTTTTTTTAAACAGCATTCCATGGATAAAACAATTAGAAAACATTGTGTTTTTCTTTGCTACAGAATTTTTAGTACCATTTATAAGGTGCTGTGAGCAGGACTTTCTAGATTGAGATGTAAACTGACTTCACAAATTACAACTCTTTTGTGTATCTATTTACATACCCTGAAATATTGGGTTGTCGGAAAAGTCGTGAGGCATTTTTCTGTTTTTTGTTGCAAAAATGCATCACGACTTTTCCAACAACCCAATAGTGTTCTGTAAAATGTCTAGAAACTATTAATCTACAACATAATCTAGCTATAAAAGAGCATAAGTATTTTATATTATTATATATTTTTTAAAAACACATAAAATTAAAAAACATCATCTTTTCATTGATTTTATATAACAGAAATTCTAGATCCTGTCAGAAATTCTATCTTTTTTTAAAACTGAATATTGGATCTGCTCCCACTCTCTTCTATTTAGCTTCCCAGGAATTGTTACACAATTCAATAGTAAAAAGTCTTGTTTTGACAAATTAATAAACAATTCATTATGGACAACCATTCTATAACTTCTGAGTACCAATACAACCAGAAAAAGATTGATTTTTATTCAGGTCAAAGTATACTCATGGGTGGTAGGGGATGTATTTAGTACAATAATGACGTCTGACTTTCTCACATACTCAGGAAAAGAACTTTAAAAACTATCTATTATATATATATATATATATGTGTGTGTGTGTGTGTGTATATATGTAATACCTATATATGTATGTATGTATATATATATATATATATATATATATGTATATATGTAATACCTAGGCATGTATCATAAATACTTTTCTCTTCTTCCCCCTTTTTCTTTTTCTTCATTTTTTTATTATTTATTTATTTAAATTAGTTTCAGGTGCACAAGACAGTGCAATAGTTATACTTTTTACCCCTCAAAGTGACGACCCCCCTCCCCCTTATATTATACTTATCTATTACAATTCCATTGACTCCACTCCCACACTCTACTCCACATCCCGTGACTATATATATATATATATATTCAATAATAGTTCACATACACTATTATACAACATCAGCTTCAGGTATACAGTGCACTGGTCAAGCCTCTACCCCTACAAACGTATCTTAACTATGATTCCCCATGGAAAGCAGTGTCTATTAACACCACTTCCAACCTGGAATCAGGATCTAACTCTTCTTTATTCTCCAGGGTCTCTATGTATTGAATAATGTCATCTAATAAATTCACTTTTCCGTTAATTACCTCACTTTCTGCTATCCAATCTTTGTGAGATTTTCAATTTTCTATCAATGTCCAATTTGTCCACTGCTAGGCAATAAAGACTTATATCTACATCCTTTATATCCCTCTTTCCTCTTGTCCAATAAGGAAGCACTCCAGGCTTTTATTTAACGTCAGTCTTATGCTGGGGATCCTATCATCTTCAGAAGTCTACTCAAAAAGCTTGTTATCAATTAGTCATACTTTCTTTTTTAAAAGTATCTACCTCTTTATGGCATTTATTACACCAGTTAGAAAAGAATAAAAAATAAACCCTCTTTTAAGTAATATCCCAACTCTCTGTGATTCAATGATATTTACATTCCTGTTGATTTTCTCATGAAAAATTTTTCTGGGAGTAGGCTATGTATAAGGTGTGTGTGTGTGTGTGTGTGTGTGTGTGTGTGTGTGTGTGTGTGTAAAGGGAGTGTGAATCCATTATCTCCATATGTATCCATATTCAATAAACCCCAAGTCAGATTCTTCTGGTTTGGGCTATTTTACATATAAAATTTACTATATCTAATTAAATGCAATAAACTATAAAGTATATAATGTACATCAAGTGTGAGTTCTGATATCACATTTCAATCATCCCAACGTATTTATGGCTTAGAGAACTGCCCTGTTCTGGGTTTGAAGTATTTCTTGTCTCTTTTTAAGTACTCTATATTACTCCTCGCCTCAGCGATATTTTGCCAGAATATTCACTTCTTGCTACAGAACTCTTATTATTGACTCATTCATCCAACAAACATTTATTGAACGTCTATACTGTGTCAGGCTGTGTTCTAGCACAGCAGATATAACAGTGAACCGGAGAGCTTCCAAGGGCTTATAGTCTCAGGAAGAAAGCTACTAACAAACAAGAAAATGAATAATTACATAACATTTTTTCTTACTAGCTATAAAATGTTTACATATACTGTAGCTCTGAATTTTTAACCTGAGAATTTTGTGTTCTTCGGATGCTAGCATGATGATGGCAGAATCTCCTTTTGCTTAGAGATTAAACAAGAAACAGATCTTCTGTTTCATGAAACCATGCCTTTTCCCAGGCAATCCCATTAACTTCTCTTGGCCACAGTAGCCTGGAACAATATGGTACAAGGGCATCAATCACAGTTTTAAATGGGTTATATTGGATAACAGGGAATAGAAGTAACAAATGAATGCTTCTCAACAGTATTGTCTGGCCTGACTGGCCCTAATCTACGTTGAAGTAGGTGATGCTAAGAAAGGAAAGGGATCAACAAAGGAACAAGACAAACAAATAAAGAAACAAAAACTCATAGACAAAAACAACAGTTTAGTGGTTACCAGAAGGTAAGGGGGTAGGGGGTAGAAGATGAGGGTAAACAGGATCAAATATTGGGTTGTTGTAAAAGTCACGACACATTTTTGCGACGAAAAACATAGGAAAATAACGTCATGTCTTTTCCAACAGCTGAATATATGGTGATGGAAGAAGAACTGACACTGGGTAGTGAATACACAATGTGATATGTAGATGATGTATTGCAGAATTGCACACATGAAACCTATGCAATTTTACTAAACATTGTCACCCCAATAAATTTTAATTAAAAAAGAAGAAAAGAAAGGAAAGGGGTCTTAGTACCTCTTGGCCTAGAAAACACTCCTGTTGAAGTTAATTCTTTCTGTTCATGGGGGAGAGATAGGTTAGCTGATTGTCTCTGTGTTCTTCCCTCTGGTATGACAATTTTGGTTATAATATTTTATGGTTTTGTAGCCAGAGAAGAAGGTGGTTGCTTTCATTTTTCACCTCTAAGAGTTCTCAAGACAGAGTTTAAAAGAATAAAACTAGTTAGGTCTAATATAAATTGTTTTAAACTTCCTGCTTTTCTCATTGTTTTCATTTTTTTTTATTAAATGTAGTGGGTTGACAATGGTCAGTAAAATTACATAGGTTTCAGGTGTACACTTCCGTAATACATCATCTATATATCACATTGTGTGTTCACCACCCAGAGTCAGTTCTCCTTCCATCACCATGTATTTGATCCCCTTTACCTTCTTCTACCACCTCCCTCCCCGCTTACCCTCTAGTAACCACTAAACTGTTGTCTGTGTCTGAGTTTTTGTTTCTTTGTCTTGTTCATTTGTTGCTTTCAGTTTTATATCCCACATATGAGTGACATCACATGGTTCTCAACTTTTTTTGTCTGACTTACTCCAACTTTTTGCTGTTTTCTATCACTAATAGAGGTCTGGCTTTAAAGAAAAGGCCACATTAGCTACTGAACATTCTGACTCCTTAATCATGAGTAACCCAGATGGCTGACATCAATGTTAGTGTTGGAAATATGCTATGAATTAACCACAGATGTGGGGGGGGGGAACCAAAATAAACATTTTTTCATTGATTATCCACCTTGTTTTGTCATTAAAAATCAGAAATGCAAAGGTAGGTATCAGTTCAACACATATAAGGTAAGACTATGTCTCATGTGCAACTCAGTTTTCTAAGGTTTTACTGAAACATTACAGGTAAGCCTTCAAGACTATTACATGAACTTCACAAACACATACATAGTATTACAAAAAAGAGCTACTAGCACTTTTAGTGGTGCTTCAGTTCATTCAGAAAGAGAGGAGGAGCGTGGCTTTGGGATGGGGAAGCCATGACCCTGATATCTGGTAAAATTTCTTAAAATCATTGTCCCTGAAATTAAAAGGATAAGAATTTCAGAACATATTATAATAAAATGTATTTCCAAATATCCAAGAATAGTTTCGGTGCAGTGAACATTTCTACTGTTTAAAAATACGACTTCGCTAATTCTAATGATGTCTAAAATTGTATTTTCTGGCAAATATAACATTAGAACTGCCTGGACTCAAAGGGAGAAAAGAGATCTCAAATTTATTGATGACATAGTAGCCATAAAAATATTCATAGAATGCTTCTGAATGTTATGGCCTCCAGCTCATCTATTTTGTACAATTTCTATGCCAGAATCTTGGCTAAATGTGTGAAATCATTGAACTGTACCTGAGTTTCATGCACTGATGCTTGCATTTCTTTACATTACAAAAAGACTTTGAGAAATGGAAGGGATCAATAAAGTCAGTTCTGTTTAAATTAAATATGATTTATAGTTCTGAAGGTGTATATTCATGTTCTCTACTTTGCAACAAAGAGGAAGTTCAAAATTGCATTTTAGTCATGTGAAATAATTTTATAACTGAATTAGAGATTTCTTGCCTCTAAATCATATAGCTATCATGTCCAAGATGTTTTCTTCCTGGAGTTCCAAAGCAATATTTTAGGCATTCCCTGGGAGTTGAAGTCAAGGATAACACACAGAGCTTCATTTAGGCAGCAAATGGTCACACTAGTTCTAATGAGATCTAATAACCCCTCAAGTATAAAATGTCTCCAACATGTTGTTGTGATTGTTGTTATTTTAAATTTGGACCGAATCTTTTTGCCCATCACTACATAAATGGACATATTTCTTATGCATTAGTTTTGGGAGAAATGAAAAGAGAAGAAAGAAGACAGAGGTGGTGAAAAATAATTATGGGGTAAAATAACAAATGAGTACTTCTTTTATCTTGTCAAAATGTGTGAACATATACTCTCTCTCTCATACCCCCACATCACACAAGTACACCCATTAAACAAACTTATACATACACATCACACATGCATTGCTTGATTTGATAACCTTCTAATGATATGCTATTTACAGTATGGGGGGGTGGGAGTGCACGAAATATGACTCACAGAAAATACTCCTCTTTTCTCTCTTGAACTCATCTTCTCAGTGCACTGTGCTTCCTTACCCAACTCATATTTTCCACTCCACCTTGTAAGCTCCTCAGTTCACTGAGACATTTCTTTAAGACCCCAAGTTTGTTGAACACTCTACCCTCGAACAGTTTCATTCCCATAATAGAAACCTCTGAAAGCATGACAGAAAGTTCATCGTATGAGGAATAATTTCCTATCAGCCAGATATGTAAATAAATTCATATCAGCCAGAAGAGAAAACATTAGTTATGTCACATTATCCACACCCACACTTGCTAAGTGATGCCATTCTGCAGTATAAAGTAATACTACATATAATAGCTTCAGTTTTTTGAGGCTGACCTGTGGCAGGCACTTCATTATTACCTATAGCTGCTCTGGTGGAAAATGTTATCATTCACATTTTACAAACAAGGAAGCTGAAACATGAAGGTTAATTATTTTATTCTCACCCTGATTCAAACTCTAACCCTGATGTCAGGGCAAGGAAATCCATCATGGAGCTGAGATTTAAATTTAGTTGAGTCTTACTCCATAACCCTTACCTTTCCCACCAGTGCATGTCCTACATTTTTGATGAATCAGCCATGAGCTTTTAATTAAGTGTTGGGTACATTTATGAGCAGGATAACAACATTTGGACAATAAGATATAGAAATTCTAATGCAGGACACTGTGTGTAAAACAGAAAGAGCATATGTATGCCTAAACGGCCTGCTCCTCCTGAGATGAATTATAACAATAACTTAAGAACACTAGAGGCACTGCACACTTTTTTTTCCCCTCTCTACCTCCCAGTCACCAGATCATTTACACTTTTCCACAATCAAGGAATAGAAGTTTTAGTTAATTTGTCATGTCCTGGTGGCTGACAGTAAATGCAATGAGATCTAGTTTATGCCTGATTTCAATAATGTGCCAGGAATCATAAAATGCCACTTTTCTTCATAGTCTACTCATTTTATTTATGTTGAAGGTCACCAGTTTTCTTTGTTTTTATTACATGAAAAGTCTCTAGTGACAACTTCCTAGACTTAAATTCTCAAATAAATTTGCAACTCTAGCAATGACAATGACACATTGACAGCTCCATTGACTGAAAATGGCTGAAAATCTCAAAGAATGTATAGTCACACAGGTTTCAGCAGCATGAATTTCATGAAGTAGCAATGTCTTCATATCTAGTTTAAGTCCACTTTGTAATTTCAGAAATTGTTTACCAGTATTTCTATTTCTCTTTGAGAACATATAATATAAATCTCTTGATTCCATATGTTCACATTTTTGCCTAAGGTTTCTAGCCCTAAAACCAAGGGAAAGGAGTTTATTTTATTAAAACTCGACCACAGTGAGTCGGTGAAGCTTGGATCCATTTTCTGTACACATTTTTCCTTAATTGTCACTATTAAAGAATTGAAGCTGAGGCACTAATGCTTGGGAAAGAGGACGGGATAAGGAGATAGAAAAGTATGTTGTATAAATATTTAATTTATCTGAAACAGAAGGAAATAGAGGGTCCAATGTTTATTTTGTTTTAGAGTAATTTAGAGTGAAAAGAAAGTAATTGGGATTTTCCCGATACTGTTTCCATCATTATATATTCTTACATTTAGACCGCATTTACTAGCACCTACTACATAGAACATATTCTACATATATTATTAATAAATTTACAACCAGATAAAGTAGGCTTTATTGTCTCTATTTTACAGGTTAGGAAACCAAGAATGATTATACTATTGGGTTGTTGGAAAAGTCATGACACATGTTTGCGACAGATGGCACTAGTTCATTTTTGGAAGTACTACAGTCATTTGCATCTATGTTATTGCTATGTCATTTGACAGCTGACAGTTCTAGCTTCATTCTAAAAAAAAATTGAGCAGTTTGGTTGAGCTTTGAAGATTTTACAACAAGTTGAAGATGGAAGACCAAACTATGCATTTTTGCCATATTTTACTGTTTTACTTCCGTACAGGGAAGGATGCGCGTCAAGCCTGTGAAAAGTTACGTAAAGTTTATGGTGACAATGCTCTACAAGAACGTCAGTGCCAACGATGGTTCACGAAATTCTGTGCTGGTGATTTTGATCTCAACGACTCTCCTTCGTCAGGGAGGCCCACCGAAGTTGATGACGACAAAATAAAGGCATTGATCGAGTCAAACCCATGTTACACGACACAAGAGATTGCAGAAACATTGAACATCCATCATTCAAGCGTTCACCACTACCTGAAGAACCTGGGATACATAAGCAAGCTCGATATTTTGGTTCCGCATGAACTCAAAGAAGTTCATTTTACAGCATGTATAAACATCAGCAATATGCACATTAAACGTGAGGAAAACAATCCTTTTTTGAAGCTACTGATAACTGGTGATGAGAAGTGGATTGTTTACAACAATGTGGTGCACAAACAGTCTTGGTCCCAATGTGATGATTCGCCTCAAATGACATAAAGCAGACATTCATCAGGGGAAGATTATGCTCTCAGTGTGGTGGGATTTTAAAGGTGTCATGTTTTTTGAGCTCCTACCAAGGAACCAAACAATCAATTTGAATATGTACTGTCAGTAATTGGACAGTTTCAGCAAATCCATCATCCAGAAACGTCCAGAGCTTGTTCATTGTAAAGGAGTTGTGTTCCATCATGACAGCGCGAGGCCACACACAAGTTGGATCACCAGTCAAAAATTATTGGATCTTGGATGGGATGTGTTGCCACATCCACCATACTCTCCTGACCTCACGTTGTCAGACTTCCACTTGGTTTGCTCTCTTCAAAACTCCTTGTGTGGTATAACATTCAATTCAG
>NW_017733125.1:65650-84719 GCF_001890085.2 Hipposideros armiger | reverse complement strand
GAACAAAACGGGCAATATATCACTGATTGATCTTTGTTCTTTATATAAATAAATGACCTTTGAGAAACATAGACAAAATACATCATGACTTTTCCAACAACCCAATATTTGCCCACGTTCATTCTACTAATGAGCATCAGAATAAGTTTTAGAACTCCAAACTGATCTGTGTTATCTTCACTATACAACAGGACCTGAATAAGAAAACACTTACCGGAAAAGACTCATTTCTCCTCACTTCAATGGCAAGACCTTGTTTTGCCTGCTGCACTCTACTTCTGGGCTACACCTTATCAATTATATTAGGATATATCATCAAAGAGATGAAATCAAAAATAGTATTTTGTCAGGATATTATGTTGTTTATGACATTTAATAGTAGCTTTACAGCATATGTTTGTAATTATTGCAATCATAGGGTGATTCAAAGAAGACAATGACCAGTCTGATTTGGAATAACTTGGAGGATTTTATTTCTCAATAAAGCTAAAGCATTATAAGGGAGATGACCAAAATGATCATCAAGCCTGCCACCAAAGATTACCAATACTTATATGATTACAAGAAGCTCAATGCAAAATTTAACATTTTTCCCGGTTTCAATCTCCAGTATCACCCATTTTATGTGACAAAAGGCTGGGGAAATATCAAGTGAAACATGCATCAGTTGCTTGAGCAAACACACTACCCCTTTACTCAGAAGTGTTTCTTCTCATCTTTCATCTGTTGGGCAATGGTACCCTGGGCTATCTAGTCCCAAACTATGGTATTACTAGAGAACTTCATAATCGGGTCCTACTACCAAAACTAACACAAATAGATCATATAAATACCTTGGATCCTTCCTATAATAAGATGGACTTACGTTTTCTACAAAAAAAGAAAAGAAATTAAACTTACAGTTAGATAAATACTTTTAATGGATAAAGAAATTCAATCTAAATAGCAATAACATTGTTTAATCCTGGAGAAGCTACAACTTCAGACCCAATATGACATGTGGTAAAAAACTATGGTGAACGTTTAAATTAAAAAAATATATCATTACAGTAAGAGACATGCTGCCATTAACCTCCCTCAAAATACTCCCCCTTGCTTCAAACACACTTATCTCATTGTTCTTGCAACTTTCTGAAGCAGTTCTGGAAGTCCTCTTTTGTGGGTGTCTACTTCATCCCCCATCATGACAACACTCCGTGCCACACATCGCTTCTGGTATACAGCAATTTCTGTCAAATAAAAACATTACAGTGTGTCCTCATCCACCTTATTCACCAGATCTGGTACTGTGCAGCTTCTGGCCCTTCCCCAACGTCAAAATGACCATGAAAGGTAAACATTTTGAATTGATTCAGGACATCGAGGCAGCCACGACAGTGCAACTAAAGACACTCATGAAAGAGGACTTCCAGAACTGCTTCAGAAAGTGGCAAGAATGATGGGATACGTGCAATTGAAGTGAGGGGGGGTATTTTGAGGGGAATTAATGGCAATGTGTCTTTTACTGTAATAATTTTTTGTTTTATTTGAACATTCCCATATTTTGGGGTCATACGTCATATTTTTAAGTTAGGAACCTGAAATACCCAATTTGAAAGGGAAGCCCTTCTACTATTTAGAAGATGAAAAAATTATTGCCACTCTAAATCATATGACAGAAGTTATTTTAAATTCTTATGGATCAGCTATTTGAGCATCATGTCCATCACTATTGACATCTTCCATTACAATGGCTGGAAATAATCACCCTTTCAGACTGCCTTACAACTACATTCTACTATATAAATAATTTTGGCCAATGAGATGAAGTTCCAAGTCCTTCAGTAAAGTTTCCTTACCAAAAAAATAAATAAATGAAGGAAATAAAGATTCAAGCTTTATGAAGAGAAGATAGTCAGTGTTTCCTCTATTCATTTTGCCTATAATAAAGATGCACTGCTTGAAAGAAAAGTGGTCATCTTACTGTACAAAAACTACACACTACAAAACACCGAGGAGATAAATTTAAAGAGACCTAACAGACTGATATACCATATCCATGGATCAAAAGACTCTATTGTTTTAAAGCATCTATTCTCCCCAACCATCTATAGATGCAATGCAATCCCAATCAAAATCTCAGGGTTTTTTTAGAAGTAAACAAATTGATTCCAAAATTCATGCAGAAATGAAAAGCCTGGAATACCAAAATAACTTGAAAAAGCATAAAGTTGGAGAACTAATGGTATTACTCAATAACACTCAAAACAGTATGGTATTGGTATAAAAATAGACTAACAGATCAGTGGAAAATAATCGATTCTACATGTACACACACACACACACACACACACACACACACACACACACATATATATATATATATATATCAGTTGATTTCAACAAAGGTGTAAAGGTAATTCAGTTGAGAAAGGATAGTTAGCATTTTCAATAAGTGATGCTAAAATAATTCAAATATCCACATTTCAAAAGTGAACATCAACCTGTACCTCTTATCACATTTCTAATAATCAACATAGATCACACACATAAATGTAAAATCTAAAACTAAAATTTTCTAAAAGAAAATACAGGAGGAAATCAGTGTGACCTTGAGATAGGCGAAGATTTTTTTTTTATATTAGACCAATGGCACAATACCTGAGATAAATTGATAAAGTTGAACTTTATTAAAATAAAAAATTTCTAATCTGAAAAAGACTCTGTCAAAAGAATGAAAAAAAAACCCAATAGACTGAGAGAAAACATCGGCAAATAATATATCTGACTAAAGGCTTGTATTTAGAATACAAAGCTCAGTATTAAGAAAACAGATAGCCCAATAAAAATGGGCAAAAGATTTTTAACACACACTTCCCCAAAGATAAGCATGGGACATAAGCACATGGAAAGATGCTCAACATCAACAGTCATTAGGTAAATGTAAATTAAAACTCACGTTATGCAACTACATAATAATAAAAAAGGTTGACCATGTCATGTGTTGGTGTGGATGTAGAGTAACTGAAACTCTCATACACTGCTGGTGAAATTGTAGCATGGTACAGTCACTTTGGGAAACAGATCAAAAGTTTCATAAAACATTAATGTTTGCAATAAATACATTGTATTGCATAGTAACACATGATGCAATATATATTGTATATTTCATATATTAACATAATATATGTGAAATAAATTATAATAACTTAATAAAATATATGTATCACATGACCCAGCTATCACAAGAGAAAGAAAGCATATGTCCATAAAAGCCTTTTACACAAACGTTCATAGCAGCATTATTTGTAATAAACCAAACTAAGAGCAACCCCAATGTCTATCAACAAGTGACCAGATAAACACATACTGAAATATTGGTATATTCATACAATGGAATACTACTCAGCAATAAAAAGGAATTTACTATTGGTTCACATGACCTCATGGGTAAATATAAAAAAAATTATGCTGAGTGAAAGAAGCCTTAAGGGAAAAAAGAGTATATACTGTATGATTCCATTTTTATAAAGTTATAGAAAATGAAAACAAATTTTTAGTGACAGAAAGCACATCAGTCACTCCTTTGGGATGAAGGAGGTCAGAAGAAATGGAAGACAAAGGGACATAAGGGAACTTTGAGGGTTAACGGGTATGTTGATTATTTTGATTGAGGTTCCATGTGTGTATACATAGGTCCAAATTTATCAAATTGTAACTTTAGTTTATGCCAATCTTATCTGAATAATTTTTTTTCAAGTTCAAAGGCAGAAAGGGTACATTTCATTAAAGGAAGAAGAGCATGAAGACTAGCAAAAGCAAAAGAGATCATCATACCACCAAGAAGACAAAAGTAATATGAGGAAGCCGAAAAGATAGAAATCTGATCACTGTTGATTGTATTCAGTTGCTACAATTGCTACACCAACTCTGGGTCTCTTAACTCCAGATTTCTTGTAGTGGAGAAAATATAAATGATGAATTACTAATTATTTCAGCAACTATTAGTTGGTTTTTATGTACATGCAGCTGGATGCAATCTTGACTGATAAAAATATTAAGGTATAATGGATGAAGCTCTGCTTAGAAATGACAAGACAGAATCAATTTGTTTCAGAAATATGGGCTGATAAACAAAAACCAAATTGAAAAAAATAAACACAGCAAAGCAGAAGAAGAGAAAGATAAATGGTAACCAGGAGCCAAAGAGGATTAACACTTACAGTCTGAGATAGCTCAGTCCCCTGAATAGTCTAGGTATTTGGGTTCAGCAAATGATGAGTGGGAGGCAAGGAGCTAGAACTGGAAAAGTTATAACCAGGCAGGATACAGAAGGGTAGGGGATGGCACTGAATGTGAGTTGCACGCAGCTAGAACCCAGAATCTGGTTGTCAAGGCAAAGTGGGCATTCTGTGTAAGAGCTGACCTTAAGAGCATCACCAGTTCTTAGCAAAGATGGTTAAGCCAGATTAAAGGGTGTGAACGGAAAGCAAGAATCAGAAAAGATCTAGGAAGAAACAAATGTCAGAAGACTGAGTCCAGGTAAATATTAGGAAGTGGAGTGGCAATTAAGGCCAGAGCTAACTGTATCAGGGGAAAGAATGTAGGACAACTGTGCCAAGAAACTTCATTCTTAAAGCAAAATGTATCCAAAATGTTGATTCATTTTGAGTAACAGTTCAGTGAGATGGAATATGTGGATATAAAAGCAAAGAAACTGCATAACACAGATCCTGATAGCATAGAATATACTCTTAAATAAAGAAAAAAATAATTAGCTACATAATTGTTTCAGTTGCCTTTTATATAGGAATAGTAAGTTAAACTAATTAGACAAATAAAATTTTCCAATGCCTCTCCTTTAAAGTAGAATTTATTTAATTAGTTAATTATGTAATCATTTCCATTCTTCATCTCACTTTATCTGTGCAAATTTGGCAAAAATAATTTTAAGCTGTTTTTCATTATTTCTTAAATATGGCATAACTGAATCCATAGAAAATTAATCTAGATGAAAGATAAAGTAATCTAGCTCAAGTATTCAAGTTACAACCATAACTCTAATTATCTGGACATATTACAGACACCATCTTATCCAGTAGAATCAAAATTAATCAGTTGGTTAATTTTAAAAAAGTCAAATCAAGTGAGGAACCATAAAATAAAGTTCAGTATATTGAGGAGTTATTCTCTTTCAATAAATGACCTCAGTGCTTCTATAAAATTTTGAGTATCAGGTTGATAAATGGATTCCTCTCTTCTGTGGCTCAATACCATGATTTTTTTTCTCCCAGTTTTCAAACCAGCTAATAAATGCTATGCTAATAACCTTTTGATGTAGGGCCAACATCTTTTCTTTAAATATGCATCTGCTGACTGAAGTAACCTATTATCTTTCCTTCAATATCCATACCCACAATGGGCTATCTACAATTGATTTCAAGTTTTGATTCCTTTAAAGTGAAATGAAAACCTAATTTAAAACAACTGAGAAGGAATCCAATTATAGAATCTTTTTTGGAGTTTAACGATTTTTTTCCACCTACACGCAATTTAGTAGTATTTTAAAAGCAACTCCCCTCATCAAGTTTTTTCAAAGTATTGAACAAAGTTTTCAAAGCAATCACTTTCTCCTTCAATTATTTAATGTTCATGGGTTTACATAAAACATTTGTAATGTAATTGCATAAGGGCAACTTACATAAACTGCTTTGGGGAAAAAATTAACCCTAAAGCTAGTAAACATTGAATATATCTTTGGGACCATGTAAAAGTATTAAACACTCTTCCTGGATTTGGAGAATTTCCCACATATTGAGTTAGTCTTCCCTGAAGCAGAAGCTAGAAATGTTCTCATCAAGCTCCCTTACAGTTAAGAGTTGGGCACATTGGAAAGGAGGTAAATTACCCAGATTCTTTTTTCTGTGGATAAACAGTGGCTACAGGATTGATTTTCTAATGGGAATGGTGGTGAAGATTCCCAATAGTAGTGACAGAGATCCTGATATGAGGTCACCGATTATTGACATTGACTGTCAATAGCTCCAATGCCTGACTGCACTGCCACTTTTAGACCCTAGCAACTGGTGTGTTGTTTTGGCTGTGCCCCTCTCCATGAAACAAGGAGTCCTTAGGACAAAGGGAGTACTCCCTGAAGCATGTGCTTCTAGAATATATTCTGGCAACTGCAAATCCCAACATTTCCTGTCAAAGGGACTTTCTGTCAGTCCTTTTCAAGTTTCCTGCTGGTTCAGTCCTTCTGAAGGCAAACTGTACCCTAGCCATGTACTTCCAGGCTACAAGAGGCTTCAAGTGTGGACTGGGGTGTCCACACAAATGTTCATGAGGCCCCTCTTGGATGAGATAGAATTAGATGTGGGAAAAGAATGGAGGTCGTGGCCTGAGTTCTATCTTGTTGCATTTCTCCAGCTCCTCCAATGTTGGGGCAGTCCCGCCTTAAAGGCTGTGATTCTGGTTTTCCTGGAGTTTCTGTGTGTTACTTCATATTTTAGATCAGTAATTTTTCTGCTTAAACTATCTGGAAGGTGCTCTATAATAGGAAACTAACAACCCCGACTGCTGCACTAGATAAGCGAATGAAAATCAAGTAAGGGTAGGAGTCTGCAGGTTTACTGGGGGCGGACTCTGTTATGAATGTTCAGTGTGTCAGAAACATCAGTATATTTTATTTTCAAGAGGAATGGAGAGGCTAAATGAACTAGTGAGTAAGTTACGTGGTTGTTGGTTAAGAGAGCTTCTACACTATTTCTGGTTATCATATGTTTGGGCTTTCATTACTGGAGTTCACATCCGGGGGGTAACCCGCAGAGCTAAGAAGACATGCTGTCATACTTCTGTAGGCAGATTTGTGTAATGAAAAGAGAAATCATCAGATTAAAATACAAAATCATAACACTCTTTGTTATTCTGGTTAGTAGGCTCCAAAATAACTACAAATTACGTAGCAAAAACCAGCATCTCAGAGTTTTTTCCCAAAAAATTGACTTATTACAATAATCATGGAGTTTACATATTTGGATAATAGCAAATGCAAGATAAATATTCACAATAGAAATACAGTACCTACTGCATTTAATGTGGAAACTTATAATTAATTAATATTACTCTTTAGATTTCCTAAAAGGCTAAGTCAGTATCAAGGAAAAAGAATCTTTAAATGTCATTTTAGGCATTCTGATATTTCCTAACCATGGCTGGTGTAAGGTATTTCCTCTTTTTTCTAATCAAGCAATCAAATGAATTTTTTCTCATTTATTTTATTTCTTTTTCTCTGGAAGGTGGTTTGTCTTGGTAAAATCACAAAAAGTCTCAATAATTAAATTAATAAGAATCTATTTTAAGACTTCATTTCAATAAAAGACTACATGTGGCAAATAATAAATTACTTATACTCAGTGAATTAATTTTGTGATTTTTATGATATAATTTATGAGTTATAATTTTATAAAAAAATTGTTTCTTTATTATACACACTATTACTGAATCATAGCTATTAAGAAAAAAAGTGAATTAGAATTCAACATAGTCAAAACCCCAAATTCTTTGAGCAAAAAAGTTTTTTGAAATATCTAAAATTGGCAAACATTCAAAGCATTTTACATTCTAAAAGCATTAAACTCTACAGAAAAAAAAAGGTTTGAGGTTAATGTCCACTTTAATAAAGCTTGACACAGCATATTATAAACAGGAACCTGACTTACCGTGGTGAGTCTCCAATAGACGTCCACGTTTTTAGCAATATACTTTAGTAACAACAACCATTTAATGGATATTAAAGAAAACCTGTGCAGAACAATATTTCCACTGAGATACATGCAGACCTGTAAATTAGCTTCCTATATCGGATGCTATTTTCCAACTTAGGCATATAATTAATCATAACTCTTTTTGGTACTGAACTATTCTCAAATTGAACATAAATATGACTTCCTATTAGCTTTCCAGAAAGTGATGGACATGGCAAAATATTCAAGTATTCAGCATTGTATATATTTTCCTCATATATTCTGACCTCCTAACAGAGCATGGATGGCATTTGTTTGCTTGTCTTGTTTAGTTTTTCCTGTTCACCAATTTTTCCATAGTTATTAATTATCTATTTTAACACAGATTTAATGCAAGTCATTAACTTCAGGTAATATGAACTTTTAGTTTCATAACTTTACACACAATACATGTGCTACCTCCCAGTGGTTACTGATAGGAACTACTCTATTCATTGCAAAATAGAGGTTGAAGCCAGTAAGTTTTATTTTGTACTCTTGAAAATAGTTATTCAAAAGGGAACATTTTAGAAACATTCAAAAATGATGAATAGCAGTTGATGTAATAAACTTTGAGGGGGGGTTGTGAAAATGGGATCACAAATAATTATTGAAGTAAACTGACATATCTCCCAATAACAAAGTCATTTTCTAAATGCATTATGATAAATGCTTTTATCTTTAATACATCATTAAGGTTTTATTAATCATTAACTGATTAAATCTTTGTTTCCAGTACAAAATTAATTTTTATAACATAGAATACTATAAACTAGATAATGGCAGGAAGAGAAGATGGAAAAGAAAAGACAAATGGAAGAAGCTGAGAGATTTAGAGAAAATAGAGAAAATAGAAAGATCCTGGGAAAGAGTCTCCTGATGTTTTATTGGAAGAAAAAAAAATACGTTCTCCCTTATTTAAGATCTTTATATGTCTTTTTACATTCTAGAGTAAGTTTTTTTTAAAAAGCATTTTATAATGCTTTTTTAGCATTTTAAAAATATCAACTGCTATGAATAAACAAACATTAATACATAACATTACTATGAGGGTCTCTAACCCAAGCAAGATCCATAACCACGGACAAGGAAGAGGGCGGCTGAAATACACACACACACCCACATTAACCTGGCTATGAAGCAAAAGACTAAGCTCACAACAAAGCAGTCACCCTTGGAAATATAGACATTCTCAAGTATCAACCCAAGCTGCAGACATGGCCCTCCCTACAAAGAGAATACCAGAAGCTCTTGAGAGAATCAGGAAGGTTCTCCAGCCCCACAGGGGCAAACAACACAAAACAGTGAGAGTACTTTACCAACCTGAGTTCCAACTTGAAAAAGTGCCCAAGATTATTAAGAGAAGCCTCCAGGACAAATTCCCACGTTGAGTAACTTTTTTAGAAAATGATTCTACCTCTGCCCCCAAATCCTCTCCATTGGACCACATCTCTTCATGCCATCCTATTTTTGTTTGACTTTGAATTTATTCGTATGATTTGAGCTGTCTCTATACCAGTCATCTGTACTGACCCATTGGATAGGAATGTTTCAATCTCTCCTAAGAGTTTAGCTTAAACTCTTTCAAGTCTGCCCTCTATTAACTCTTAGGTAAACTAGTTGCTTGCTCTGAACTATTTCTAGCACATTTTGGCCCCTGTCTAAATAGAGACACTCAAATTTTCACAAAAGAATTATCTGTGCTGCTTATTTCATAATGTAGTTGCTTGGCTACTACCACCTCTCCACCCTCTGGAGGCTTCCAGGCCAATTAGATCTGAGGAGGGGCCCAGAACTGAGGATTTTAATGTTCTTGGATCACAGTTGGATATTTACCCATAAATGAGCTACCTACAATAGATTTTACCATATTCTAGCACCCTAATAATATAATAACAGTTCTTATACTAATGCAATATGAAGCTTACTCTTCAACCCCATAAATGAACAGAATAAGCAAAAAACTGAGACTAACATTATTGAGGCTGATATTTGCATTGAACCCTGTAACATAAGAGTGTCTTTGACCACCAGGAATTGCTCTACAAGTGTGTCTTAGTGTTTCTAAGATCTGTCAATGGTCAGACCTTTACGTTTGCCTAACCTATAGGTTCAGAATCTCCTTTTTTTTTTTGAGAAAATTAGGTGAGTTCCCTAGCAGGAGAATATCTTGAGAACATTCTTGTTCAAACAGCCATTAGCTCTGTACAAAACTCTATTTATTTATTCAAATTGATTTTAGTCTGAATTCCTACTGTCCAGCTTATTTTTATACTGGGTCTATCATCATTTATTCTCTTATCATTTAACTTGGTCTCTTTTTTTTCTTGTTCTCAGCATCATATAATTTAATCAATTGCCTGCTAGGACTTACACTATCTTATTGCTTTCTGGCTTAATTGCCCTACTGGAGCGGTCCACTCAATCTACAATAATTGCTATTTCTCCACTGTATAGATGAAGTCCAAGTCTTGGCTCATATTACCTCTCCCAGTTCAGTTGCTGCCAAAGTTCTACTTTACCATCAAACATGTGACAATCTTTCTGTCATAAACAATCATGACTTTTCCTTCCAATCCATGCTTCCTGAGAAAAAATGTGTTCAGATAGAGAAAAAAAATGTCTGGAAGTTCAAGAGGCTTTAGTTTCCTCCTGTATCCCTCAGCCTAATCATTACCCTCTTAACTGACATTTCCGATAATTATTTGGTACGCCTGCTTCATGGAATCTTATGTACTTCTATAACCTGTACTACTTAATCCCCCCTGGGGAATCAGCCTACCAGGACCCATAGGTCAATACTGTTCAACCTTTAAAAGGTGGACATAGCATTCTGAACCTTCTGTGATTCAAACCGAAGGCCTATGCTCTCCAACGGCATTTGTTAAATAACCCAAATAATAACCAACTATTTTATGAGCCAAGGATCAGCCAATGCTTAAGTGAGACCAGGACTTAACAGGAGCGTCCTCTAGGCCAAGAAGAATTCCCCTCAAATCAACCAAAAGAACACATGTCTACATTCAACTTAAGATCCTTTGATTGACTAAATACAGAGGGTGGCAAAAAAATGTATACAGATCTTAAGAAAGGAAACTATTAAAATTGCAATACTCAATACATACTGATAACAAAAGATGAATACAAGTTATGTTTGATTTCTGCAATTACAAGAGGTATTCAAAGTGGTTACCATCAGCATCCAGACACTTCTAATTATAGCAAACTACTGCTTGAGCAACACTGACCAAAGTGTCCACTTGTATACATTGTTTTTTGCACCCCCAGTGTATTACAAGAGTGGCTATAATGAAATTTTAGATGGCTGAAATGAAATACTACTTGAACTGAAATTAGAAGTTATGAAGCTAAAAAGTTAACACTGGCAAGATCATAAAGTAAATTGTATATCAGTTACAAAACTTCCATTTTTTTCTGTAAATAACAGGGAATCAATAAAAAAAATTTATGCAATTGAAAACATGATAAAACATGTAATCATTGTTTTATACAGATTGTTCTGCCAAAGTTGGGTAAAATGGATGGGAGTGATGAATAAAGGCAGGGAGACCAGTTCTGAAGCCGCTTTATTTGTTTCAATTAGAAATATCTAAGCCTCTGGTTAAGAGCTCGCTCAAGAGTTTGAGCTCTGAGCAACAATGGTTCGAGTCCCGGCCCGAGCGGAGCAGCCGCTGAGCTGCCAACAGGTGGCAGGATGGCTCAGCTAAAAAAAAAAAAGAAAGAAATATCTAAGCCTGAATTAATGATTTCAGTGGAAGTAAGGTTTAAGACCATATACTGGTGAAATATTTAGAAAAAACTTTAATAGCAGTTCCACTTCTAGCTATTGGGTTGTTGGAAAAGTCATGACACATTTTTGCAACAAAAAACATAGAAAAAATACATCATGACTTTTCCGACAACCCAATATATACTCAGCATAAATGCTCACATATAATCATCAAAACACATGTATAAAATGTTTATAGTAGCATTATCAGTAAGAGTAAAAAACTGAAAACAATTCAAATGCCCATACCAATAAAGTAGATAAATGGTGGTACTTTTATACAATGGATTACTATGTAGCAATTAGATTAAAAAACTATAGCTAAAATGCAACAATATAGGTGAAAATCACTAACACAATACACAGAATAAAGAAGCCAGACACAAAATAGTACATACTGTATGATTTCATTTGTTAGGTAAACAGGCAATTTAACCTATGGTGCTGAGTCAGGATAACAGTTGCCTGTAGTGGGGAATAGCAGTGGGGAGGGGCTATGAGGCTGTTTCTGGGCTACTGGTCAAGTGCCGTTTCCAGATCTGGGTTCTGGTTACACTGGTGGGGTTACTTTATGAAAAATCATCTAGTTTCACACTTATATTTACTGCAGTCTTCTCTATGTGTGCTTTACTTCAATAAGTATTATATTAAAAAATCAAAATGGCTGAAAGATTAATTGAATTTGAAGAGCAAATGAGTCATAGAAATTAGGCTTAATCATTTAACCATTTTTTTCATATATTAAATGTTTTTAAGCATCTAGTATGCCCAATGCATATGACAGACATATGCATAAAATGCTGTGAAAGTTTTTACTTATGCTTATGGGATTGGAAATGGCCACATGAAATAGATATTTGAATTAGAGATTAGAAGATTGAGTAGGATTTTGTTAGGTAGAGATTACAAATGATGGCATTTCAGGCAAGTTTATGACATAACACTGGGTATTCAGGATAAGTTTAGATCATAAAGGTGTTTGGATGACAGTTTTACACTTTGCTAAGCAGAAATTAGATGGATTTGAAAGGTTTTTTAATGGAGGAGTGTCACGAATCAAGTTACAGGAGATAAATCACACATGGAATGTTTGGGAAGGACAAGACTAAAGTCAGGATTCAGGATGCTATTGCAGTGGCTCTGGTGGGGAGCTTTGAATGTTTGTTCTACCACTGTGCCAGCACATGGAAAGAGCACTGGGAATGAACATGCTTGAAGAACCACTACCGTGGAACTTGACAGGTGACTGGATGTTGGGGTCAAAGGAGACACAAAAAAGACACACAGGGGTTCATATTAGAGATCCTGCTCTATCCTAAGAGGTAAATTCTCAATACGGTTCAATGACAATTGGCATCCATGTCACCAGTGAGCTTGCTTAAAAAGGATTCGCAGATCCTACCTCAGAAATACTTAATCAGGCTCTCTGAAGGTGAGGTTCAAATACTTTATTCAAATAAGTCCTCCCCATGATTTTTATGAAAATTTGTCTTAGATACATGCTCTGATAAGATGTACCATGGGTACAGAACTGGTAGACCGTTTGTGGAAGGTACTATAAAGGAAGTTTAAACTGTCATAACAAACACCAATACTTTTTTGTAAGTATAACACTTAGGAGGTGCTGAAATTATATAGGATGGAATTGGAACAGTTGAGTGCTTTGAATGAGACTACACCAGGAGTTCAGTAAACATATTTCCTCTAGTAAAGAAGTCTGAGGGTAAAACTCTCTTTGTTCTTTAAAGTAGCAACTGAATTTAATTTCAGCTGCAAATACATTTTGAGTCCTTTTAAATCTTCTGCCAAGCTGAATAGTTGGCAGCTACGAATCCTGATAAAAAGTCTCATTTTATACTAGAAAAAAAGAGCTGGGCAGTTCACTGGACTGGTCTCCTTATCATATAGGAGAGAAAAGTTCAGCTTTGTTGATGAGAAAGTGAACAAGCTTTACCCAGGCATGGAGCCAATCCTTGCATTTATAATCAGAAAAGAAAAGTTATCACGATATCCACTCGTAAATTTTGAGGAATTGTAAAAATACTACCTTAGATTTTCATCATTAATTATTTTAAAATTTTATGATGCCCAGGCTAACATGATATATTTATTTAAAACAATCACTTGCCTTACATCAGAATTGTTATAGCGTTTATTTGATGTAAGAGGTGAATCACAAAGAAGTTGCAAATCATTTTTAGGTTTCTAGTTCAAATGACTGTCTAAAAGCTGATGTCATTTACTGATGGGAAATGACATTTTTTTGGATGGTATTGGGCACAGCCATTTTAAGAAATTCAGTTTGGGCCATTTCAAGTTTGAATAATCTCTGTGTGATCATTCTACTATAAATAGCATATTGAAAATCAACGTTCTCTTAAATTTCTTGCATTGGATAGGCCAACAACTGTAAAATAAACTAGGAGCTAGGGGTGGGGAGGAGGCTGGGACAGCATATAAAGAAAACAAATTTCCACTAGGCTTTATATTCCTAGTAACCTAAATCAGAACTCCAATAGAACACATCTATTAAACAAACCAATTATTCTCTGGGATTTTTTGAGGCAGCAGAGAAAAGAACAGCTAGTGCCATTAGTTCTTTTATGTACAAAGTACTTACAAGAGAAAAAGAATTGTACACAAATCTCTGTGGTTGGAATTTTTTGTTGTTCTTTAAATTTTAGATGTATTCCCTAAGCTGTTTCCACATATTCACTTGGGTCAGATATTATACTGAAATGGTATTAAAACAGGCCTTCTTTCCTCTGTGATTACTAAATAAATTAAAATGCAATACAATAAAAAGCATTCCCATTTTGAGCATCAGGGTAAGTTACAACAAATACATATTTTAATTGCTGATATAAAATAATTTAAAACCGAAGGGGGAAAAATTGATGTGTTTTCAAGAAAAGGGAAAACGACAGTTTTTTCTTCTCTCTGTATTTAGAATAAAGAATATTTGGAGAAAAAAAAAACATGATGAGAAAGAACTGGATTCCTACACTGGCAGAAGGAAAAAGTTCATTTCCAAAAATAAGGTACACTATTTTGTTGCCTATTTCTTAAATTTTCATCATTATTTGTGAGCCTTTTTTTAAGTGTATTGGGGTAACAATTGTTAGTAAAGTTACATAGGTTTCAGGTGTATAATTCTGTAATACCTCATCTATATATCATTTCTGTGAGCCATGTTTTCAAAGTTAAAACTCATGAGATTTCTGGGGGTAAAGTGCCAAGTATTGATCATTATAATAAGAATAATGAGTGGGATTCATTTTGACAAAATTCAAATGTTACTGAGATGTAACTAAAAACTGATTAATTTGATAAAAAATATAAAATACAATCTTAACTGAAATGATTAAAAAATTCATGAAAATACAGTTATTTTCAAGAATATAAAATCACAAAATTGATTCCTAAAAACTTCCCTTTGTGCTTGGCTCAATATATCACTCATTGAAAGCTACAATCCAAGGTTGGCAACAATTAGTTTTTATATATGGAACATAAGGCACTTTGTTAGAATTATACAATAATAAAGTGTGAAGCAATGTATGTGCTCCAATTCATGTCTTAGTTTTAGAAAAACTAAAAACTATGTGATAGTTCTCTTACAGGATAGTGAAAAGGAAAAAGTTACTCTTATGAAAAATTAGTATGCTTCCTTGTCCTAGGCAGAGACGCAATGTGCTTTCCTCTCTGTTTGAAGGTCAAGGAAAATACAGTTCTGTAATAAATTTCTCCAGTTTAACATTTTAAGAATATATTTGCATGTTATATATAACATATATATATATATTTAATTTTGTAATTATATTTATATAATTATTTTAATGAATATTTATTGAGGACTTTCTATTTCTATCGACTCTGTGAAGTATTTCAAATACAAAGATGAATTCATCTCTTCTGCCATGTCACTCATGATCCATTAAGAAAGGCAAATATCTTAATCATAAGTATGTTCATTTACACTCTTCATTGCACCTTATTAATTGGATAATTATCACACTAGTGGCAAAAAATAAGAAGCGCTTGGTCCCACATTGGTAGATCAGAAATAACTTTCAAGAGGAAAGTTTAATCTGAGTTTTGAAATATTTACAAACCGAATGAGAAGGATAAGTCATTGAATGTTGAGGAGATAAGATACCAAAAAAAAAAAAAAGAAGAAAAAAAAAGATAAAACTACAGAGTGGTGAAACTGAGTGAATTGGGTAATAATTAGTAGTTTAAAATGTCTGGAGTGTCGAGCTGGTGTATGGAATGGTGGGAGACAAGACCAGAGAATTAGGCAGGAGCCATTTTGTTGTTGGCATAGGCTGTTTCCCTAAGAATTTTTTTTTTTTTAGCTGAGCCATCCTGCCACCTGTTGGCAGCTCAGCAGCTGCTCAGCTCGGGTCGGGACTCGAACTGCTGTTGCTCAGAACTCAAACTCTTGAGCGAGCTCTTAACCAACTGAGCCACTCAGCCGGCCCTCTTAAGAATTTTTAACATTTCTGGAAGTCAGTAGAAAAGTAAAACCTCAGTGAAGTGATTTGGGTAGGGAAGTAAAATGGTCATATTTGTAAATTAAAGAAATTTTAAAAAATGTGAAAAATAAATGTCAAAGGTAGAGACTGGAAGAAAAGATACAAGTTAAGGGGCTGGTGTTATAATGCAGATAAAATTACCTGTCATGGCTGCACACTTTAATAGCATATTCTTCGTATTTTACTTTGCCACATGTCTTTCATGCTATAATTTCATTTGTTCAAGCCATTTAAAATATTTTTTGTAAGTAAATATTTGTACATAGATGTATAAATATAAATACACACATAGGTGTATAAATATAAATATGCATATATGCAATCGAGCATTAATATTAAGCACAAACACAAATTATATAATACATATATGTATCCTCACTCCTAGGTATATCATTTTTCCTCTAATTATTAAGGGAGTCATATACATTATCTGTGAAAAAAGCCAATATCTGTCTAGCCTCACTGAAATGACATGATGAATTAATATGAAATATAAGTGATTTTTAGTTCTCTAAATAAAATTTCCATAAAAATAAGTTAGAACAATGTTATCTGTTATTAAAAAGTTGTGACCATGATCAACCACATTTATGGAAGTTTAATACAAAATGAGACTATACAGAGCTAGAGAAGCAGAAAAAGGTAGAAGCAAAATATTTTAATGAAAAAGGGGTAGAATTGAAAATGCTCATAAAAATAGTTATTTAAAAACATGATAGTGTCCATTGCCCTGGGAATAATGTTCAACAATTACTTTCCCCAATCTAGAATTGGCAGCACTGAGATTATTTCCATAAAGACAACTTTAAAAAAAATTCTAATTTACAGAGAATCACTCTGGAAAGAACATTTAATTTATTTGTAAGTCCAAAAGAGATTGATTTCTAATATGATTATTTCAATGGGAAAATATATTGAAATTTTATATTTCAGAAGGTTTTATTTATGAATTTATTGCTTTCTTTCTACTTTATACATATTAAAAATAAAATAGAATCTCATATTGAATTGCCACTTGTTCTAAGTTTGCTAGGCTATTCTTTAATTTTATAAAAAGAAACATGGATTCTATTATGTTTCTATTGAAAATCAAATGTGTTTCAATAATATGGAAAATAATTTATTCTTCTCTATCATGCTCTTAATATTTCAGCCGTGTGCCTTCTCAATGAGAATCCACAACATTCTCTTCAGAATTAACTATACGTGTAACATTATGATTTTGGTAAAATTTCCACATTTTAACCACTTATTATGTATGGATCAACTACCCTGGAATATTTATTTTTTCATGAGATAATTTTAGGAGTGAAGAGGTATTATATTACCTTTCTCCTAAAATATAGAATGGAGACATATAAAGTAGGAGGAAAAATATGCAATAAAGGTGTGTAAAATGTTCCGACCTGTGTCCCACAGCCTTTGTTTTTGCTGTGTAAGAAGCCACTTCCCAGGGAAGCCGGTTGTTGTTAAGATGACTTTGTCCTCCTCCTAAATTGGGAATGTTTTTTATTAAATGTGTAAGGAGCAACAAGAATATAAGACTTACAGGAAATAAAAATATATTGGTAAAATCTCAAAAATTATTTCTCTTCTAACAATAAACATCAATAAGAAGTAGCATACTTCTTATTCATTGGGGCATACTGGATTATTTCTCCTGTTCAGAGAGGAAGAGAAACACCCAATAGCTCCATGTCTTTTTTGTTTGGGAAAGACTTCTCTTTTGAGTTAAGTTTTTTTGGTAGCAAGATATATGGTATCCTTTTTCTTTTTATTTTTTTTTCTCTAATGCATTACTCTGGAATGGACTTAACAATTTTTAAAAATCATTAAAAATGGGAAAAATAGGGACATGATTTTAGGTTATGAATTATATCAAGTGGCCAAATCATATGAACTCAGGCCATCCAACTTGCCACGAGTAGCTGTACTCTTCAAGAAGGCTGTGGTGAAATGTGGTAGGGAAATTAGGCGGATAGCCATGCTAGGCACTCAAAAACATTTATCCTCCTTGAAAAATCTGGAATAAACTGGATAGCTAAAGTGCTCAAAGGAGTTTGGGACTTTTAATTACCAAAATGTGTGTGCCCAATATGACACTGCAGAAATAGTCTAGTACCAAATCAAAACATCATTTTTATATCACAATAAAGATAAACAGTATTTGTCAACTCATTTCATTTGATAAAAAGTGCAATGACACTCTAGAGAGATTTTGCTTTCTATCATAAGCAGCTGTCTCTGAATATTAGACACCACAATATTAATTTCTGTATCAATTATTTTTTGTAGCATAAATACACTACCCCAAAACTTAGTGGGTTAAAACATTAAGAATTTCTTATTTTTCACATTTCTGTGGCTTGGACTGTTTTCATGGTCTGGACCACTTTCCTGGGGCTAGATGGTCTCCGAGGACCTCACTCACATGTCTGAGCCCTTAGCTGGATGACAAGGATGGCTAGTATACCCGAGTGGCTGATGCCTCTCTCCATGTGGTTTCTCATCATCCAGGAGCATAGGCCTGCTTGTTCATGTGCTGGGAAAAATAAAGAAGCAAGGGAGAGGAAGTCTTAATGTGCACACCCTTTTCAAACCTTAACTTGGTTCATGATTTCTAATGACCACTGGCCAAAGGAAGTCCTGTCTAAGCATAGACAAAACAGGTGGAGAAATAAAAATCACCTTTACTTGGGAGCACCTTCATGTTTGCTACAATGCCCTAAAGTATCAAAAAAAATATCAAGTACCTGGTTTCCAAGTGTTGTATTAATTTTAGTAACGTGAAAGAGAATATATCTAACAGTTCAATGCAGCATTTGTTTTATGTTATGCCAACCCAACTTTGAGATTGTTTGAAACACCCAGAAAGAGGACACAGTATTCACTAAGCTATTGAAATGTTGGGCCAATGTGCTTTTCTTTTTTTATGAGTATTTATCATCATATATACTGTTGTTGGCAGAATAATGCAC